>NC_038245.2:16232447-16554868 GCF_000004515.6 Glycine max
TACATACATATATATATATATATATATATATATATATATATATATATATATATATATATATTGTGAGGTATGACTACCTTCCGAGCTTGTGCTTGTTTTATTTAAATTCCTAGGATCATGAGCAACTAGGTGTGTCCTGCTAGGACTTGAGAAACAAAAGTGATCAAATAACAAGCAGAGATTTAAAAGGTACTAGGTTGCCTCCTAGTATCGCTTCTTTAACGTCTTGAGCTGGACGCTTGATGGCTTGTCGGTCACGGACCTAGTACTTTGCTTACCTTTGTCTTTGGACTTGGTCGCCTATTGGTCGGCCATGGGTCGTAAGCAACGCTCTAACCTTTTTGTGGATGAGCTGAGGTGAACTCTAGAGGTGATGGCGGTGCGTCTGTTGCCCGCTGCCGGCCATCCCCAGGCTGCTGTGGTGTTTCGCCCTGCGCCTGCCTGGGGACGCAGTACTTCTTGATGAAAGCTCGATTAGTAGGGGGCCTGAAGACCTTGCTGGGGGCGACACGCACTCCGTAGAACTGACAGAGGCCTGTAATTAGAGCTTGGAAACTCCAAGACCCTGTTGGACTTCTTCGGGTCCACTGGGTGTCTTGCGGGCGCGATCCCTGCAAATAATAGATGACATCAGAAATCAGTTGAGCGATGTGCATACTTACCTATGTCATGATGGCGTGACCTTGCCGGGGGGAACAGGCACCCTGTAGGACTACAGAGGCCCGTAACCATAGCTGGAAACCCCAGGGCTCTGTTGGACTTCTCCGGGTCCACTGGGTGTCTTTGTGGGTGCGATTCTTGCAAACAATAGATGGTATCAGAAATCAGTTGAACCATATGTATACTTACCTATGTCACGATGGCATGACCTTGCTGGGGGAACGGGCACCCTGTAGGACTGACAGAGGCACGTAACCAGAGCTGGAAACCCTAGGGCCCTATGGGACTTCTTCGGGTCCACTGGGCGTCTTGTGGGCGCGATCCCTGCAAACAATAGATGACATCAGAAATCAATTGAGCCATGTGCATACTTACCTGTGTCATGACGGCACAGGCCAACTGATACATCTGCAAGGGGAGATTGGCATTGTGGTCGTTGGGCAGAGTGTTGCTAAATAGCAACGTCATCCATAATCATGTAAGAGTGGTCATGTTGGTGTGCATGATCCACACTCGTCTTTTTGCAACGGCACGGGTGAAATCTTGCCCCGGTATGCATAGTAGATGCGTGATAGCCTCCCTCTCTGGATGTGCTCGCACAGTTGGTCGCCCTCCAATATCAGGGGGTGGCCCAGGAACTAATAAAAGGAAACTACCGGCCCCTTAACCGGGAGCGCAAGTCTCGGTGAAGCATCTAAGGGAAAAGGACCTTATATTCTCTTAAGGTGTGGATATGGAGCACACTGAAAATGAGGACGCGTAGCCCTCTAAAGGAGAGGGCGTGCAGCCCTCTGCAGGCGAGGATGTGCAGTCCTCTGATGGCGAGGACATATAGTCCTCTTAAGGTGATAGGTACTAGTACCCAAGGGTCCACCTTTATGAGAAAGCAAGAGATCAACTCATCGAGAGGGCCGGTCATCCAAAAAGATTGGACACGAGATGTAGGAAATCTGTGCAGTTAACATGATTTTTAGGGATGCAGACGCATGCAACCTTTGTCGTGAAATTTGGTAATGCTGACCTTATATGAAACAATGCAATGCAATGGAAAGTTGTACAATGTTCATGACATTCTTTCCCTACTTTGTGATTTTGATTTTTATTTAATCTTTTTTGGAAAACACAGATTGACTGTCCTTTTGAAAAAGGTGATAATTCATGCAACCTTATCCTATCTTTTGCAAATTTCTCCGAGAACTCCCTCAGAGTGTATGTTCTGTTTGATTTAGTCACTTGACCATTTTGGAGTGACGGCAATGGAGCCGTTTGACGTTTAATCAATCTATTGAAATTCCAGGGTTTGTCTCCCCCCCCCCCTTTTTCCTTGTTTAAAAACATCGACGGGTGAGAACTTTTGATCTGCCCCTATGTTCACTTGAGGCTCATGCATGATGCCCCTCATTGCCCCAGTGTAAGGCTTTGAGGTACCAATTGTTATCTTTCGTCATGACCTTGTAGCTGGGAACCTATTGGGTGAGAGCTTATAATCTGCCCCTAGGTTCGCTTGAGGTTTTTGCATGGTGCCTTTCATTGCCCCAGTGTAAGGCTTTGAGGTACAATCGTTGTCTTTCGTCATGACCTTGTAGAAAGGAACCTATTGGGTGAGAACTTCTAATCTGCCCCTAGGTTCGTTTGAGGTTTATGCATGGTGCCTTTCATTGCCCCAGTGTAGGGCTTAGAGGTACCAATTGTTGTCTTGTTTTCACAACCTCGTAGTGAGGAAGAATGAAAGAAGCAGTTGATTCTTGCAAAAAGAATTTTCCAAGGACGAGAAATAGTTGAAGGATTTTTCAGTTGATGGATTAAGTCAAATGACTCCTATGTAGAAGCAAGATGTTTTGATGTCTTGATGATGCTAAAGGATCAAGTGCTTCTAAGTTTTATTCAAGACAAGAATCCAAGAAAATCAAGATATATGATCAAGTTGATCTCTAGAATCTTTAGGAAGAAGTTTCCAAATTGAAAAAACAAAAGGTTTGACCAAAGAATTCTATCATTTCACATTGAGATTTTCTCTCTGGTAATCGATTACCAGCAACTGAAAATGTTTATCACAGTCACTAGAAATTTGAATTCAAAATTTATAATGTGTAATTGATTACGCATGGATGGTAATTGATTACCAACAATTTATTGAACGTTTTAATTCAAATTTTAAAGTCTATAATCGATTACACAAGTCTTGTAATCGATTACCAGAGGGGATTTTCAGAAAATAATTTCCAAGAGTCACATCTATTCAAATGTTTTATGAATGGCCATCAAAGGTGACTTGGAAACACGAATTTAAAGAGAGTTTTCATTGCCCAAACAGTTTTATCCTCTCAAAATATTAAGAGTTTTTCTGAACTGAAATGTCTTATCCTCTCAAAAAGATTCCTTGGTCAACCACTTGCATATTCAATAAGGAATTTTGATTGATCTTCATTGTACAATCTATCTCTTTTAAGAGAGATTTCTTCTTCTCTTCTTCTTATTTCTGAAAAGGGATTAAGAGACCGTGGGTCTCTTGTTGTAGAGGATTCCTGAACACAAGAGAAGGGTTGTCCCTGTGTGGTTCAGACTTTGTAAAAAGAGTTTTACAAAGAGAATGGAAAATCTCAAGTGGGTTGCTTGAGGACTGGACGTAGGCACGGGAAGTGGCCGAACCAGTATAAATCAAGTTTGCATTCCTCTCTTCCCTTAAACTTCTTTTATTTATTGCTATTTATCTTTTGCTTTAAAGAAGTTTATTTTGAATTGTCTTTTGAGTAATTCATGTTAAGGGTGCATTGTTAATCCGAAGAGAGTGAAAGTTTAATTGGGGAATAGTCTTAATTCAACCCCCCTTTTTCTTAAGGTAACTGAGGCCATTTATCCAACATCCTATTCTTGATAACTCACTTCTCTCTAAAAAGACAAACTTTCCGGAATGGTAAAATGAGGACACATGAACGTCTTGAAAAGACAGTCAATCAAATGCTTTTTTTTTCTTTTTCTTTTTGAACTTTTTTTTTCTTTTTTTTTTATTTTGAAACTTATTTATTTTGAACTTTACTCGTTGTTTTACAACACCCCCACCCACGTGCAAGACGAGTAATCACTGATTGAACGGTCTTGGAAGTCCAAACTCAGGAGCACAGGTCGCTTGGGCAAACAGACCGATGACTTGCACCCACATTCCAATGAAAGTTGAATAAGCAAAGGTGCGTTTGTGAGAGGATGAGGGACAAAGATATCAACTTTATCCATTTCATTTAACATTGTAACTGTGGTTTACAATAATGGTACAAACTTGAAAATCCTGAGTCATTAGAGACATCTAACAACAGCTTTCAAAATTGCCCCATGTGTGGCATCTCTTGTCAATGTCAGGATTTACACGCGATTCTCCTCAAATTTCAGCCAGCCCGCATCAATTAGACCTTGCACCTTACGCTTCAGAGGCCTACAATGCTCAATGGAACGCCTCGGGGCTCCTCCGTGACAAGCACACGTTGCGTTCGAGTCGTATTCTCGGAGAAATGGAGGTTGATGAACCTTGGCTAGGGTTATGGCTACCATTGAATTATCAAGTACATATGGGAGCAAGTCAGCATAGGACACTGGAATTGGGGTGAATTCTACAGGCTTTCTCGCTGCAAAATTCATTTCTTGGTTGGTGTTTTGGTTTATGCTAAAGGTGGTGTTTGTCATTGGAAGTGCGGTAGGTAGGCTTTGTGGTTGATTTTAGGGATGGCCTTTGTGGATGACTGGGTAGCGGGTAATGAGAAGGGTTGTTATTGGCTGAGTAATGACATTGTTGGGTTGGTGGGAAACTTGGTCGTATAAGAATGGCAGTCACAGCATAGTTTTCTCCCTCCTTCTCATCCTCTTCACTTGCCCCAGTTTTTTTTTTTTTTTTGCATTTATCAACGCAAGATGCTAAGATTTGCCTCTTTTTAGACCCACTTTGATCATTTCGTCGGCGAAGACCAAATCCGCAAAGCTTGAAGGTGTGTAACCCACCATTTTCCATAGTAGAATACTGGTAATGTGTCTACTATCATTGTCATCATTTTTTTCGTCATTGAGGTGCCACTTGAGCTGCCAGGTTCTCCACCTTTGGGCGTATTCTTTGAAATATCTGTGCCCCCTTTTTTGCACATGTTTTGTAGTTGCATCCTATCCGAAGCCATTATACCGACACTACCTAACGAAGGCAACCATTAGGTCCTCCCAGGAATGAACTCGGGAAGGTTCCAAGTTAGTGTACCAGGTAACAACTACCCCAGTAAGACTTTCTTGGAAGGAATGTATCAACAATTCCTCATCTTTTGCATATGCCCCCATCTTCCGACAATACATCTTAAGATGGTTCTTGGGGCAAGTAGTCCCCTTGTACTTGTCAAAGTCCAGCACCTTGAACTTGGGAGGGGTGATGATATTGGGTACTAGGAACAACTCTTCTAGGTTAGCAAAGGCATAATCTTCACCTCCTTCAATGGCCCTAAGCCTTTCCTCTAGGTGATCCAACTTTCCCATTTCTGCTATAGCATGAGGGTTTTTACTTGTTGTGGAATGCAAGAGGTGTAGTTGTGGGTGATACTGAGGGCCCTCCAAAGTGTTTTGCAAGGGGTATACCACCAACTGCTTGCCCTTCAGTGGCATATCCGAGCCAAGGCTCGAAGTCGGCTAGATTGTGATGGGGAATTTCATGTGTCTCCCCCATGGTTTAAGAGACATGTGCATGATCAGTTTGGGGTTGTTGGCTCTCAATGGGTATAGGAGTGGAGTTATTTACATCCTCATTGGGAGTGTACGCCACATTGGGTGGTGTATAGTTGGGAGGCAGGCCATATGGCGGGAAGGCGTGCTTGTTTTGATTTTGCACATCATGGGGGCCGTCCCTACTTCCCAAATCTTTGCCTACCATATCTAAGGTTGGATGATTCATTTGGTTGAGGCCATATGGGGGCATCGGGTTCACCTTAGCAACAGTGCTGGTAGCGGCAATTGTAACCGCATTGGCTTCCATTATCTTCCTCATGCTCATCATGGCCTCCATCATTGTGGCCATTTTTTCTTTCATGCCCTCCATGTCGGCCTTCACCTTCTCTTGCACCTCCTCTGCTTTACACATTACTCTAGCTCTAGCACAGGTTCAGTAAGGGCGCCGTAAAGCGGGTTCTTTTCTTTTTTATAACAATGATTAAGTTCTCTTTTTATTATTATTATTATTATTTTAAGGAAAGAATGCAATGAACAATGAAACCAATGAAATGCATGGATGTATGCGAATGATGCACAGTTGAAGTATTATGAATTTTTACACAGGATATGGGGTTGAATCAATTTAGATTTTCAGCATAGTGCATGACATCTTCATCAAGGTGAAACTGGAAGTAACAGGGACATCGACAACCCTAAATGTGTTTGGCAGTAGACGAAGCAGCGATGTAACACGATCCATGTTTTGCCCCAATTTTTTGCAAGATGGTTACTTACATACTTCAACTTGACTCGATAAACCTTTTCGTAAAAGCACAAGCTTGGTTCAACCCCATAACCTAGGGAATGGCAATTTTGATCGCCAATACTTCATCAACATTTCATAGGGATGAAAGACTCGGGAATATGCATGCTATGCATGGAAAATGTAATTATGAGATTGAGATGCCCGAAGAAACATCCTTTCTTAGTTAACCATGCATTAGGTACCATGTTCAATCATTTTGTTTTTAAGTGAAATGGGTTTATGATCCCAACATGGTTGGCTCATGGTACCGAATATATGCAACTAAGAATGCAGCGTGAATTTTCACGCTTTCTTTTTTGTTTTTGTCTTGCAGGGGAAAACGCAAGGGTCACGCATGAGCAAACATGAAAACAATTAGTATGCAATTTGTAGATCAAAAAAGTTTGTTGAACACATATGCATGATGATGCAATGACTCATGCAAAATGTGATGCTGGAATATGATAACGAACAAATGTAGGAACGATATGTTCATTATGATGCCATGAAGAGATGCTTATGCGATGCATGATATGAATGCATTTACGGACACGAGAGCCCGGAAAATCATCTCTCCTTACTTGCACATTTGGGGGCGCAGTGCCCCATGTGTGCAGTTAAGAAGACGATATGGATCTTCCGACTTCCCATGACAAAAGATGAGACTCACATACAACGCATCTGTGACGGCATGATGCAGATGTGCAAAAGCGCAACAGGGGGATTTACACAGCATGGCAATATCCTTAAATAATCATACAACAAAGGCGTACATGACCTTTAGGTTATATGCATGACAGTGTTTAAAATGGCACGCAGCGTGTTTGCTCCGTGCCCCTATTTTAGGGACCTATAGGATAATATCTAGGGGTCTCTAATAACTACTCCCAACGATTCATAGCTCACACGACTGTTTTCTAGAGGTATCATCACTCAAGATAATAATATTGTGGCGGTATGGAATACCAGCGACAACATATTATAAAGAGAGAAAGCTCTAGACGAGGTTTCACTATTATCAAGCAAGTCGGAGACCTAGCATGATGATAGATTCACCTCCACTGCTTAGATTCCCATGAACCCGGGTATAGGGCCCCTTTTTTACTCAAACCCGTGGGTGCTTAGAATGCAGTGTAAAGAATGTGAAATAGACGACAATTATTTAAATTTTACACAGTTCAACAAATGCACACACAAGGTTTCACAATTCCACAATTTCTTAAAATAGGCCTAACTCACAAAAAAGTCCCCAGTGGAGTCGCCAACTGTCGCAACATGCCCTTTTGCGGGCGAGCGAGGCGAGGCTCACGGGTGCGCTTTCCAAAGGAGGAAAGATGCGCGGAGTCGCCACCAACGTTTATTTGTGGGAAACATCGGAAAAACCGAAGGAAACCGGTCAAAACGAAAATTCTAAGTTCGGGAGTTGTATTTACGTTTGAGGAAGGTATTAGCACCTCTCACGTTTGTCTCAAAGGACAACAGCCTATTTTTTAGAATTGTGAAATTGTGTTATCTTACCTTTTATTTCTTTTTTATTTTTGAGGTCGACAAAAGCGGGGCTCTTGCTCCTACGTACCCTCCATCGAAGAGGAAATCAGACCTACGTAGTTCTTTCTTAAGGGTGAATCAAGCGATTCTTTTTACTTGAAAGGTGATCATTTTAAGGCGTTGGACCTTAAAAATGATCCATTTACTTGGTAAAAAAAACTTAGATATTGAACTTTCAAATCCTTTTTAGTGACTTTTTTGTGGACGAGCTTGACTTTGCGGGTTGATTTTAGCCTTAATTTCACTTTAGTTATTAGTCAATTCAATTAAGAACGAGAAATTCCAAAGAGAAACGTCCGATTGATTTTTCCGCTTTATTTTACTAAAAAGGTATTTTTTGATTATTATATTATTATTTTACCTCTTTTTTAATTTCCAACGTGGTTACGGCACGACCGAACGGTCGGAATTCATTTTAAGAGAAATTAACGGATATTACAAATCAAATGATCGGTGGAAATTTATTTTATTTTTTTTATTAGGTGAGAAATGACTTAGATAAATGGATGAAGCACGTCAAAAGGGGGTACGGAAAGTAAATGAAAACGAAAATAAAAGTTCATGAAACAAATGGGGACCACCACGGGTACATAGAATGAATTGAAAAGCTCGGTTTGGGGTACTTACCAGTTGAAGACCGAAGAAAACGAAGAACGAACGATGAATGTTGAAGAACGGTTGAAAACCTTCGCGTAATTACCCATGGAAACGTTACGGAAGCGCCTCGGCTTGGATTTTCTTCACGGAAACAATTTTCCTCAGCAAATTTAAGAGAATACGAAGTGCTAAGATGGTTGCACCCCCTCCCTCTTCATTCCTCCCCCTATTTATAGCAAAATAGGGGAGGAGCTTGCCACCCAGCTCGCCCAGGCGAGCTCAGCTCGCCCAGGCCAGCCAGGTTGCTTCCTCCAGAAGCAACCACCTTTTGGAGGAAGAATCTGGAAGGCCCATGTGGGCCTGTTTGCTATTTACACCCCCAATTTTTACTAAATGCACACCCCCTTTGCTTTTTTTGTGATTTTTTTTCCGTAACGTTACGAAACTTTACGAATTTTGTAACGATACTCATTTTCTTTCCGTAAGGCTACGGAACCTTATGAATCATATATTTACTCTTTTTTAGCTTTCGAAGAAGTTACGGAAACTCACGGATTGCGTAACAATACTTCCTTTTGATTTCCGCCACATTACAGAATTTCACGGATCGCATAACCATGCTTTCTTTTGATTTCCGGCGCGTCTCGGGACTTCACCTATTGTGCAACAAAGGGTGCTAAGTACTTCGAAGCGGTCAATCAAAGGTTGCATGACATCAAGCAATAGTCCCCGAACGAAATTAGGGTATGACAGCTTCCACTAGCCACCAACCTTCCTTTGCCTTGCACCATTTAGCCACCTTCCCTAGAGCTGAAACCACTACCTGAGCTCCTTAAAGATGCCTATTTAGATGATGCTCAAAATCTCCAAGTCATCATATCCAGCAACCTTCCACTTGAGCATGAGGAGAGGCTACTGCACATGTTAAGAGGCCACAAAAAGGCCATTGGGTGTACACTTGCTAACCTTCCTTGAATTAATCCTTCCATATGCATGCATTGAATACTTTAGGAGGATGAATCCAGGCCTATAAGGCAACCATAAAGGAGGCTGAATCCTACCATCCTTGATGTGGTGAAGAAAGACATGATGAAGCAAGCTACTAGATGCAGGGATCATTTATCCCATTTCAGATAGCACTTGGGTTTGACTTGTCCAAGTGGTCTCTAAGAAGTCTAGCATCACTATTGTGAGGAACCAAGACAATGAGTTGATTCAAACTAGAGTGGCCAACAGTTGGCGAGTTTGTATTAACAACAGGAGACTTAACCAGGCAACTCGCATGGACCACTTCCCTCTCTCATTCATTGACCAAGTTCTGGAGAGATTGGTAGGTAAATCACATTATTATTTTCTTGATGCTTTTTCAGGTTACATGTAGATTCATATTGCACCAAAGGACCAACACAATACTACATTCATCTGTCCATTTGGCACATTTGCCTACACCAGGATGCCATCTTGCCTATGCAACACCCCTAGCACCTTCCAAAGGTGCATGGTGAGTATCTTTTCTAATTTATTGGAGAGTTGCATGGAGGTGTTTATGGATGACTTCACTATTTGTGGTTCCTCTTTTGATGTATGTTTGGATAGCCTCTCTAAAGTTCTTGACCGATGTATTGAGACCAACCCTATTCTTAACTTTGAGAAATGCCATTGTATAGTACATGAAGGTATAGTCGTAGGGCATTTGGTTTCTAGTAGAGGTATTGAGGTCGATAAGGCCAAGATTGATGTTATTGCTTCTCTACCTTACCCCACTTCTGCGCGAGAAGTGCGTTCTTTTCATCGACATGTAGGTTTCTATAGGAGATTCATCTAGGATTTTAGCAAGATTGCACTACCATTGTCCAAGCTTCTCCAAAAGTGATGAGGACATGACCAAGAGCAAGGGCAAGGATCCACTTGAAGGACTTGGAGGGCCTATGACAAGGGCTAGAGCAAGGAAAGCCAAGGAAGCTCTTCAACAAGTGTTGTCAATACTATTTGAATACAAGCCCAAGTTTCAAGGCGAAAAGTCCAAGGTTGTGAGTTGTATCATGGCCCAAATGGAGGAGGACTAAATGGCACCACTTTGTCTCAATTTTAGAGTGTTTAGTTTGTCTAAATAATGGCCCAATCCTTGTAAAGTTGGCTGACCAAAAATATGTTTTGGGTTAATCAACTAAAAGGGTTTTAGTAGGTTTAGTTCAAGTTGTAATAAGGGCCCAATTGGCAACCTAGGCATCAGCCTTTTGGGAGACCAAATGGTGGCTGACTTGTTGGCTGTTGGGGGTGACTTTTGGTTGCCACAATTTCAGTTACACTCAGCCATTAAGTTTTTTTTAATTTCCTAGGTTAATGGCATTAAGTTATTTTAATTCTAGGTTAGTGGGTCATTACTAAAATCTGCTGTAAAGCTTCTATATAAGCTGAATCATTTTATCAATAAACACAAGTTGAGTTTTATTCAGAAAATTAGAGTTTATCTCTATTATCTTAGTGAGAGTGATTCTCCTAAATTCTTGAGTGATTCAAGAACACCCTGGCTGTATCAAAGGACTTTCACAACCTTTGTGTGTTGCCCTCGCTGGAAAGAGTGAGTCTTTCCTTCCTTTCATCTTCACCCTTGTTCTTTCAAACCACAATTCCAGAAAATCCACCTCTGCCCAGAATTATCTCGTGGCCATAACTCCCATTTTACGCACTCAAATTAAGCGATTCTTGAGCCTAAATTGACTTTCAAAACGAGACCTTTCACCTCGTTTTGGAATCACCTCATTTGGAGCCCTGTAGCTTCAGTTATTGCCATTTCTATATTTCTGTCCAGCCACCACTTAACCTACATTTTACCATCCCATTCATCCATTTTATGCCAAGAACCACCTTATTAAGACCCACGAAATTAACCACCTTATTTTCCATCCTTTCCTTAATCAATTTCCGCATTTTCCATCAAGGTTTAATCCTAGGCGATCCTAAGTCAACCCTTGTGCCATGAGGGTTCGTATCATTTGGTAATCAGAGCTCCGGTTCTAGGATCAACACTTCCTTTGCTGGAAATATTGGGTAACATCCTTCTTTATTCTCTTTGCCATTTATATTACCTTCTTATTCATATATTTTTTTTTTAGGCTGAACCATTGCAAAAGTTAAGCCTTTTGATCTCTTTGATATATAAAAAAAAAAAAAGAAGCAGAATTTCGTATAAGCAAAATTAAAAAAAAAAATTGGGCTGAATGGTTCATGCTTGAAGAACTTTTAAAAAAAAAATCTCTTTAAGGTAATATATTGGTTGCATGAAGGATTGTTACTTGAATTCCTAAATTCTGAATTTTATTTCCTTCATTTGTGCCTAAAAACATTGTTAGCCTTTTTCTTGGTTAACCTTTTCCTTGTCTCTCTAGCCTTACCTTACACATATTGGTGAATTGTTCTTTGTTGTGGCCATAATCTCTTGAATTGCCTAAGAACTCAAGGGGAATTAGAGTGGTAAAAGGCAAGAGTGTTTCATTAGAGAAAAGCCATCATTGTGTGATACACTTGAGTGGGTGAGGTATTCAAACAGCAACTATAATTGTCTTGTTACGTTTGATTTGTTTGTTTGAGATGTCAGGTACTAATCCTAATGATGGAGTGGGGCTTTCGCAATTCCAAATGCAAGCTTTGATGCAACATTTGGAGAGGTTAATGAAACAACGAGATGATGCGCTCCATGAGAGGTTGGATCAAATGGAGAATAGAGATCATAATGAAGAAGAAAGGAGGAGAAGAGGGAATGATGGTGTTCCTAGACAAAACCGAATTGATGGTATTAAACTCAACATTCCTCCATTTAAAGGAAAGAATGATCCGGAGACCTACTTGGAGTGGGAGATGAAAATAGAGCATGTTTTCTCATGCAACAACTATGAGGAGGACCAAAAGGTGAAGCTTGCCGCCATGGAGTTTTCCGACTATGCTCTTGTGTGGTGGAACAAGCTACAAAAGGAGAGAGCAAGAAATGAAGAGCCAATGGTTGATACATGGACGGAGATGAAAAAGATCATGAGGAAGCGATATGTGCCGGCTAGTTACTCAAGGGACTTGAAATTCAAGCTCCAAAAACTAACCCAAGGCAACAAGAGGGTTAAGGAGTATTTCAAGGAAATGGATGTGCTCATGATTCAAGCAAAGATTGAAGAAGATGAGGAGGTAACTATGGCTCGATTTCTTAATGGTTTGACTAATGATATCCGTGATATTGTTGAGCTGCAGGAGTTTGTTGAAATGGATGATTTGCTTCACAAAGCAATCCAAGTAGAGCAACAATTAAAAAGGAAAGGAGTGGCTAAGAGGAGTTTTACCAACTTTGGTTCTTCTAGTTGGAAAGACAAAGGTAAGAAAGATGGGGCTGCTACTTCTAGTAGTTCCTCACCTATCCCATCAAAAACTCACTCGAAGTCCCAAGAGGAACCCTCTAAAAGGAGTAGAGATGTGAAGTGTTTCAAGTGCCAAGGCCTAGGACACTATGCTTATGAGTGCCCTAACAAAAGGTCCATGGTTCTTAGAGATGGAGAATATATAAGTGAATTCGATGTTGAAGAAGAAGAGGAGAGTGAATACGTAGAGGAAGAGGAGACTCCGGAGGGAGATTTGTTAATGATTAGGCGGTTACTTGGTGGTCAATTGAAGCATGAGGAGGAGAGCCAAAGAGAAAACATCTTTCACACTAGATGTTTAATCAATGGCAAGGTGTGCATGGTGATCATTGATGGAGGTAGTTGCACCAATGTGGCTAGTGCTAGATTAGTGTCAAAGCTAAATTTAGTTACTAAACCACATCCTAGGCCATACAAACTTCAATGGCTTAGTAAGGATGGGGAGGTGCAAGTGAGCCAGCAAGTTGAAGTGGACGTTTCCATTGGGAAATACAATGATAAGGTACTTTGTGATGTTGTTCCTATGGAGGCCACTCACTTACTTTTGGGGAGACCATGGCAATTTGATAAAAGAGCCAATCATGACGGTTACACCAACAAGATCTCTTTCATGCACCAAGACAAAAAGATTGTGCTCAAGCCATTGAGTCCACAAGAAGTGTGTGAGGATCAAAAGAAAATGAGAGAAAAACTTCTTCAAGAGAAAAGAGAAAAAGAAAAAGTGAGCAAAACACTTGAGTGTGAGAAAAAGAGGGAAACACTTGAGAGGAAAAGGAGTGAACAAAAGAAGAGTGAAACACTTGAAGTGAGGGAGAGCTATTTAGCCACAAAAAGTGAGGTCAAGAGGTTGTTTCGTGCTAAACAGTCACTATATATCTTGTTTTGCAAAAATCAGATTTTGACCACTAACACTTTTGATGATTTTGAAGTGCCTTCTAGTGTTAAAACTCTTTTGCAGGATTTTCAAGACATGTTTCCACCAAATGTGCCAAATGGACTACCACCTTTAAGGGGAATTGAGCATCAAATTGATCTCATTCCGGGAGCTTCTTTGCCCAATAGGCCAGCCTATAGAAGTAATCCACAAGAAACCAAAGAGATTCAAAGACAAGTGGATGAACTCATTAGCAAAGGTTGGGTAAGAGATAGTATGAGTCCTTGTGCTGTCCCAGTGATTTTGGTCCCTAAAAAGGATGGGACATGGCGCATGTGTTCCGATTGTAGAGCCCTTAATAACATCACCATTAAATATAGGCATCCTATACCTAGGCTTGATGATTTGCTTGATGAATTGCATGGTGCATGTTACTTCTCTAAAATCGATTTAAAAAGTGGATACAATCAAATTAGGATTAGAGAAGGGGATGAATGGAAAACTGCTTTTAAAACAAAATATGGTTTGTATGAATGGTTGGTTATGCCTTTTGGCCTAACTATCGCTCCTAGCACTTTCATGAGACTAATGAACCATATCTTGAGAGAGTTCATAGGAAAGTTCATTGTGGTGTACTTTGATGATATTCTTATCTATAGCACTTCACTTGATTTGCATATTGATCATTAAAAATCTGTCTTGACTGTGCTTAGAGAAGAACAATTGTATGCCAATCTTGAAAAATGCATCTTTTGTACTAACCATGTTGTGTTTCTTGGTTTTGTTGTGAGTTCAAAAGGAGTGCAAGTTGATGAGGAGAAGGTTAGGGCTATTCAAGAATGGCCTACACCTAAGTCCGTGACCGAGGTGAGGAGTTTTCATGGCTTAGCAAGTTTTTATAGACGATTTGTGAAGGATTTTAGCACATTGGTAGCACCTCTCAATGAAGTGCTCAAGAAAAATGCTGGTTTCAAATGGGGAGAGAAACAAGAAGAAGCTTTCAATGTTCTTAAGCAAAAGCTAACTAATGCCCCCATACTTGCGTTGCCAAACTTTCAAAAATCTTTTGAAATTGAGTGTGATACTTCAAATGTTGGGATTGGGGCTGTGTTGATGCAAGAAGGCCATCCAATTGCTTATTTTAGTGAAAAGTTAAGTGGTCCTACCCTTAACTATTCAACTTATGATAAGGAGTTGTATGCCTTAGTACGGGCTTTGAAAACATGGCAACACTACCTTTATCCCAAGGAATTTGTCATTCATAGTGACCATGAGTCCCTCAAATATATCAAGGGGCAAGGCAAGCTTAACAAAAGGCATGCGAAGTGGGTGGAATTCCTAGAGCAATTCCCTTATGTTATCAAACATAAAAAGGGAAAAGGTAATATTGTAGCCGATGCTCTTTCTCGGCGTCATGCATTACTTTCTATGCTTGAAACAAAATTGATTGGTCTTGAATGTTTGAAAAGCATGTATGAAAATGATGAAACTTTTGGAGAAATTTTTAAAAATTGTGAAAAATTTTCAGAAAATGGTTTCTTTAGACATCAAGGCTTTCTTTTCAAAGAAAACAAATTGTGTGTGCCTAAATGTTCTACTAGAAATTTTCTTGTTTGTGAAGCACATGAAGGAGGTTTAATGGGGCATTTTGGGGTCCAAAAGACTCTAGAAACATTACAAGAACATTTTTATTGGCCTCATGAAAAAGGATGTGCATAAATTTTGTGAACATTGCATTGTATGTAAAAAGGCAAAGTCTAAGGTAAAGCCTCATGGATTGTATACTCCATTGCCAATTCCGGAGTATCCTTGGATTGATTTATCCATGGATTTTGTTTTGGGGCTGCCAAAAACAAGCAATGGTAGAGATTCCATTTTTGTGGTTGTTGATAGGTTTTCTAAAATGGCTCATTTTATTCCATGTAAAAAAGTTGATGATGCTTCCCATGTGGCTGATTTGTTTTTCAAGGAGATTGTGAGACTCCATGGTTTGCCAAGGAGCATTGTTAGTGATAGGGACTCTAAGTTCCTAAGTCATTTTTGGAGGACTTTGTGGAGCAAGTTGGGCACTAAATTGTTATTTTCAACCACTTGTCACCCACAAACCGATGGGCAAACGGAAGTTGTTAATAGGACTTTGGGAACTTTGCTTAGGACAGTTTTGAGGAAGAACTTAAAAACTTGGGAAGCTTGTTTACCCCATGTTGAATTTGCTTACAATAGAGCTGTTCATAGCACCACTAATTGTTCTCCTTTTGAAGTTGTTTATGGTTTTAACCCACTAACTCCTCTTGATCTTTTGCCTATGCCTAATGTTTCTGTTTTTAAGCATAAAGAAGGTCAAGCAAAGGCGGACTATGTGAAGAAGCTTCATGAGAGAGTCAAAGATCAAATTGAGAGGAAAAATAAAAGCTATGCTAAACAAGCCAACAAAGGGAGAAAGAAGGTTGTCTTCGAACCCGGAGATTGGGTTTGGGTGCACATGAGAAAAGAAAGATTTCCGGAACAAAGGAAATCAAAGCTTCAACCAAGGGGAGAGGGACCATTTCAAGTGCTTGAAAGTATCAATGACAATGCTTACAAAGTTGAGCTGCTCGGTGAGTATAATGTTAGTTCCACCTTCAATGTCTCTGATTTATCTCTTTTTGATGCAGATGGAGAATCCGATTTGAGGACAAATCCTTCTCAAGAGGGAGAGAATGATGAGGACATGACCAAGAGCAAGGGCAAGGATCCACTTGAAGGACTTGGAGGGCCTATGACAAGGGCTAGAGCAAGGAAAGCCAAGGAAGCTCTTCAACAAGTGATGTCCATACTATTTGAATACAAGCCCAAGTTTCAAGGCGAAAGGTCCAAGGTTGTGAGTTGTATCATGGCCCAAATGGAGGAGGACTAAATGGCACCACTTTGTCTCAATTTTAGAGTGTTTAGTTTGTCTAAATAATGGCCCAATCCTTGTAAAGTTGGCTGACCAAAAATATGTTTTGGGTTAATCAACTAAAAGGGTTTTAGTAGGTTTAGTTCAAGTTGTAATAAGGGCCCAATTGGCAACCTAGGCATCAGCCTTTTGGGAGACCAAATGGTGGCTGGCTTGTTGGCTGTTGGGGGTGACTTTTGGTTGCCACAATTTCAATTACACTCAGCCATTAAGTTGTTTTTAATTCCCTAGGTTAATGGCATTAAGTTATTTTAATTCTAGGTTAGTGGGTCATTACTAAAATTTGATGTAAAGCTTCTATATAAGCTGAATCATTTTATCAATAAACACAAGTTGAGTTTTATTCAGAAAATTAGAGTTTATCTCTATTATCTTAGTGAGAGTGATTCTCCTAAATTCTTGAGTGATTCAAGAACACCCTGGCTGTATCAAAGGACTTTCACAACCTTTGTGTGTTGCCCTCGCTGGAAAGAGTGAGTCTTTCCTTCCTTTCATCTTCACCCTTGTTCTTTCAAACCACAATTCCAGAAAATCCACCTCTGCCCAGAATTATCTCGTGGCCATAACTCCCATTTTACGCACTCAAATTAAGCGATTCTTGAGCCTAAATTGACTTTCAAAACGAGACCTTTCACCTCGTTTTGGAATCACCTCATTTGGAGCCTTGTAGCTTCAGTTATTGCCATTTCTATATTTCTGTCCAGCCACCACTTAACCTACATTTTACCATCCCATTCATCCATTTTATGCCAAGAACCACCTTATTAAGACCCACGAAATTAACCACCTTATTTTCCATCCTTTCCTTAATCAATTTCCGCATTTTCCATCAAGGTTTAATCCTAGACGATCCTAAGTCAGCCCTTGTGCCATGAGGGTTCATATCAAAAAGGACATAGACTTTGTGTTTAACTAGCTTTGTAAAGAGGCATTTGAGGAGTTGAGGAAGAGGCTTACCACCTCTCCTATCATGCAACCACCAGATTGAGAGCTCCCATTTGAGCTCACGTGTAATGCCTCTAACTATGCACTTGGGGCTATTTTGTCACATAGAGTTGGTAGACTCTCCCATGTCATTACTTATGCTTCACGCACTTTAGATGCAACCCAAGTTAACTAAACCACCACTAAGAATTAGCTTTTAGCTATTGTTTTTGCTTTAGATAAATTCATATCTTATTTGCTTTGCTACCATATCACTGTCTTTACTGACCATGCATCCTTGAGATACTTGTTGAAGAAGCCTGATGTTAAACCTGGATTGATCAGGTGGATGCTTCTTCTTTAGGAATTTGATATTGTGATTAAAGACATGAGTGGTGCAAAGAACTTGGTTGTTGATCATTTAAGCAAGATTGAGGGACATGTTGATCCATTTCCTATTAGGGATAGTTTCCCTAATGAGCATTTGATGCATTTGAATTCATTACATGTTACACCTTAGTTTGCTGACATTGTGAATTTCATTGTTGCATCTGTTGTCTCACCTCATGCATCTAGGTCTCAAATAAATAAACTCATGAATGATGCTAAATATTATGTATGCAATGATCCTTATTTGTGGAGATTTGGTAGTGACCAAGTGATCCGCAGGTGTGTGTGCCAGACCATGAGATTTAGTCCACTCTTCAATTTTGTCATGGCAAACCTATAGGCAGTCATTTTGGTCCTCAGTGGGCCTCTAGAAGGGTGCTAGACTGTGGGTTCTATTGGCCCACCATTTTTAGAGATGCTTATCAATTTTCCACCACTTGCGAGTTGTGCCAGAGAGCGGGAGGGACTATTACACATAAGCATGAGATGCCCCAATAGCCCATTATTTTATGTGAGATTTTTTATGTATGAGGCATTGATTTTATGGGTCCATTTTCTATTTCTCATTATTTTTCATATATCCCTCTTGCTATTGATTTTTTTCTAAATGGGTCGAAGCTAAGGCCACCAGAACTAATGATTCTAAAGTTGTTGTGGATTTTGTGATATCTAACATTTATTAGTGACCAGAGGAGACACTTCTATAACAAGACCTTGGCATCCTTGCTCTAGAAGTATGGGGTTGTGCATAAAGTTGCTACAACTTATCATCCCCAAACTAATGGACAAGCGGGGGTCTTCAATAAAGAGATCAAGCAAGTGTTGCAGAAATAGTGTAGCCCAACAGTAAGGATTGGAGCAAGCTACTTGAAGATGTTTTATGGGCTAACAGGACCGCTTACTAAACACCTTTGGGGATGTCTCCCAATAGGGTGGTTTTTGGTAAGACATTCCACTTGTTAAGACTTTTGGCAAGCGTACCAATTGGCGTTGTAGGTTTCACATTTATAAAAGAGTTCATCTCCACAGGGACTTGAGCTACTTAATTCATTCGGATAAAGGTTATCATTTTAATAGTTATGTACAAATTTAATCGAATGTCATATGGTTTTGGTTTAACTAACTAAAGATAACTAAAAGTAAAAGAATAGTAAAAATAACGGATTTACGAAAATAACGAAATTCAATGAATCAGAAATACGGAAATTGCGCAAACGATTTAAATTAATTCAAGAAAACATAGGATTGAATTTCATCATTCATACCATTAGTATCCTAATAAGATTAACATGTATAAATCATTTTCTAACATTACTGATGCACACATAGTTATCCCAAGTCGATTCCTCACACTTGGAACCTAAGAATATTTACTAAATATCTATCCCTCACATATGCAGTAAATATCCCAGCATTACATTTATATTCTCGTGCTTTTTGCAATCAAAATGTTATGCTTTATTCCTAGCAATGCAATGTAAAGAGTAAAATCATTCGGTTCAAATTCTAAGATTACTTTCCAGTCTCACTTAAAATCCAATTTAACAACACTAGTGATCAAATAGAATCAAGCATTACGAGTAGAATGAAATTACCAATAATGAGTAGAAAAGATTAATACATATATAATATCAAAAGGGATACATAAGGGTACAAAAATTACATCTAATCCTTTAGAAAAACTAACCGATCATTGTGTAGAACACAAGACTAACAACAGAAATGATGAAGGAAGTGATCCACGGTCAAAACTCTGCAGCACCTCGGCTCCACTTTTCCTCTTCTTCTTCTTCTTCTACATTTTTCTCTTAGCTTTCATATTGTTGGATTCTTTCCCTCTTCCCCTGCATGGCTATTTATAGAAAAATCCATTTAATGCAGGGGAAACTCGCCCAGGCAAGTGGCTTGCTTAGGGTTGAAGTTTTCTCTTAGCCCAGGCGAACTAGATGCTAGCCTAGGCGAATTTAGGGTCAGAAATCTTCATGAAAATACCATTTTTTTTCCTTCCTTTTAGCTTTGTTTTTGGATCTAACAAACAACCATTAAAACCTACAAAATCATGTATGAATCTTTCATATGTAAACAACAATATTAGTAAATGTACAATATATAGGTACAACTAGCTTTAAGGGTAGTTTATAAGAAAACTATTACAACTAAAGGATAAGTGATAACTATTTAATCCCAAAATAACTAAAATTTGGCACTTATCACCACCTTTATTCAACCCACCCTTTTTTCAGTGTAAGAAGAGTTTGTGCGAACTCTCTTAGTCTGCCCATTTTATGAAATGATGTGCCATGAATGGCACTTGAAGAGTCTTCTTCTCCCTTCTTTTATTTGCTATCTCTTTTCTTGCATTTCATTGCATGCTTACATTGAGGACAATGTGCACTTCAAGTGTAGGGGGAAGGGTTTAGAAAAGAAAAAGTTATTGTTTTCTATATCGTCTGTTTTCTATATAGTCTGTATTTTGTTTTAGTTTATGTTTTCTATATTTGTTTGTTGTTTTTTGTTTTTGTTGTTGTTGTTGTTGTTTCTGCTTACTATATTTGTTTTCTGTTTTCAATAGTTGTTTGTTATTTTTGTCTGTTTTTTTCTGTCTTTGTTGTTTTTTTTTCTGTTTTGTTGTATTACTATTTTTACCTGTTTTTACATATAGAAAATTAAAAAAATTGAAGAATTAGCTATTGTTGTTTTTACTATTTTGATGTTTTTGTTTAACTTAGGCACTTTTTCATGTTTCTCATAGGATTTCTAACTTGTATAAATTTTCAGTGATGTACCATTTTTAGTTGAAAGGTTTCATGACTTGATGTGAACTATTGTTACAATTGTTGAAGTGATCTATCTGGCTTGGAAAATAAAATTTAAGGTGGATCATATGTGATAGAATTATGCCTTGTGAGTTTTTGGGCCTTTGTTGATGGATTGCACTATTCCATTCATGTTATTTCATGAGTGATTTCACCCTTGTGCTAGATTACTCTAGGTTTTACCTTGCCTCTCTTGTTATTCCTTGTTGCACATGCATTGATTGAGATGATTTAGGTCTTCTTTCTTTTAGCTACAAGCCAAATAAATCTACCTTGCATTGATATCCATTGTCACCCTCTTTGAGCCTTTAACCCCTTCTTTCATTTTGTAACTCATTACAAGCCAAAAAGTGGAAAACCATGTTTTTCCTAAACTTCTAGGGAGAAAAGGGGCTATGGAATTGTTTTGGGAGTGGGTTTCAAACAAGTATGGGGTATTTATTTTGTTTTTCATGTATATTCCTTTATTTTTTTCATTTCATTTTCTTTTGATTTGTTGAAAAAGAAAAAGAAAGAGAAAAAGAAAAAAAAAGATTATAAAAAGCAAAAGAAAAGAAGTGTACAAAAATAAAGTTTGTTCTCCACTTTCATTCTTGTAAGTTCTTTTTATTTTAATTTTGTTGTTCTCCACTTTGTTTTTTTTATTCCTACCCCTCTTTTTTCTTGTTTGCTTACTCCCCATTGCCCCTCTTTTCTCTTAGTTTTAGCCTAAATATCATTCTCATATCCACCCTCACCTAAGCCATACATTACAACCCAATAAAAGTCCTTTTGATCTTTTGATGCATGTGTAGATCAAGTTGAATGGATTAGAGTCTTGTCAAAATTTGGGTGTGCTAGTTGCATGTGGTGCTTGAGTGTAAACACAAACACATACACATTTGGTGAGGTTGAGTGTTGTTCTTTGAGAGATTTCTATCACCTTGGTGCATTCTTAAATTTGACTTAACTACTTTTCTACTTTACATTTTGTGATCATGTATTCATGGATTGCTTGTTACCTTGGTATCATTCCTCCATTTTCCATCTTTCTCACTTTTGTACACTGTTGGGATCCATTAAAAAATGTGTTCCTTATCCATACCTTTCTTTTAATTTGTGGTTTTACTTTAGTTTGATCCTTCTTAGTCTTTCTTTTAGTTTTGCCCTGTAGTGCAAAAGATAAGTGTAAGGGAATTTGATAGAGCATTTTAGTTTATTATTTTCTTATTTTGCTTAGCTTATTCGACCTTTCTTTTTGGCTCGTATTTTCTCACATTAGTTCAGTTTTGGTCTTAGACAAATAATTGGACTTAATTGATAATCGTTGCTTATTTTCAGACTTTGTGCTTACTTGACCTATCTGCCTTGTACAGGACCTATAAGATGCTACAGAACTCCAAATGGAGCATATGAGTAGTCCTTGAAAAGCTAAGAAAAAGAGATACAATTTTGTCAAAGATCTTGGGCCAAATCTCCCATTTTGAGGGTCGCTCTGACATATGACAATCTTCTGAGGTACTTGGTTTCCTTATCAAGACACAAAAACACTACCAAAAGTTGAAACAAGACTAGAGCCACTACTATAAAAATAGCATTTTACGACACGGGCACTACGACGGTTATTGGGGAACCGCCTTAAAAAGATGTGCGGTGGCTTTTTTGTAATTATTTGAACAATAATAGGATTTTACGATATTAAATCTAAGACGGTTATTAAAACCGCCTTAGAATGTTTGGGTTAATAATCCTTTCGCGCTTCCTCTTCTTTCCCCTTTCGCGCTTCCTCCTCTTGCCCTTTCGAACCCTTACACGAACCTTTTCGAACCCTTACACGAACCTCTCGCTGGACCTCTGGCTTCACCCTAGTCTCGCTTCTAAGCTGTCAGCACCTCTTCACCCTAGTCTCGCTTCCACTGCAAAGTGAACCTTTTAAAGGTTCGAAGAACCTCCCCCGCTGCCGCCGTGGAATCGTAGCCTCAGCTCCCTCGCCGCCTTTCGCCGGAGTATCACCCCAACGTCGTCGTCACTGGTGAGTTGTTCATTCTCGTTACCACTTGCCCCTAAATGTTCTTCTTACTCATAAATTAGGGAACATAAAGAGAACAGATTTTGAGTACAAAAATGAGACGAAGAAATAACAATAATAATCAATTTACTAGGATTTGCTAATTCTACCCACTTAATGGAGTGGATACAGATTTAGTATTTACCCGTGAAAAATGTTGTGCTGTGCCTTTCTGTTTTTGTTTTTTGCCTTAATAGCTTCCTCCCCTTTTTGTGATTTGAGTGTGTAAAGTTTCTGATGAAGGTAGACTCCACTTTCTCCAATAGAAAGTTAACCTAAAATCAGATGAAACAGATAGCACACAAAGATGGTTGGGGATGTTAAGGATTAAGGAAGGATAACACTATTTCAAGCCTTAATATGTAACTGTGAATGACTACAAAAGTTTTTAGATAACAGATTCATTTTAAAATTATGGCAAGCTATTTTTCTAGATCAGAGTATGGAAACCGGACATTAACCACAAATCACAATTACAAACAAATAAGAAGAAAGGTGCACAATAGTCATAATAAAGGAACACTTAATTCCAAGGATATCTTAAGAGCAGTATGAGTTCAGAGAAAGCATCTTTATATGGTTATTTAGTGAAATAAATTTGTCTTGTCTATCCATTTTAAACTTTAGAAAATGCATCAATGAATCTATGAAGTTCTGAGAAAGTATCTTTATATGGTCACATTATCTGTAAATTATAAATTTGTGTCCTCTTTTTAAGATTAAAATGCCTAGGTCTATAAATAGAGATTCTTGAGATGAGAAAAATTACCCCACTTGACCACTCATGCTGAGAGAGGGGTCATGTGAAGATGAATAAAATATTAAAGAAGCTCCTCTGCATAATATATCTCCTTCTTTTACATATATATATCTTGATACACACACACAAAAAAAACCATCACAAGAAGTAAAAGGAAGAAATAATCATGATTGAAGCTGTGCATATAGCAAACATATGATTCAAACTAACTCATTAGAACTGACCACATAGGAGTTATCCACTACTGTCATGTATGCTGCAGATGCTGCCCTTGATGTATGCTTTTCTGAGAAAAAAAATGAAGTTAAACAAAACTGTCATAATTCTGTTTCTGAATAGAACGATGTTTTTTTTTAAATGCTATCATTTGAATTTAAATTGTGAAGAATGTAACGAATAAAACTGAAGTTTCTGCAGTACTTGGTATACTTCTAACCTTTTCGTACTTCTTCATGATCATGGAAAATGCTGAGAGGTTCATAAAACTGTCACATCCATTTGTATAAATACAAAGGCACATGGCAAAATGGCTTTTAGAAATGGAAGAGCATTTGGCTTTATTAGTAATTATAAGGTCCATGAAATCTTTGTTTATTACCTGTAATCTTTGAGATGGAGGAGTTTCTGATAGAACTCAACAAACACAAGTCTCAGTTGCTCTTTAACTTTTCTCAGCTCTTCTTTGCTGAAGCTCAATTCATTATCACTGGAACCAAACCTTTTTGTGACTATGCTGTGAAGCTCTCCATAGTTATTAGAGAATGTAAAAAATTTTAATTTAAATTAATAGATAATGGATGCAATCCTTTAGTTGAATTGTTTGCATTAGACTCCATTTAATTAATTTGTATTGTCTTCCAAATATTGTGTTTCGCTTATGTTTATCTGTTTGTATTCAACATTTTGATGAGGATAATTACAAGTTCGTACACTGATATATAGGGCTTTCTTAACAACATTTTGATGAGGATGATGAAGGGAGAAGGAACCATCAGGTAGCAGAGATTGAAGTTAGAACATCTTTTTTGCTGACCACAAAAGACCATAACCATTTTCCTCTAACCATCTTAGGCCACTCGTAAGTTTGTCTCTACTCTGCATTTGATTACTAGTATTTATTGTTCTCACAAGGGACATATGTAATTAATAGTATTTTGGTTTAATTTCATTTTGATCTCTCTTTACTATGTTATATTTAATGGAACTGTTGATGTAACAGCAAAATGGTGATGTGGATGTGTAATAGAGGGTCAAGTTGTAATTTCTGTCAAATATTGAATATTAAGTTAAAAAATGAACTAAAATTACAATTAAAGAATTACTAGCTGATGTTCCATTTTTAATGGCTAATTCTGATAACTGATCAAAAGCTCCAGGCCTTATGATGAATATCCGTAAGCTCCTTAGTTGACCTTTATCCTTCTGCACCTTGTATATAGCTCCCAACCCACTCTCAAGAGAGGAGATACAACTTCTCAAAACTCTAACTGATTCCTTTTTGCTAACTATTATGTGTATATTTGACATTTGTTCTTAAGAGTTAAGATATTTAGTTCACAAGACCTTTTGTACCATTTAGGTATTTGGTATTTGGTTGGAACTTTTGTTTGTTACCCATTTTGCACTTTATTAGTATATTTGTTATATTATTAAAGTTAGTCAATTATTAACAAGTAATAACTCAAGAAAAATAAAAAAAGAAGTGCATAAGTGAACCTCATTCACCTGTATACTTAGCTCTGAAAATTTCCTGAATTTGGTTGAATTATTAGTATTTTTCACGTTTCTCTGTTAAAGAAATGCATAAGTGATCCATTAGTGGCCATATAGTTCCAGTGTCTACGTTGTTCTATGAATCCCAGCTAGTCCTTTAAGTCCCTATACCCAAGGGTTTTGTCCTATAAATTTTGATGCATTTGCACTCTCAATTTCCTTGGATGCCATTTGGTATATATAGATTTTTTTTTTTACACTTCTACGTTTAGGATAAGATTCTTTTGTAAATGGGGTAATGACACGGGCCCATGAAGTTAAAAGAAGAAGAAAAAGGCGTATGATCCTTTCAATTTAGCCATTGACACATTTTTTCAGGAAATTAATTACATTTGACACATTGTTGCTGTGATATTTTGCAAATGTATTTTTAGCTATGAAGTGGCATAATTGAGTTCTTTTGTGATTTTAATTTGAGCTTTTGTTTGATTATTGATATTGAGGAATGGAGTGCACCAAGAATTTTCCTAGCATCTTTCCTCTTTTTTCCTTTCTCTTCTAATTTCTCTTATCTTCCTTCCTGTTTCTTCGTCATTTTCTACTAATGTTACATTTTATTGTTAACTTAAAACTAACTCTTATAAAAGTATGATGGAAAAAATTACCAAAAAATATACGAAGAAAAAATAATAAAAGTATATTATACCATACTAGGGGAAAGAGGTATTCCCTACATCTTCTACATATTTTAAATAAAATAAAAGAAAAGGAAAAAAAGATTTAGAAGTTAAAAAATAAGACTAATAAAAAGTAATTAACAACATAAAAGTAGTGAGTAACTATTAAAAGAGAGTAATAAAAGTTTAAAAACTAAAACAGAATATAATTATCTAAATTTTGTGAATACCAACAAATAATATTTCATTTATTAATAGTATAGATATCACAAAACATGTTTAAAACACGTTACATATTGTATGGCTGGTAGAAATGCTGAGAAATATTAGTTTGTGTAGTAATTGACATTACACTTCCTTTTTTTTTTTTACATCTTCCTGTTGTCTATTAGAACAATTAATTTATGAAAATTTTAATGGGTTGATAATGGCTTTCTTCTTACCAGAATACATGCACGGTTGTATTTGCATTCTTAATCATTTAATGCAGTTGGATATTTTGAACTTAAATTCAAGAACATTGATTAAATTAGAATAATTTTGTGCTAATTGATTTACACGCACGATAGAAATAACAAGTTATTTTGAGTACAAAATAAGTTAATTCAACCTTGTAAAGGGGGTTTTTAGGATGATGCCTTTGTGTGTGTAGCATCAATGTGTGCATTTGTTTGTTTGCCGACTGGATTGTGGGAATAATACTGGATCATATGTCTTGGCCCATTTCCGTTTTCAGCATAGGTATGGAAACTAAATGTGTTCAATTAAATTTGTTGGCTTCACATCTTGAATAAACATGAACAAACATCCCCAGAAATATATAAAAAAAAGAACCCCAAAAAAAGATCTTGTAAAATTTGAGTTTATCGTTTATGATAAAAATGAAAAAAAAATGTTTAAAAACTTAAATAAGATATTCAAACTGCAATAAAGTAAAACCAATGGTCAGTTTAGTTAAGTTTATTTTTTTAAATTTTTTTTAATAAAATAAGTAAATTTTCAGTTTTCTAATGTACTTGCCAAAACTGTTTTTACTTAACCTCCACTACTATGACTGAGCCACAACACAGAAAGATGGCGATGCTGGGTTGGTTCTAACGAGGAAAGTTTGGATGTTAAGATTTATTGTTCATCTCACCCAGTCAATGAATTGTTAATAACAATTTCACCCCAGCGTGGTGAATTTGCAAGTCATAATTCTTTTGCATATCATCTTTGTGTTTGATGAATTGCCTCAATTGATTGAACTAGATCACAGATTAATTAATTTTACTTGTCTCTTGGTTCTGATTTCATATGCAATTACTGCAATGTTAATATTGGTTGGAGTTACATAGTATCGCTAACAATAAATACTAAATAAAAACAAAACAAATGAAGAAAGAAATTGAGAAACTAAGCACAATAAACTCAGTGTAAAAACTCCAGAGACCAGAGAAAATTAATTGTAGGTAGAAAATTAAGGCATATCACACATGTCATATACTATAATCGTATTAGTATTATACTATTATATGTCACTAACTATATGCAAGTAACACGAGGAGACCAAGAAAAACAAAAGTACGGGGTAAGGGGACACAAACTGAGAAAAAGAAATATAAGGTCTCACCTAGTATTATCCTTATAATACAATAGGAAACTTTATTGAATATTTTTAAGGTCTCACCTAGTCTAGGAACGTTCAGCTTCATTTTCTTGTTGTGCTTCACATGCTCAGGTTTTTGACAAAAACAGTGTCATCTATACATTGTTTAAATTTTTTTTAGATAAGCCTTTATTTGATACAAATTGTTTTGTTTATTTTCTTTCTTTTTCAATGTACATATAACCTGTAGTTGTGTTTCAATATTTGATCAGAAATTTTGTTTTTGTTCCTTCATTTTTAATGGAAGGCTACTAGAAAGATTCATTGTATTCAAGTAAAAAGCATAAATTTTTTACATTTTTATATATGCAGGAGAGTTCATACCCTTTAAATTCAAGATTTTACACGTTTGGACTATCAGTACCTGAGAATACTGGAGGCCTTCAGAGAACTCATTGACAATCACTGAACAAACAACTACAATAAGCACGGTTAGTTATGTTTTATGCTTCACTTTACTTCAAAAATTATATTAATAATATGATTGAAGAATGTTTTAAAAGTATTTTATAATGTCATGTGATTAAACTCTTAGATATTTCATGATTTAATTAAGTTTATGGTCGAATTGGTTATTTTCTAATGACATTTCTTGTAAAACTGATTTTTTAATAAAAATGATTTTTTATATAACGATTCTAATTCATTTTATTAAATAATTTTTTTAATAATAATTTACATGTAATTACAATTAAAACGTGTAATTATTAGTAAAAAAAAAATCTGTTTTTGTATTCTCCTGGCAGTGTCTAAAGATAAGCTCCGTCCTTTCATACCATGAGTCAACTTCTCAATCACTTGAAACAACCTAAGTGGATAACAATCTTATCATATTCTGTTTCCTTGTATTCTCTCTCTTGATTGTTGTACTTGTACCATGACTTTGACATATATAGAACATATGTTAAAGTTGAAAAGGAAACATTAAAGGAAATAATCTGAATATTATTGCTTGACATTCAAATACAATCATGAGTCTGCTACTATGCTTATATAGGCCATTGATAATCAAGAATAACTGAAAATAGGGAAATAAAGTCTCCTAATTTTCTGGTAATCAATCTCTGTTCTTAATCAATGTTAATTATATGAAACCATTCTGTCCTAAATTAATTTCATATTTACAACAGTTATCTTCATTAATTTCTCTACATAATATCATATAGCCAGTAGCTTCAATGGTTGAATTGTTCCTTCTTTTTCTTCCTATGGCTGCTGAAACTCCTTCCACCAATCCACTCATTGAGCTAGCTACAGTGTCATCCCTTCCCACCAACATGAGGGGACTTGGCCATGCATTTCATGAATTCTCTGCCTCCATTCGAGAATGTGATTCTCCCTTGTTTGCAGAAATTTTCAACAAACTTGTTAATAGAGATTTTTCTCCAACATGAGGAATGTCAGCAATAGTCCATTCCTAGACTCCAGTACTACAAACTACACTAATGGTTCTCACGCATCCTCAACTCATGGCCAAATAAACCCTCGTAGTCACAATTCCTCTACTTCTGCTGACCCTCCAAACAACAACACTCAATGGGGTAATGTCTCTCACTCAGTCCCTGCATGCCAGTATTGTGGTCGTTGTGACCACACTGCCAAAACATGTTACAAGCTGCATGGTATTGGGACCCCTCTGATCATCATCTCTACTAAGCAAATATGTCACAACATGATAACAGTTCTGATCCCAATTGGTTGCTTGATTTGTGATCTTGGAAATTTATCCGTCTCTTTTTTCAACACTCTGGCTCCACCTCTATACTTTGGCATGGTATATTTTTGGTAGCACTAGAAATCTCACTTCTCCAACTTGCAAATCAGCCTTAAATAATACATATTGTTGGTGTATCATTTTTAAGATTCCCTATCATGGAATTGGTGGATCGTACGTCTACTTCCCTATGAAAAATTATACATCACCAGAAATAACTCAAATAAGACGGTGTCTTCTTCTTTTATATATAGGCTTGTTTATTTCTTTAAGATCACAACTTGTTAAAAAGAAAATATATAGTATTAAATAAATAAAAAAAAGTAGCACAAGATTCCTTTCACGTATGGTGGTGTTTTGGTTGCCTTTATTTAACTTCAATTAACATTCATATCTGTGCCTTAAACCCAATGGGGCCACTTAAAGTTCTCTGTTGATAACTAATTAGCTTGTGATCTTTCTTATCTACTAATTAGTCCTAACCACTGGATCAGTATGTATAAATGAGGGTCTGTGTGGAGGAACAGAAAAAGGAAATAGTTTGGATAAAATAGATTTTAGGTCTCTCAATTCCTAGTCAAAATTAGTCTCAATCATTATGCTTTAAAAATGATGATTTTGACACTTGGGAGATAACAATATTTCTTAAAGTTTGATTCTCAAGTTTGTATATATGAAATAGTGTGTTGGGAGAAGTAAAGTCTTAAAATAAATTTTTATATTTTAGAGATGATTCTCTCATTCTTATGAAGGAGATATACTAGAAAAAAATGATGATTTTGATCTTTTTATTTTTTATTATGAAAATTAAGAATTAAGATACCAGGATGAGGGACAAAAGTCATTAATTATAAAAAAATACAACAATCAAGATTATTATTTTTAAAATATAAAAAAAACTAATTTTGATATATAAAGAAATCCAGGGGATATAATACACATTCTATCCAAATATTTTGTTAAACCCCAGGGGCACAATGTTTCGTCTTTCCCCAAGAGTTATAAATTGCTAATGATATTATTTGTCTTGAATTGGTTCCTGTGGCTAGCATATCTCTGCAACTTGTGCAACCATTTGGTAATGCAATTAAGAATATATAATATACTTTAAATTTACTAGGATGCATAAAAAACCCCGTGACTTGTCTGACCAAGACTTGCCAAATTTTTTTATCATGCATTACAAAAACCAGCCATTTGTTTTTATTTTTTGGATTTCTATTCTTTCCAAATGAAGGCCTAACAGATAAATTTCATGTCTAATTGCCCCTTGTTATTAGAGAAATAAGAAATTATAAGCTTTTGCTTTGACTTCTGAACATATTTTACACTCTTTGCAGGTTGCTTTTTATCTTGGAAGACCAGAGGAGTTCAAAATAACAGTGTCGCGGTAAGTAATTCCATTCTGAACTAATTCATGATGTCTGCTATATGATTATATGAGAGTATTTCAAAAGATTTATGTCTTACAATATTTACTTTAATTTTAAGTGTTTATAAATAAATATATGTTTAGAGCATTTTAAACAAGCTGGTAAAGGTCCAGTGATACACTGATCAAAATCCTCTAATTTGACAAACGGGGGCCTCTTAGTGAGAAAAGCTTGTCAGTTCTATTACATGTTGCTGGTAATTAAATTGTTTTATGCAAAATTTGACAGTGGGTCATAGATAATAAAAATCATCTAAGATCTCAATTTAAGATTTCTCGTTAAAAATACTCTAATAAACAAGATGAAGTGCTTATACTTTTTGGTGCATAATAACCACCTGACCCGCCTAATCCACGGCCCATGACAGCCTTTATTAGCATATATATTATCTCACTTTTGGTTATATATCATTGTAGTTGACTGCACCATGCTTAAACTAGTTAGAAAATATCAAAGTGATTAAATGTCATTAACTAATAACTATACTCATTTAAAGTACTAAGTTAGTTGGCATCCGCTGGCAAAGCCATTCCTGCCCCAACAACAACATTTCTTCCCACTAAACATGTCTGGTTAAGCCATACGTTAATGGTTCATAAGGATCATTAATTCATTATCTTGCATCTATAGCACTATTAATCTTTGATTCTGGTTGAGGAAAGCAACAAATTCATTAAAAAAAATTGCAAGTACAACTAAAAAGATATAGATTAATAAATAAAAAGGGTACTACTATAACCTCGTTATTTAAAAATATTGTATAAAAAATTATCTATAGCTAATTCAAAATGCATGTGGTTCAAGTGCAAGTAATCGGATTGGTAGTCATATATATCTAGACTAGATTAGATAGAAAAATAGAGGGAATAATTATAAAGCTGAGGAAGAGGAGATCCTATGGTAGTTTTGGATATTTGTTAGTAAAAAAGAAAGAAAGGAACCCCACGAATTGAAAAGTTAGTGAAGAAGGAAAGAATTGGAAACAGTGTGAAGGAGAGTTAATTTGGCGTGTATCATGTGGGTGGGAGGGCCTACAATATGCAGTGCAGCGAAGGCTTATGCATTGGATTGCATGTGACTATGTGAGTGTATAGGGAAGAGTTTCACATAAATACTTATTTAAACGTCTGCAAGAGTATTGTACTTATTTGAGTTTATCATATCACATAAATACTTATTTGAGTTTATCATATAACATAAATACTTATTTAAACGTGTGGGAGAGTATTGTACGAAAGTAACATAAGAATTGACTTCAAAGTTAAATACTTTTGGCTGAATACGTTTGTCATTTGATATAGAAGAGAGAAAGAAAATATATGTCAATTAAACAATTTATTAGTAATATTTTTTTTTGTAGCATTCCATTTTATTTTTTTTTTGGAATTGTCTGCACAATGTTTCGTCTTTCCCCAACAATTATAAATTGCTAATGATATTATTTGTCTTGAATTGGTTTGGAATGTTTAAATGTGCACCCTAAGTTTGAAATGTGATTCATTTGTGACCTCACCATAGCCTTCTGCCTCTATTATGTTGCCACCCATTACTTCCACGTCCTTCCCAGCCCTTTCTCTTTCTTGGCATGGCCAATCTACTGGGCTGTCCAAGGTTGCATCCTTACTGGAGTTTGGGTCATTGCCCATGAGTGTGGCCACCATGCATTCAGTGACTACCAGTTGCTTGATGATATTGTTGGCCTTGTCCTCCACTCCGGTCTCCTAGTCCCATGCTTGGACCTGTGAGTTCATTAATTAATGTGCATTGTGCAAAGCCTTTAATGAAGACCTTTTCAGCCTTTTTTTTAGTTATTTTATTTCTTATTTTGGAGAAATTATTCCGTAGTCATGCATGGTATAGCAGTCATCAATTTTCAAACAATCAAATTGTTATTGAATACAAAGATATTTTAACTTCTTTTCATATATAGTAATTCATATTTTGAAAGCCTTAAATCTCACTATAAGTTTCGTTCTTATTCATGCAATAATTCATATTGTGGGGCTACAATAAGGGGTTGGCTGTTCTCCACTGCTGCAACACTACTTTTACTGTGGTCTTACAAGCTTTGCTATGATGCAGGTGTTACTGTTAAGGCGTGTGGCGACTGTTAAGGATAGCAATATAGTTGATACACTTCCATTTAGCATATTGTCATCTCATTGAAAGTTGCATCCCCGACAACAAAGATTTCCTTACTATCATCGTTCAAGGTATGTATGTGATTCTCACACTTATGTGCTTAAGTATTATAGGCAATGGTTGACATGTTACTATTCTTTAGTAGTACATTGTAATTCATTGAGTGAGCCATAGTTCCCCGTTTAAGATTGAATACAACGATTAATACGGACAGTTTGGATTAATTGTTGTATTCAATCTTGAATTGTCCGTTTGGACAGTTTGGGAAGACAAATTGTTTTTACTTCATTTTGACTTATAAGTTAAGTATGTTGTGTTATTTTTGACTAAATTTCGAGCAATGCATCTTGCTTTGTTCTCTGGGTGCATACATGATAGGCGTGAATTGATGTCACCCCTTTCATGTTGTGTACTTGGAGACCAAAGCGAAATGCTGCCGAAATTTTGTCAAAATTAACATAACCGTCTTAACTTGTTTGTTTGAATGAAGTAAAAAAATTGTCTTTCCGAATGGGGTAGGGTCATACCTTTTTATGAAAAAGAGAGGTTGACATGCATATCGGTTAATGTGCGGGCTATGGCAGTACACCAAAATGGATCGAAGTTGGATGACAAGACCACGCATAAGTGACGAGTATGACAATGGAGTTGAAGATTTCTTGCAATTTGCCAAACATAATGCAGCACCCATTGCTGGACTATACTTATGTCCATGTGTTAATTGTTTGAATGGACGACGACAATCTTTGGATGACATTAGAACACATCTTATATGTGATGGTATCAGTCCAAATTATATGAAATGGATTTGGCATGGTGAATTACCACAAATGTCATCAAGCCCTCTGACTGCTCCAGTTGACGAAGAAGTTGGTGATCGTATAGAAGACATGCTACGTGATCTTGGACAAGAGGGTTTTAGGCAAGCACATTCACCTTACTATGAAAGCTTAGATACTGATTCTACGACTCCATTGTATATGGGATGCACAAAGTACACACGGTTATCAGCGGTCTTAGGTTTGGTGAATTTGAAAGCAAGATTTGGGTGGAGTGACAAAAGCTTCAATGAATTACTTTTGTTATTGAAGAATATGCTTCCTATAGATAACACATTACCCAAGAACCATTACGAGGCAAAGAAGATATTATGCCCTGTGGGTATGGAATACCACAAAATACATGCTTGCCCTAATGATTGTATTTTGTATAGACATCAATTTGCTGAAATGCGCAGCTGCCCTACATGTGGAGCGTCACGTTACAAAGTGAAGTCTGATGAAAGCAGTGTTGATGGAAGCACATACAAAGATTGTCCATCAAAAGTGTGTTGGTATCTTCCAGTAATACCAAGGTTTAAGCGATTGTTTGCTAATGCACAAGACGCAAAAAACCTAACATGGCATGCTAATGGAAGGATTAAAGATGGATTGCTCCGTCATCCAGCTGATTCTCCTCAATGGAAGTCAATTGATGAGTTGTATCCGGAATTTGGGCAAGATCCCAGAAACCTAAGGGTTGGTCTCGCCTCCGATGGAATGAATTCTTTTGGGAACTTGAGCTGCAACCACAGTTCCTGGCCTGTTTTGCTGATGATTTACAACCTTCCTCCTTGGTTGTGCATCAAACGGAAGTACATAATGATGTGTATGATGATAGCCGGTCCCAGACAGCCAAGAAATGACATTGATGTGTATCTTGCTCCATTGATTGAAGACCTCAGGAAATTATGGGTAGAAGGGGTTGATGTGTATGACAGGAATGCTCAGGAGACATTCAGGTTGCATGTAATGATTTTTTGCACCATTAACGACTTTCCGGCATATGGGAATTTGAGTGGATATAGCGTCAAAGGCCACCACGCATGTCCTATATGTGAGAAAGACACAAGTTACCTCCAATTAAAGCATGGGAAGAAGACAGTGTATACAAGACATCGAAGATTTTTAAAAGCTTTTCACCCATACAGGCGAATGAAGAAGGCATTTAATGGCACATCTGAGTTTGACAGTGCACCGATTCCTTTGTCAGGTCATGAAGTTTTTGATCGGGTGAAGAACATCGTCACTATATATGGGAAGACACAAAAAAAGGATGGGTCCCACAACCAGCTTTGGAAGAAAAAGTCTATATTTTTTGATCTGCCTTACTGGTGTCATTTAGATGTGAGACATTGTTTAGATGTTATGCATGTTGAGAAAAATGTATGTGATAGTCTAGTTGGGACACTGCTAAACATTAAAGGCAAGACAAAAGATGGTTTGAAATGCCGTCAAGATTTAGTAGAGATGGGCATACGACAACAGTTACACCCAGTTTCAAAAGGTGTTCGAACTTATTTGCCGCCCGCATCTCATACAATGTCAAAGACTGAGAAAAAAAGCTTTTTTCATTGTCTGAAAAATGTCAAAGTCCCACAAGGATACTCTTCAAATATAAAGAGCCTTGTATCTATGAGTGATTTGAAATTGGTTGGCTTGAAGTCTCATGATTGTCACGTTTTAATGCAACAATTATTGCCTATAGCCATCCGGGGTATATTGCCTGACAAAGTAAGGGTTGCAATAACTAGATTGTGTTTTTTCTTCAATGCCATCTGCAGCAAAGTAATCGACCCAAAACAGTTGGATGATTTGGAAAATGAGGCTTCCATTATCATTTGTCAATTGGAGATGTATTTTCCACCTGCATTTTTTGACATAATGGTTCACTTGGTTGTTCATCTAGTTCGAGAAATACGGTTGTGCGGGCCCGTTTATCTGCGTTGGATGTATCCGGTTGAGCGGTACATGAAGGTATTGAAAGGTTATACGAAAAATCAATATCGCCCAGAAGCAAGCATTGTTGAAAGGTATGTGGCTGAAGAAGCCATTGAGTTTTGTTCTGAGTACATTGAAAATGGTTCACCTGTTGGTCTTCCTGAAAGCCGTCACGAGTCCACCCGACAAGGCAGGGGTACACGAGGATTCAATGTTGTAACCATGGATCGGGAACAGGTCTCACAAGCGCATTTATATGTACTAAACAACACTGCTGAAGTTATACCATACTTAGATGCTCACAAGGAATATGTTGCAGCTTGTCACCCAAACATGAATATGATGCGCGTGTTGCAGGAGCACAATAGGAGTTTCATTAATTGGTTTAGAAAAACAATTTTTGGAATTAACACTGCTTCTAAGACATTAACAATGTTAGCTGTTGGGCCTAATCTTAATGTCCTTACTTGGAAGGGGTATGATATTAACAATTATTCATTTTACACAAAATCGCAGGATGATCACAGTGTTGTATAAAACAGTGGAGTCACCATTGATGCTCATTCGGACCACTTTAGTAGTGCAGTGGATAACCATCCTATTCGAGCGTCCATGCCTTATTATGGACAAATCAAGGAAATTTGGGAGCTTGATTATGGTGAATTTAGAGTGCCTGTTTTCAAGTGCCAATGGGTTAATGGAAATGCAGGTGTCCGACAAGACAAAATGGGGTTTACTTTGGTTGACCTTCAAAGGATTGGTTATAAGGACGAGCCATTCATCTTGGCAGCACAAGCAAGACAGGTGTTCTATGTTGAAGATCCCAACGACTCAAGATGGTCAGTTGTTCTTCAGGGGAAAACAATTGGTATCTCTCCCGATATTGATGCTTCAACCCTTGATGTTAACGACATGTCGACCTTCTCCACAGAAATGCCTCCCGTAAATGATGAAAATGAGGAGGATGATGTATATGCAAATCGTATCGATCATGACGAAGGTTTATGGGAAAATACATCTACTTGAATGCGGTATATAACACCATTTTGTTTACCTTATCCATTGTCATTTTAAATTTCTTATTATTTGTATTTCATTATTATTTGATACGTTTATGTTGTGGTAATTTAGTTGGCTTAATTTATTTCCGTATTTCTATGCAGGCATGGCAACACTCCCGAGGTCCCCTCCACGACCAGATTCTCCTACGGAAACCACAAAAAAGAAGACTAGACAAACTACCAGGATGCGAAGGTTGACTGCCAAAAGCTTAGATCAACCACGACCAACTGTCCACGTCAACCCTTCTACTGGTAGAGGATCTGGCCCTCATAAAGAAAAATTTCATAGTTACCTGGGGGTAGTGGCACGGGAGAAAATTCCTATCGTTCATACAACTTGGAAGGATGTCCCAGAAACTCTAAAAGTTCTTGTATGGGATGACATTTTGGTAAGTACGCTAAACTGGTAACTAGATATTTATTATTAGAGTAACTTATTCAGCAATATTTAGAAGTAACATGTAACTAGATATTTTGAACTCTTCTCTTAATTAATATGATTATAGAAAAGTGATGTAATTGAGTCTATGCAATTCGAGGCACCCAACTTCATTGATATGTGAAAATGAGAACGAATTAGATTTGCACATGGAGAGGAATTACTTTTTTTAAAATGCATATCAACATTATGATCATATAGTGTTAATTATGATACAAAAATGAGAACGAGTCTCCCCTCCTGTGACAATATAGGATTATCTACCCACTGTGGAAAATTCATTATATAGTTTATATACTTCAAGCTATGTATACACGAGTTTAAGAGATTATTATTCTTTAAAGACAAGTAATTTTATATGAATTCAATTTTGGGTGGGCATTTCATATGAACTAGCAATAGGCATTACACATCTGTGTGAAAAAGAGTTGTCTCTTAGCTGGTACTTAGTACTCATAGCTTTTATTAGCAAGGATAGATAGTCATAAAGGGGAATTCTGGCATGGACATTTCACCTTAGCATTTTAGAAAGGGCCCCAAGTAAGGTATGCACATGACACACACGTTAGAAAAGACTTGGTCTGTTACGGCGAGTTAAGTGAAACTATATTTGTGGTTGTTGAATCTGTTGTGGCATATTCATCTTCATCTAGGATAAGTGTCCAAACCCTTTTCCTTGGATGGCTAATCTAGCTACCAATCTTAGGTCTGGAGAGGTTTGATGTAGTTAGAATTAGAGAGTCAATTACATTAAGAGGTCATCACCATGAGTCTATGCAATTTGAGGAACTGGTCAAGATTCATTAAGAGGTCATCACCATGAGTCAAGTATTTATTCAATTTTATTTATGCCAAAATGGGTGGGGGGAGGGGGGTAAGAACAAGCAACAAGTATTTATTGAATTTCATTTATGTGAAAATGAGGGGAAAAAACTAACCATCAATGAACATAAATAGGTAAGCTCTGTACAACAAAAATTATAAAATCTGTATCAATGATAAGTTTGGACAGTGAAACACTACTTAAGACTCAAAGTAAACTAGGTTATTATAGTATGTAATACAATAATGGTTATCAAACATGAGACACAAAAGTGAAACGGAATAAAACATAGGTCTAGAGTACATTATTCACACTAAGATTTTTAAAATTGCACAAGACCTTTCTTTCTCCAATAATCAAACATAGGTTAAGATTCTTAAAATTGATTGTCAAAATACATCACAAAAAACTATGATTCCATTACAACTTATAATAGAGCTCAATGCAAGTGCTAGAATACAAGTGATGAATCAAAGTACATCACCAAAAAAATTAGGAAACAAAATGAATCTGGAAAATTTTTCTCCCCTCCAAACAATAATACAAGTGCTAGACTTGGTTGCATTTGTTTTTTTCCTTTTGATGAATAAACTATGATTCCATTACAAATTATAATAGAGCTCAATGCAAGTGAGCATACATAATAGGGGACACTGAACATACAAACAAACCTAATCTACTGTCAATAAAATCATTGACAACTTCTAACTAAGAAGAAAGAGACTATAACATATTGAGTCGAAAACATTAAGTTTAACAGTGCAGATATTGGGATGAGGCAAACACTTTTTAAACATCAGGGTAAAAACTCTATGAGATTAAATTACCAGCGGTCACGTAAATCAATTTCTGATCCTGATGAATCTTCACCATTGGCTTCCAGCATTTCACGCAACTCTGTTGTTGTACCGTGCTTTTTGAGATCATCCTTCAAATCCCAGAGTTCTTTGCTCTGGGTCTCCATTTTCTTCTCCAGATCACATGCTTCCCCTGATTTCACTAACATTGCGCTGCCCACAGACACATCTCCCTTGGCCTTAGCAACTTTTGATTGCCGCTCACTATCAACATCCTTCCCCCGTTTTTTCCCCGGATGGAAGTTTGTTGTTGTGTGGATTCTTTACCCTCCTCAGTCTCAATTTTTGTATCACTACCACCTGAAAAGAATGCAGTGAGCAAGAAATCAATTCTTAAAACTACATTGAAAATAAAGAGATTCAAACAACCACAATGGCAATAAAAACCAGACTTTTTTAAAAATATCAATCACCCTTTTTAGCGAAGTCACTAACAGCTGATTGATCAGAAGATGAGAGATTGTTGTGTTGGATGCCAAAGAGTTTCCTAGTATTTATTACAACATTGACAGTCAGGCATATATAAGCAGGAAAAACAGAAGATAAATAGTCATAATGCTACCAAAATTACACCAAATATATACCTCCACTTCCAAAGAAACCAGGCTTCGTCGGAGTGTTTGTTAGTGGTATACATGGCCTAACAAGAGAGTTCCAAACAGATTAGACCAAAAGCAGGCATAAAAAATTATTTATTAGCAGAGTATAGACAAGGAAAGTACAGCATGAAGGACAATCATAGCGTAGGAAGCAATGATTGCAGACCTGCATCTTATCCATTCTAGAACGCACCATACTTCTAATCACCAAATTCCAAAGGAAACAGGGCTCCAAGGGATACCACCAATGTAACCATTAGGCCACTATAGGAATGTTTTCAGACACCAAATTCTCAAGACCCAGATCATTCTATAAGTTGATTAACATAATGTTGACTTTGAGTGAGTAAGTCTAATGAGTCAGACAGTCAGACTAACTTAACTTGACAACTTGTACATACTTAAACAATAGAAATAATTCCTTTTGTGTTGATTTTTTTATTTTTAAAAATGAGTATCTGAAAGACATTTTAGGATTTGACTAATGTGAAATGAATCAAAGTCGAATAGATCAACTTAACAAAGTAAATTAAGATTTGTTACTGTATTCTTTTCATATACAAGAGTCAAATATGAAATTTTTAGCTAATTTTCTTATATTAAATCAGCATGGTTAATTAGCAAAATTTATATTGTAGTTTTTTTTAACTATCAAAACAAAGAAAATTGTCATGTTTTTATTATGGTAAAAAAATTTAATCTTTAGATATAGTTAAATCTAGGTTTAGCATTTCAAATTTTTTTAGTTATTTTAGTTTTTGTAAAATTTAAAACTTTTGAAAATAACCTCTTTTTATCACTTATTGCTACGTGATATTTATTTAAATATATCACTTCAACATAGTTGCAATCTTGCAGACATAATTTATCTAACTACATGCCACTTCACTACAAAATTTAATTATATTTAAAAAAACTATATAAAAATACATGCTTAAGCCTTTTTTGGGTTCATCATGTTTAAGCCTTTTATTACTAAGGAATATATATTAAAATTCTCTGCAAAGGATAATAATTAATAATATTTATAAATGATTAATTACTTAAGAATAATTAACAAAAAATGAATGCTATATTATTGCTTGTGTCAAATTCTGTTAAAAATAAACAATAATAAAAAAGACCATCAATTAAATAGTTTTTATTTTATAATTAATATAAAATTTTGTAAATAAGGAATTAAAAAATTTTATTTTATATTAATATAACATAATTTATATGAAAGGAGAACTTTTTAAATCTAATAGTGATCAGTTTTGTATAAAATTATTAAATATTGTAGTAGTTGGTGTAAGTGTAACTCTCCCCATATGTGTATATCATTTGACCTTATCACTAACTAGGTAGTTAGGTGAGTTCCTTTATTTAGAACTTCATCACGCTGCACCATCCAAATACGTTTTACCCTCCTCTTTCTTAACAACCTTATTAAATAAATATGGCTACACAGAAATGAAGCATTTTTCACCCATTGACATTTTCTCTAGTTCTAATGAAAATGAATTTTATCTTTAAAACAGTGAAAATGAATTTGATCTAATTACTATAAGTTCAAAAATATATAAAGATTAAAAAGAAGAAGAAGGAATAAAGAAATACATATAAATATGAAGGTTCCTGATGGTCACAGGCAAGGACTTGTATGTACCAAATATACTAGACTCTGGACAATTTGACTTGTTGCTAGAATAATGGAAACAGGTTGCAAAAGTGTATTTCCCAAATGCTATATGGTTGGTTTACACGTTTCCATGTAAAGTCCAAGTGTAGGAAAGATGCTGGAAACTTGAGGGAAACAACAAAAGCCACCATCCAATCTTATAGATATTATTTAGTATTGAGGAGATTTATTAGAGTGGTGAATTATATGTTGGGTCATAGTGCTAGTGAAGTGCGACAAATCATATAGCAATAAAATTCCCCAGTAAAGGAGCTATCGTTAAGACACATGAACGGATCATTCTATTGAGGAGATTTATTAGAGTGGTGAATTATATGTTTTCAGACACCAAATTCTCAAGACCCAGATCATTCTATAGGAATGTTTTCATATAGCAATCCTCACTTAAGTTATTACTTACTTTCTATGTATCCAAAACAAAATGCATGTGATTATTATTTTATTGAAAGGCTTAATTATGTTTATAGTCTTTAAAATTTAGGGTGAATCCAATTCTGGTTCTGAAATTTTAAAAGAAAAAATATGTTAATCTCGCATATGACTGTGCATTGTATTAAGGCCATCTCATACTATGACTGTGCATTGTATTAGGGAAAAATGCTTCCATATATGTAGTTTTTAGTAATGTACAGCAGTAAGGTACACTAGACTGTTTTGTCAACTTTTTATAAGCAGCTTGCAAACTTCTAGTGACTGGTATATATATTATTTAATTGCGGTGGAAATGTGGTCTATGCAGTAACAAATTTAATTGTCTATTTATTATTTTAGGCCAAATTTGACATACCTGAAGGTTTAACTGCGAAGAAGAAGGTTATGTCCACCGTTGGGACCAGATGGAGGCAATTTAAGTCCTCCCTGACGACCAGATATGTATATGCTGAGAATGACGATGAACAAAACAAGGATCCATCTGCTAAGTATGGTATTGATCGAAATACATGGGAAGAATTTGCAAAGACTCGACAGACCCCTACTTGGAAGGTTTAAATTTCAATCTTTTTACAGAACATTTTAGTTACGTATTTTAGTTGTTAATGTCAAACATGTTTGAGTTGTATTTGAAAATGCTGACAGGGAATACGCAAAAAAGCACAGGAAATTCAAAAATTCAATGAATCTCCCCATGTACTCTCTCGTGGAGGCTACGATGTGCTTGAAAAAAAATTAATGGCCGAGAAAACAAAGTCAAGACTGAATGAAGGTGACAATAGTCAAAATGCAGATATGGTCGTCGACCCTCCATCCCCTATTGCGAGACATGAGAAGTGGAAAAAGGCTAGGACAAACAAATTTGGACAAATGACATCTGCAGCAGCTCAAGAAATCGCAGACAAAATTGTAAGTTTAATATATGCCACAATTATAAATTGTAATTTGTAACCATAACCACAAGTTAATTTGTTGTCAATGTCATAGGATGAATTACAAGAACAAGCTAAACAGGGAGCTTTTGTCCCACATGGTCGTCAAGACATCCTAAACACTGCCATTGGTCGTCCAGAGCATCCTGGATGTGTTCGTGTCGGTGGACATGGTGTGACCATAACCAGCTACTTTGGACATGCTTCCTGTGGGTCCCACAGTTCTTCGCCTGCGATCACCGCCGAAAGATTGGTTGAAATCATGCAAAGTATAAAGCAAGAGGTGAAGAAAGAGGTAGAAGACGAGAACAAAGACCGTATGGACAAGATGAAAATGGAGTTGGATGCGATCAAGAGTGAATTATCCCAAATTCATACGCAACAGTCAGCTCCCCCAAGACCGTCTAACCCTGACATATTTGTTGCACGTGTTAGCACGAAAGAGAGTTGTGCTGAAGCTGCTAATAATGTTGTTGGTAACGAGCGGTCTACATTTGATACATGTAGTATGGGCTTCTACATTGTTTGTGGTGACAGTACATAGCTGGTGGCAGGGGGAAAGGTCTTTGGAGTAGGTGGCACGATACACACTGTTGCTTATGGAGATGATGTAGTAAGGGTGTGTGTTGACACTGTATACGATGCTGAAGCCATTGTCCCGTTACCCACTTCAGAGATTCAGTATGTCAGGGACGCCGTGAACTCATTCATTGGATGGCCCAGACATCTAGTGAAACCTTTATCTTATGTAAGTAATATAATAATCCCCCTGCCAAATTGTCATTTGAATACACACTTGTAATTTTTGTTAAGTTGTTGATTAAATTTAATACTTATTTTCTTGTACCACTTAGGATTCTGACCTTAATGTGCGGAAGCCAGTTGAACATAGTAGTGATGCAAAGCTTGCAGGTGAATCCGATCCATTGGGAGAGTTGATGAAGATATTGTTTTATGTGTACCAGAATCCAGTGGAAGTGCCGTGGGAGGCTCACCAATTTGGACTTCCTGAGATTGGGGCAAAATTTTACATCACACATGCAGATCTAGCAGAAATAATATCAGGTGACAAGTGTTTAAACATAGCGATACTACAATTGTGGACCATGTAAGTCATTTTCCTGCAACCTTTATGTTTCATTACCTGATAACCATTATTTTTAAATCTAAAACATTTAAAATAATCATGACTTGTCTTCCAAATAGATTTATGAATGAGTGCGGTAGAAGCAAAGCTGATCAGTCACTATATGGCTTGCTGGAGCCTCAATCTATACAAAATGCTAAGGAAAGACGTCAACAATGCCAACAATACATTGAAACATGGGTCAAGGAATCACAAAGGCAGTTGTATTTAGGAGCTTACTTGCATCAGTAAGTTCAATTGTTCTTCGAATTTAAGTTTTTTATGTTGTTGTACAATTCTGTTATTATAATTGTCCAATTCAGGGCACATTGGCAACTATTTGTTCTCCACCCAAGGGAAAACACGGTCGTTTGGTTTTGTTCTCTGAGGAAGAAGCCTGATATTAACATCAAAGGCGCAATTAATAGGTTCTATTCAAATATACAAATCATGGCATCCTTTAGTTGGTAATTGTTGTTACATATACAGCAAAAATAGTTGTCATATATATGCTATTTTTTTTAACTAGTGCAATAAAGATAATAACCAGTTCTTTTGAAGGCATGTGTAATCAAGGTGCACCTCGGTGGGTTGAACCCAAGGTAATCAGTAGTTGTTTGTAATGAACCGTTTGTACATCTTTAAGTGTTGAATGTTAAGTAACCATTAAAAATGTTATATGTAGACTAATGTGCAAAGTGGAGGGTTTGAGTGCGGATATTATGTCATGCACTGGATGTGGTGCATCGTGACTGCCGGTTTGAAGGATGACTGGCACAAGGTAAACATAATGCATGGAGTTACAATTGTAACTTTTGTTAATATTTGTTAAGTTACTAATAATTTTATCTAATGTTAATTTTGTAGTGGTTTTCTGATGGCTCATCGTTAGACGTGGAGGCCATCACAACAGTTCGACAGAAATGGGCAACTTACTTTTTATCTTTTAGGAAAAGCAGTTGCTAAATTTGATTTGTATTATGTACAAGTGCATTTTTCCTGTGGTTTCATCAAAGAATTAGAACAATTATGGCTACAACTTTGTATGTTGGATACATTAGAGGATCATTAATTCAAAAAAGGATATTCAATTTGCATGGACTTATATATGTAGGATGCATGTCATTTGATGCTATTGTTCAGATTTCATTTGATGTTATTATTTAATTTGCATGGTCTGATTTAATTTATAGGTACCAGAGATCAATGTAAAAAAAATGCATCAATAAAACGAAGAAAATAAAAAAAAAAACTTAGACATACAAAGACGGTTTCCGAAAACGTCATAAAATGACAACATAATATAGACCTACAAAGACGGTTCCCATAACCGTCGTAAATTTGCATAACATACAAAGACGTTTCCCATAAAATGTCTTAGTATGCAGTCTTGACATGCCATCTAAGACGGTCATAAAAACCGTCTTAAATTGGTATAACATACAAAGACGGTTTTAAAAACCGTCTTAAAATGTAAATTATGATTATTATAATTAAGACGGTTTTTCAATAACCGTCGTAGACGATTCGCACAAATTAAGACGGTCATTGTAACTGTTTTCATATCGCAAATTTATCTGTAAACTTTAAGACGGTTATGGAAGAAACGTTGTAATATTTAGCACATACTAAGACGGTTATGTTTGACCGTCGTAGTATTCAAAACTTACAAAGACGGTTTCCATAACCGTCGTAAAATAGCTTATACATTTTACGACGTTGGCATTAACGACGGTTGAAAACCGTCGTGACATGACCATAAAAACCGACTTAAAATCCAATTTTTCTAGTAGTGAGCAACAAGCGTCATTCCAAAGTTGCAAGGGCAATCCAAAGCATCTTAACCATACAAGTCATGATCCCCATTCTTTCGACGCATTCCTGGCTTAATCTAACGTAGTAGCTAACCATTTGTCCTCCCTTTCTAAAATGTCATTTAAGTTATCATCTTCCTCCCCAAATAAAAGCACTGCATTATCCCCAAGATACTTGACTGAAATACTTGTGTAACCCTTATACAGGAAAGCTTCTTGAATATCATGAACCTTTAAGAGCCATATATCCTATCATGCATCTCCTTAGCTAGCTGGCATACGTCTCCTCCACACAAAACTATCTACCACACCATGAGTCTTTCTCTCGATCCAGTTCCGGCTTCTCACGATCCAACTTTGGCTTCTCCGACTTCCTTTTCCACACCTGCTTATTTCTTGCATATTGATTCCTTATCGCTTGTGCATATATATGACACCCCTAGTCTTACTATTGCTTCTCCTGCCCCATAGTGACCTCCCTCTTGTTTCCCCCCAAAAATAGATGGGTTTATGTTGTGCATTATAAGCTGTGCAAGTTCTGGTTTGAAGGTCTTTGGCAACCTTTACCACCAACTTATCCCCTTTCAAATATCTAGGCAGGTTGACGAAAAGTTTTTTGTTACCTAACCAGATATTGTCAAGTTGCGATTCAAGAAGTCGAGTTTTTCACACCATGAAATGAAACAAAACCCAAGCGAGTCCCCCATTTGTTTCTTTTCTTTGATATGAACAAGTCAACCGTCTTTCCCCATCTCACGAACACCTTCCACATATCCTACTCCTTATACTCAGCCGGTATGTTGGAAAAGTAATAAGCGTAAAATCTCCATTGAACTTGTACACCCCTTTACCTCCATCACGACAAACACTCCTTTCCCACTCAAGCCTTCCCTCCCAGTTTCTCTCTCTCTCACCCATCCCAGTTCCTCTTGGCTTGCTTGGATGAATATGATTAGGACAATTACCTATGAAACTTAATTTGAAGACTCATTCCATAGGAGACCTCTTCTAAACAATCACTATGACTAATGACCGCACAACTTTCATCCTATGGACAATCCCAAGCATCACTAATATAGTAATATGTATTAGTAATAAAGTGTCATTTATAATATACTATGGGCACCTAGTATTAATTTCAAACATTCATTTGATACTCTTTATTTTCAGTCTACATCCACCATTTTATTGTACTATATATCTATTATATTTACACTTCTTTCTCTATGATCTCAATCTCTCTGTTATAAGATGTCCAATAATATGTGGTGTTCATGCATTCTATATATGTTATCAGCAACACATGCATGGCTGGCAAATTCACACAGCGAAGAACCATCTAAGTTACGTAAGAATCCCCAACAGCATTAAGAGATACAAATCTTATTGGACAGAGTGGTAGGATGGTCACCACAAGATTTGATGAAGTCTAAAACAAACCATAGGCTGAAGAATGGATCACTTAATTGAGTTAACATCCATCAATTGCCCTCGATGCAATGTTTATTACGGGCTAATTAAGAAGTAAGAACCAATAATTCTTGATTGTTATATGTTCGTCTTAATTCACTCCCAAAAAATAAGAGTGGATTTTTTTATAAAAAAAAAATCTGTTTTTTTAGTTTATAACTTGAAAATTCCGAAATGATAAATGGAACACTTAAATCAATAAATAATCAAATGATTTAATTGTAAAACCCACAGATAAACGTGATGAGATATAAGTGGTTAATGTACTAAAGTTAACTGAATCGTTTCTGAGTTTGATTCTTGATGAAAATAATTATTCATCAGATTTTACTTACCTTCCAGATAAATTATGTATTGGTCGTGATCCTTTTTCCCTGATGAATTGGAGGGTTATAACAAAACAAAAAAATCATACATAAAAAATTATTTTAAAAAATATTATGTGAAAATTGTTTCTTCCAACAAAATATATCGTGCATAAAAGTATTACTTTCAAAAAACAAGTATTACTTTTAAATTTTTATACAAAACTATTCTACGATGCAATAAATTATGATAATCCGGTTCCAATTATGTGTTAGAAATATTACTAAAATTAGTGTCTTTTTTTTTAAAAGACTGAAATTAGTGTCTTTTTTCTGTAAAGACTAAAATTAGTGTCTAACTTACATTTGCTTCAATTTATTTCAAATAATAATAATCATTTTTTTTGTTAACTTCTTTAAAAAATTATTAAAAAAAGTGATTATGTCTTTAAATTTAGAAGTTTCTAATGCACTTAATGTTTTAAAGTTACTTTTAACGTTACTTTATCACTAGTGTCGTTCATCTTACATGTAATTAATTTTTATGAAGAAAAATAAAACTAGTGAATTATGTTTAGGAATGAAAACATGTCACACAACCATTAAGGGCTTATTACTTGATGTATTTAAAGTCTAACTTAATTTGATTTATTTACTAAAAATGTTAAACTTAGACTTTTAAAAAGGTTTATTTAGTTAAATAGGTTAGGCTTGGACTCATAAAAAAGCCCATTAGGCCAACCTATATACATATTACACTTATATATTTAACATCTTAATAAATTAGTAATCTCATATCATAAATAAAATAATTTTCTGAAATAAAAAACATTATTATTAAAATAAATTAACATAAATCCTAACTTCAAGTTCATGAATCATAATTGTGTAATATTTAAGGGTGATAATGTCTTGCATGCTAATTTTTTTATTCCTGTTTATTACGTTTTGGGGGAAAATGTACAGTTTTTTCTTTCTTTTTAATCTTGACATAAACATATTAATAGATAAAATTATCAAAATACTAAAAAGCAAAATAGCATTTACGCACTATCCAATTGGAAAATGTGATCCATGGATCAAATATGTCGGTATGCTATGTAGTTGACTGTCATTTTTTATTTGGCTTTATTGTGCAGAGAAATGAATACAATGACGTTGTTGAAAAACTAATATGAATTGTATGTTTCACTTTTAGAAAAAATAAATATAAAATTTAGATTTGAATATAAAATAGGTTTTTAAATAAGTTAACAGGACAAACCAAGCATTTTAAAAAAAGGTTAAGTTAAGCAAAAATAATAAGTCTTTGATGGATAATAGGTCAAGCTTAGACTCTAGTTTTGTAAAACACGTCGCGCCTATTTATCAAAGTCTAACCTAACATATTCTCATCCCTAGCTATGTTAGAATTACGTGGGGGCTTAAAGAAAAGAGATAAACATAAAATTTCAATTAACTTTTTTACTTAAAAAAAAAAAAAGCTATTCACAAAAGAAAAAGCAAAGAATACAACAGAATTGTTATGAATAATCTTTTGTGGATGTCATTATCTTCATTTATCTTCATTTGTATTTATCTTTTATAACTCTTTTGTTATCTTTGTATCTATAAATATGTTACTCCTCTTGGAAAGAATACATACAATTATCATTCTCTCTTAACTCTCTTGTTCTCTACTTTCTCTATATTATTCTCCTCACGAGTTATATTATATTTAACACAAGCCTTGTAGAGAATTTTATAGAAGAAAGTCATTTTTCAAATTCACGTTTCAAGGTAAGTTCTCCCTCTCCCTCCAATCAATATTATTCAGAGTTTAATTTCGATCAATATGTGTATTGCTATAGTGCTCACATTAATCTAAATATGTGTGTTGAAGACATAAGCAAATAAAGAAATTCTCAAATTATTTTTGTAAAAGGTCCCGAAGACCTTATCAAAAAAAGAGATTTGAAGATTTTGTTTTCACCAGAAGTGAAAAAAAAAAAGATTATTCCTTTCTAGTTTCATTATCCTTACTCTCTCTTTGGTAGAATATTTATGTTCTATGTATGTAACTATGAAATTTATCATTTAGGGGTCCTGAAGACTCTATTAAAAGAAATAAATTTTAAGAATATTTTTCTCACTGGAAGTGGGAAAGTAGTGCGGAGAGTGAATAAAATATTTTTCTTTTAAATCTTCCATGTTATATTTCTTTATATGATTTTTGGGTTTCTTATAGTAAGAAAAATTTGGAATTAGCGACATTTTTAGAATATTTTTCTCACTAGAAGCGAGAAAATAATGCAAAAGCAAAAATCAAAGAATATTTTTTTCTCACTAGAAGTGTAAAAATAGTGCAAAAAAAGAGAGAAAGGGAGAAAACTTCATTCTTCAATAACGCGAATAAAAAGATTAATTCTTTCCCATCATAAGCGAGAAAACAATACAAAAAGTGAAAAGAAAGAAATATTTTTCTTACAAAGAAGTGAGAAAATAGTCTCAATGGTTTCTATTTATCTCCTCAACCTGATTTATATGTATTAAAATTGTAAACCAAAAGTTTACAAAACAAAATAATTTTGTTATTTGACAAGATTGGTTAGGTTATTCCAAGTTTATTATGATGCAAAAAGTAGTTAAAAATTCATGTGAACACCCATTAAAAATCCAAAAGAATCTTCAGTTCAATGATTTCTCATGTATTACTTATTTCCAAGAGAAGTTAATAATAAGACCATCACTAAAAAAAGTTAGGATGAATTCCTTACATTTTTAGAACAAATATAAAGTGTTATCTATGGACCAATACACCGACCATGTGGATCATTTAGATATTTTATGGTTTAAATTGATGCATTAACTAGATAACCACATGTTTTTTTGTTATTAACTCACAACTAGGAGTTTGCGAAATTTTTAACTCAAGAAAATCCATTTTGATAATGTTGGTGTATTTACATCTCATGCTTTTAATAAGTATTGTATGACTATTGAAATTTATCTTGAACATCTGCGGAACATGTTCATATACTCATGAGATCAAAACTTTTAGTGTCTTCTTGGTGACATGCAATATTGCATGTTATAATATTGATTTGTATCATGCCAACAAGTTATAATTAGTTCTCCGCTCTTAAAATTGATTTTTGGTTAGCAACCTTTTCAAATTTATTGTTATTTTTTAAAATGTGTTGTACATATTATAAATATGAGTCCAATTGTTTGATCACAACATATTAAGATGAGTCTTCAAAGGAGGTTGGAAATATATGTTAGGCTTGAATCTCCATATATAATAAAATATGACAATATATTTTATTTAAGACTCAGTTTGTTTATTGTTATTTTGTATTAGTTTTTCCAACATGAGGGAGAGATAGTAAGCACTTGGAAAAATGAGATTAGTTTAAATAAATTATCATTATCTAGATCCTTGTACAAAATAATGTGAATCAAAAGTTCAAAAGATAATTCATTACAAAGTTTAGTAAAAAAGAATGGCTAAATCATATATATCAACTGGTAATGCTCCAATAAATTTTTATGTCCCTATTGGACAATATAATATTGCTAAACGAGTTTTAGATATGCATGAAGCGTGATAGACCTATTGGTTCCAATGATATAAATCCTCAATTAAGAAAATGAGCTAAAAGTAATATGTCCAAATTGAGGTTATAAGGATATTGAACGATTCGTCTAACATATTTATATATTCTAGTTCCAGAAGAATTTAGGTGCTTGAAATTAGTGAAAATAAAGAGATCTCATGACATATTAAATATGATGGAACCAAAATAAAGTCAACATTGATAATGTATTTGCACATAATGTAGCAGTCAATGAAATATTTGATAATGATAATGAGGATCAAGAGTAAGTCTATAAAAGATTGTAGACAAAGAAATGATTGATCAAAATAAAAAGAATTAATTGAGGCAAAATTAGACTCACTTCCCAAAGAAAATAATTTTTGGACCTGCAGTCTATACACTTGAAGATGTAAAACATGGTTACATTTTTGGACATGTAGTCCATACACCTAAAAATGAAAAACTAGTTTTATTTTTTGACATGTAGTATGTAACACCCTGAAGAATCACACTGGAAAGAGAGAGATCCAGAGGTTATACATGTATGAGATTGTACATATAAGGATGAATTAAAGGAATTAATTAATACTACCTATACCAACAAGATGCATCTACTTTTCGGTAGCCCATCATTTAAGAACTTCATAAAAGCGTGCTTGGCTTGGAGTAGTTATGGGATGGGTGACATTCTAGGAAGTTTTTCAAAAAGCGTGAGTGAGGACAAAACACGATGAAAAGTCTTGTATTGATTTGTGGGGTCAGTCATTGATCCTAGGAGCAAGTAGAGTTGATTTTCGAGATCTTGGAAAGGGCTATCTTCGGAGGGTTCGGACCAACAAGGAGTTGAGTAAAGTGTCACCATGTGAAGTATTGTAGTGTGAGAGCCATTGAGAAGTGAACAATCAAGGATGTTACAAATGGTATAAAAATAAACCTCTCTCCAGTATGGTATGGATTGAGGATGAAGCAGGCGGAAACTGGTGGGCATGTAACACCTCGATGAATCACACAAGAAAGAGAGGGATCTAGAGGTTGTGCAGGTATGGGATTATACAGTTGAAGATGACTTAAATAAATTAATTGGTACTACATATACCAACAAGATACATCTACTTTTGGGTAGTCCATCACTTAAGAACTTTATAATTAAGCGTGCTTGACTTGGACTAGTTACAGGATGGGTGACCTTCTGGGAATTCTGGGAAGTTTCTCATAAAGCATGTGAGTGAAGACAAAACACGCTGAAAAGTCTTATGTTGGTTTGTGGGGTCAGTGATTGATCCTCAAAGTAAACAGAGTTGATTTTTGAGGTCTTAGAAATGACTACCTTCGGAGGATTCTGACAAACAAGGAGTTGGGTGAAGTGCCACCGTGTGAAGTATCATAGTGTGAGAGTCACCAAGTTGACAATCAGGAATGTTACATAGTCTATATACTCAAAGGCGTAAAACTAGTTAGGATTTTGGACCTGTAGTCCACATACTCAAAGGATATAATTTTCCCAATAGTATAGATTATTGAGAAGATTATCCTATCAAATTGATCAAGTCTCTGTATAGACTAAAACAATCTAGGCTATGAAGAACTCCTATAGGATTTAATCATCTCAATAATATTTAATAAAAGGAAATAAAATCATCTCATTTGTTCATGTATATTTACTAAAAACATAGAAATGAATTTGATGTAATTGTTATTTATGAAGATGACAAATAATTTTGGAACTCCTAAACAGCTTCCAAAGCTATAGATTGATTTAACAAACAGTTTAAGATGAAGGACCTAGGAAACACAAAGTTTTGTTTGGGAAATTGGATACTTGAAGAATAAAACTTGTGTGCATCAAGATATTGAGGATGAATGAAGAAGTATTTGATCCTGAAGTACCATGTCTTAGTGTTATTGAAACACTAATATATCTTACTATACATACACGACCTGATATATCATTTCTCACTTATTCACTAGCAAAATATAATTCTTCACCAATACAAAAACATTTAAGCATGTACTTCTTTATTTTAGAGGTTATTTGTCAGATTCCTTTGATGACATGTCATAAGTTTACATGAGGTGATACAACTATTCCATGACAATATGTGAAACAAGTCAAAATAGGCACATAAACCAATCATGGAGAAATTTTAGTCAAACATATGAAAAAATGACATTGACGATCACATGTGAGCACAATGTTATATGTATTACTCAGTTGAAAGAATGATACATCAAAGGAGATAGAACAAAGCACATTTTACTAAAGTTATTTTTCACCCATGATCTTCAAAAGAACGGTGATATAAATGTTCAACAAGTCCATTCGCGTGAGAATCTAGAAGATTTCTTTCCAAAGTCATTATCAAGGAAAACTTTTGAGCAACTAATTCACAAGATTTTATTTCATCATCTTAAAGATGATTGTCTGCATGAGAATGAGAAATAAATATGTTCTACACTCTTTTTCCTTTAGCCATGGTTTTATCCCACTGGGTTTTCCTGACAAGGTTTTCAATGAGGCAGATGATAATGTATTAAAGAATGATGTACTCTTTTTTTCTTTACTAGGTTTATATCCCATAGGATTTTTCCTAGTAAGATTTTAACGAGGCACATTCTCAAATAATGGACATCCAAGGGGAAGTGTTATGAATAATCTTTTTTGGATGTCATTATCTTCTTTTATCTTTATTTGTATTTATCTTTTGTAACTCTTTAGTTATCTTTATCTATATATATGTCACTCCTCTTGGAATGAATACATACAATTATCATTCTCTCTTAACTCTCTTTTTCTCTACTTTCTCTTTATTATTCTCCTCACATGTCATATTATATTTAATAGGAGTCTATTTTTAACTTGGAAAAAGGTTCTCTAGTATTAATAAATTAAGGCTAAAATATGTTTTTCATTCCTATAGATATCAAAAAGTTTGAAATTCATCCCTGCAAAATTTTGAGTCTTTTTTCATCCTCGAGAAATTGAAGTCTGCTACTTTTTGGCCAGGACGTAAGTTTAGGTATCCAAACCTATGTGTCACTCTTTCAGTTGTTGCGTTGATGACTGTGGGAGTGAGTGATTTCTGGGGTTAAAAATCACCACAAAATGCAAAAAAAAAAAAAAAACTACAAATTTATAAATTCCTCTTTCTTAACCTCCTTTTTTCCTAACTTTCTTCATCTTTAAATTCAAATAAACATTTTTTTTTATTTTTCTTTCTTAAATGTTTTGTTCAACTGCAATAACCAACACCACTTTATTGGCCCTATCATCTTCTTCTTCTTTGAATTCTCTTTCCTTCCGAAAACCTAACACCTTCACTCTGAGACTCAATGCTATGAATACCAATTTCAATGTTCTATTGGAATCAAACCCGCCGACAAACTCAACATGTACCTGACTTCCAAATTCACCTCTCTCTCGGATTAGCCTAGTGGACTGAGAATGCATTTTTGTGACGGGTTTTAATCCCTAGAAATCATCTACTCCTATCGTCATCAATGGAACCAATGAAAAAGTGACATGAAAGTTTGGATTTACCCGAACCAATGTCCGAGCAAAAAAGTAACAGATTTTAATTTTACGAACATTTTGATATTTATAAGAACGACAAACATATATTAGCCTATCATTTAAATTTTAAAAAATATCACATAAACTCATATTTGTCCAAGCCTAATCTTTGACAAAAAAATAACACATCTCAATTTTACGAGGACAAAAATATATTGAAAAATTTGTAAAGATAGATTCTAAACTTTTCGATATTTATAATAATGAAAAACATATTTAAACCTTAAATTAAATATGAACATGACAAGATTATTGATTTTATTTTCTTCACTTGATAAAACATTAAAAACATTAAAAATTAAATATTTATCTTAAGTGAAAGATAAATATATTTTTTTGACATAGTAAATTATAAATAGATAGTTGATATAGTTTATAATGAACGAATCTCTTTTTTCTGATACGAATCCTTCGAATAAGCAAAAATTTCTCTGCATTCATCTTTAATTTTTCATGAGAATGAGCTTTAACTTCATTATATCATATGAAGAATATAATATTTTACATTTTTCATATTACGTCATTAGACAAATTTCATCTCGAATCCACAATCAACGCTAAATTATACTCCTAATCTAAAAAAATGAAATAGCATAATTTAAGGCTTGATATTTATAAGTGAATGGAACGCATTAAAAAACGTAAACGCGCGTACAAAGTCAAAGACAGTCCAACTTGTTATTTAGACGGAAACGAAAAAGCAAAAAGAGAAGAAATCCACTAATTTTTTTTCAAGAAAAAACAATGAACAAAAGAAACCAAAAGCGACAGTTAATAATAATAATAATAATAATAATAATAATAAACAAAGTAGGTAATTGTCATGGTGGAGTTTTTTTATCATTTGGCATGGTGGAGTTTGTGATTGGTTTGTTCAGAGGTAGCATCATCAGCCAAACAAAGTCTAGGTAAATACGGCGTCGTCGAGTCCTCCGTATCCCTGACGCCTTATTTTCGTAGACTTTAACGGCTCCTTTTTTAAAAAAACACACGTCATTTTCTGTCCTTTGTCCACTTTATGTTTTTTTCTTTTTTTTTTCCTATAAAGTCACACAAACGCTGTCATCACGGCTTCGAAACGGAGGCAGCGTCCTTCACGGCGGCGGAGCCGTCGTTGACCGCGACGGCGGACTGCACCGTCAGCACGGACATGCTCGGAGACGACGGCCCGTCACCAGCGGGGTTGGCGGCTGTCGGAATCTGGGCGGCGGCGGCGGCATTGATCAAGGGGTTAACGTTAACGGTAACGTTCCTGGTGTGACACGTGGCAGTGGAGATTGCAGTGGCGAGGGAGATTGGCATGAGGCAAAGACCCTTCCCTTGAAGGTACTGCATGGCGGAACCCATGTCTTCTTCCATTAGTTTCGCTACCTGGTGCTCCGTCATCGTTAGGCTGTCGTTTGAGGGTGTTGTCGCTGACGTTTGGTTGGTGTTGGAGTTTGGAGCGTGGGCCCCACCGCCGTTACTGTTGCCGTTGGCTTGGATGCAGTCACCGCCTCCCTGCAAACATAAAACGGTCACGTGACCGTCGGTTTTTGACGGAAAGTGGCGAAAATAAAAGAAAAAGAAAAAGAAAATAGAAAGAAAGAAAGAAAGGCCCGTCTGTGCGTGAGAGAGAGAGAGAGACAAGGGGGAATCTGAGAAAGTGGGCACGCGTGCTGCTTTTGGATTGTCGTTTTGTGGTGATTGAGAATTTGAGAATTTGGAAATAAGCCAAAGCCAAGTGAAAATGTTTTGGGTGGGTTGGTGGGGATGTGGCAAAGAAACAAAGACCCATCTCTCTCCGACATCTTGATGGATGGTGCGCAGTCTGTTCCATATTTTCTTCATTGCTAGTACTTTTATTTTTTTTGTTCTTACAGAAACCCTCTCATGTTTTCCCTTCCATTTTATCCTCTCAAAGTTTGGTTCATTCAAGTAGTGTATAGCCAGCAAATAATTCTAATATAAAGAAACCTCTAGCTTCTCTTTGTAGTGTTTCTATTTTAACAGAAAATTTACAATAATTTTTCACTAGTTTCTTTTTATAAGGGAGGAGCAATGTAAAATAGACAAAATTTGAAGTGTATATATATATAATCTGTGCTAACATTATTATTACGGTTAGGAGGAACAAAAATGCTACAAAGGAAAATTATCTGTTGAAAATTTTCCGTGGGTTATTATTAGATAACTCATAATTTTAAACACTTTACTAATATTTATTAATTTTTTCTCTTACATCATAAATTTTTTATATTTTTTTCTTTTTTTTCTATACCTTGAATAACATATTGAATGTTGATCTAACATTTTTGTTATTAGATAGTAAATGAAAATGGAAGAGCATTTGTATAGTAATAAGTAATAACCTCAGAGTACATATCAGCAACAAGGGGAGCGACAGCAGCTGCACCGCCCAGTCTGCTCATGCTCAGAACCTGTAACCCAAGCAATAACACAATTTAATTATTTTATTGAAGTTAGGAGTCAGTAGAATTTAATAAGCACAAGCCCATACTTAGTTAGAGTCTCTAATTAAATAATCAACTGGGGTAATTAAAATATGCTATTAATTGATGCTGATGAGGAACAAAATCAAATAAAGAAATGCTAGTACAAGAGAAAAACGCGGGATGCGCACCTTGACTTGGAGCTGCAGGAACTTCACGTAATCGATGATCTCATCTAGCATGGATGCCTTGTCTGTCTGTCATTCCACAAACCAAACGAATATTTCAATTAGCGATTGACCCATATAATGTTAACATATAATAATGACAATAATATTTGCAAATAAACATTATAATAGTGATATTAATTGTTCATATGTTATGTCTAGACTACCCTTTCAATATCACTCAGAAGTCAGAATAGCAACCCTTCTTGGTCCCTACCGTGACCATTGATCATTGTGGGATGTGGGACCTAAGCCCCTCTGCTATCAAGCTTAGTATTTCAAGTACGCAAACATCGTATGATGAGAGGGCAAGACAAACACTCAGCACCTCTTCACCACCATTTTTTTTGTAAATATTAATTATTAATTTATTTATTTTTATTAATAAAAAAATTTAAATTTAGGATATCTTTTTTATTCACCGTTAAATCAATCTTATAATTTGTTATTAGAAGTTACCAACCATTTTTTTTTCATGTTACACTAACATGGAAATACATAACAGTAACAAGCTTTGTATATATAAGAAAATGACATTAACAAATAACAACTAGTTTATTTTACTAGCATGATAATGACCCATTTGCCCCTACATAATTACACAGCAAAATTACTGTTACTGTCTTGCAAAGTGCCCTCATCGTGTGGCCGATTATTGTGACTTCTGTTTCAATTTCTTTTAATATGTAATTAACAAGAAAAAAAAAACAAACAAAATTTGAGGATTGATTGCCGCGGAAAACGGGCATTTACCTTGTTGGCATTGGGAACCAGTTCCTGTAGGGCCTTCATTCTCTCTGCGATTCTCTCCCTTCGTAACTGCCACAAACAGCATATTCAACCAACTTCAGAATAACCAAAAAAAAAAACACTATTTTCTGCTTAACTTCCCGGGAAACAAATCGATTCTGTCCTATTATTGTGGCATTTGTTTTCGTTTCTTTTATTTTTCTTTCAAAACTCACAATTCACAAACCCTAGCTACAATTAATCTCATTATTCAATCTGTCACTCACTAGTCACTGCTACTAGTTTCATTAAATAATAGACTAGGATATTGTTCACAACATGAAATTATTGGGCTCCATTTCCCGAACATCTAAAGATGCTATTAAATGAAGCCAAGAATTAAAGTCAGAAACAAAAACAGCAAGTACCCTTTCAGCGATGCTGTGTGGGTCCGTGGCTTGTCCTCTCCTAGCTCGAACCCTTTGCCTTGGCTGAGCCGGCGCGCCGCCCGCGGCAGCGCCACTCCCCGGAGCTTGGTTCGTTGCGCCACCGCCACCAGCTGGTGCCGCCCCAAAATTTTGGCCTTGCATTGGATTCGAACTTCCCTGCCATCCAAATAAAAAATTAATAAATTAAATAATAATAAAAAGGTGAATACGAAGAGTAACTTTTTTAAAATAACTTAATCACTCTGTAAAAAAACCTGAGGGTTTTGAAAATGCTGAGTCTGGTTCGAGGATTGGCCTGCGCCATGCAGAGATCCGGCGAACCCGTTGTAGAGAGCTTGGACTGAAGCCTCACCACCCTAGAAAAGAAAATTTTGGTATAAAATTATGAAAAAAACAAAAGAAAAAGAGAAATTTACGGTTATAGTGTAAGAGTGTGGTACGGGATTGGGGGATTTGAAGGAAGAAGCGTCAACGACGTCGTTTCCAGGCAAGGAAAGTGGCATGTTGAGAAGACCAGAGTCTCTAAGGAGTTGGTGTTGGAGCATGAAAGCCGCCGCCGCGGCGTTTTTTGGGGCGTTGTTGGGGCTGATCTGGTGGTTGCGGAACTTGGAGGCTAAGGTGGAGTGCTCGTCGAAGGAGGGAAAAACGACATTAGCAGTAGCGTCGTCGTTGTTGTTGGACGGCGTCGTTTCGTCGGGGGGCTTGATGTCGTTGGGGGTGTTAGGGTCCCATAATAATGGCTTGTTATGGTTGAGATCTGTCCAAGAGCAGGAAGAGAGCATTTGTTCGAGAAAGTCGTCGTGAGAAGTTGAATCAAAGTGAGCAAGTTGGTGTTGTTGTTGTTGGTGTTGTTGTTGTTGTTGGTGGTGGTGTTGGTGGTTCATGTGTGAATTTTGGATCTGGTTAGTGGTGTGATTGTGAAGGTCTTGAAGGGAGATTTGGGATGAAGAATTTAAGAGGGAGTTGAGGCCTTGCATTTCTCTGCTACAGGGTTGCATAATTATATATCCAAATTGTGAAAGAGTTATGAATGTGATGATAATGATAAAGGACAAGGGTTAGAGAGAGTCTTTGATTTGAGAGGGTTTGCTTTTAAATGGGAACTGAGTCAGAGTGGGAGAGGAAGTGGAACTAACGGAAAGAGCATTGTGTTATGAGAAGTTCTCGGGTTTCTGTCTTGAGGATCGGAACTCGGAAGCGAGTTTTGTTTCTGTGCAAGAGTGTATGGAAACTCTATTTTTAAGTTTGGTTGGAGTGGATATTTTTAAATAGGAGAAGATGAACCGTCCCCAAAGAAATAAATCATAATAATAAATAAAAGTAAAAGAAGAAGGGTTTTATTTTAATTTGTTGATGAGGGGGCAGTTTGGATTCGGATTATTGCGATTTTTCTTCCCGTCTTGTCTTTATCTTTGTTTATCCAAATATACACTAAAGTCCTCTTGCTGTTGGAGAATGGAAATGCCAAGCCGAACATGTTTTTTTTTTTTCCCTGGGGTGCTTGAGGTTAAAAATGCGTCAGAAATTGCACTCGGCTTTTAGTGAAACGTTTGATTCTAAACAATAATGTTTTTTTAAAAGAGGGACCCAAGTCCGAAACAACAAAGAAAACTAACTACCAAACAAAAACAACCCCATTGGCATCAACCAACAATAGCAAAGACAAAAAATGTTATTTACATATTATAGCAACCCCATTGGCATCAACCAACAATAGCAACGGTTAAGAATTTTATAATTTCTAATTAATTAATATATGCTACATATTATATTATAACATTTATATTAGTTATTTACATTTATATGGGTTTAATATAAAATGATTTAATTCAATAAGCCTATTAGATTGCCAACAGAAAATTGAAATGAGCGGAAACCAGTTTGACCCATTAAGGGATAATGGAAACCCTAATAGGTTAAAACCTAAGACATGGTTATGATCCTCAATACACCAAATCAAGAAACAATTCCTCATCTCCCCATCTGAAGAGAAAACAAATGTCCTATATAAGAAAGAAGGTGATTTGGTTGAGGAAAGTCATTAAACCAATTGTCTGTAATCATCGTAAGATTTCACTACGTATTGATCAAGCTCTATGGATCTAGGTATTCCTTAAAACCTCTTGATAATCTGACGTAATGTGTTTTGGTACTTATTTAGTATTTTATAAGGTTTATTAAAAAATTCCAACAAGTGGTATTAGAGCCACCATTACTGTTAAATTATTAGGATTTAAAGTTGTTTGATATGTATTATATCTAGATCGTTTTAGTTGTATGAACCCTAATTTTATTTTGGGGAGAAACTATTTCGATCAATAAAATTGTAAAACCCATAAATTTATGTGTCATGGTTGTAAAGTTTTTCCTTTTTTTTTTCAAATGAATAAAAAGTCTCTGCATTTGATTTACGGGTTTGTACACAGTTTTTTAGTTTGTGACGCGCGTGCTTACATATTATTCTATTTGGGATAAAGGTTATATGTATCCAGCGTTGGTTTTCTTGAACAATATATATTTCGTGAGCAAGAAAGTGTTTTTTTTTTGTTTTATACATATAAGATTTACGAAAACTCTTTATGTCAAATACAAAGCCACACAGGGACTTGTATTTTTATATAAGGTCATTGTGTGCGATTTGTGAATCTATATGTATGTCATTATCATGATGTTTTGTACGAGGCACAGTTTCATATATATATATATATATATATATATATATATATATATATATATATATATATATATATATATATTTTGTTTATATGAATCTGTAATAAGGTAATGGTCTTTGGTCTTATATGAATAATTTATTGTTTCTTTTTTGCCAACTGTTTTTCCTTCATGAATCGGTGATAGGCTGATAGTTTATGATATTCTTATGGTTAGTATAAATTTGTGATAGTACTGTGGTATATTTGTTTTAGATGCATAATTAGTTTACTATGATGTTATTTTCAAATATTTACTGCTATCATAATTGGGTGCAAATTTAACCATTACAGATTCTTTCCATTTATTTGCGTGTCCGGTAATTTTAATTAAATTGATTGAACCATTATGTTGCCAAAGTAACCTCTATTGTGTAAATTGATTTAATTAAATTGCATGGATGTTAGTATGGAATTATTTATGCAAATTGTGTTCGACCCAAAGGAAGACACAATTTGACCAAATAATAACATACATGCGATGATAAGTATGTGACAATTATAAAGTTTTTTTTCATGTGAATAATATTTGGTCCAAAGAAAGACTATTATTTGACAGAACTAATTGTCAATATTTGATCATTGCATTGAGAGTACCAATTACAAATTAATTTCTCTATCCAAAGACTAGAATTAATGTTGTCATGTGTATCTTGTGATGGATCTGTTATGAGAAATATTTGCATGTCTTGTTATATATACTTTATATGACTTGCTTGATTATTTGTGAACATGTTATTAGTTTTTTTTCTCTCTCTTTAGTTAATATTTTCAGTGCTGCCAATGTTATTGCCCAAGTGAATTCTATCCCAATGCTGAATGGGACAAATTTTAAGGTATGGAAAGAAGTCGTAGAAATTGTTCTTGGCTGTATGGATTTGGACTTGGCACTAAGGACGGAATGACCCATTTCCACTCCAGAAACCTCTAATGAGGTAAAAATTGAGAAGTGGGATCGGTCCAACCGAATGTGCCTTATGATCATGAAGCGCTCTATTCCAGAGGCGTTTCGAGGCTTTATTTCTGAGGGTCAAAGTGCAAAGAAATTCCTTGAGGAAATTGAGCAATACTTTGCCAAAAATGAAAAAGGGGAGATGAGTAACCTTTTGGCTAAACTCATCTCCATGAAGTATAAAGGCAAAGGGAACATAAGGGAGTACATTATGGAGATGTCCAATCTCGCATCGAAACTCAAGTCACTTAAGTTAGAGCTTGGTGAAGACTTGCTACTGCACTTGGTTTTGATCTTGCTTCCTGCACACTTTGGGCAATTCAAAGTGAGCTATAACACTCAAAAGGACAAATGATCCCTCAATGAGCTTATATCTCACTGTGTGCAAGAGGAGGAGAGGCTGTAGAGACATAGGACTGAGAGTGCTCACTTGACTTTGACCTCTCAGAATAAGAAAAGGAAGAAGACTAAGGGTGTTGCGGAAGGGACTTCTCAGCAAAAGAAACAAAAGAAGGATGAGGAATTTACCTGTTACTTTTGCAAGAAGTCGGGACACATGAAGAAAGAGTGTCCCAAGTATGCCGCATGGTGTGTGATGAAAGGTAAATTTCTTATTCTAGTTTGTTCTGAAGTTAATTTGGCTTTTGTACCTAAAGATACTTGGTGGGTAGATTCTGGTGCTACTACTCACATAAGTATGACTATGCAGGGTTGCCTGTGGAGCTGACCACCAAGTGATGATGAAAGGTTCATCTTTGTGGGTGATGGCAAGAAGGTTGCAGTGGAAGCTATTGGAATTTTTAGATTACAGTTAAAAACTGGATTTTATTTGGATTTATTTGAAACTTTTGTTGTACCATCTTTTAGACGGAATTTGATTTCTATTTCAAGTTTGGACAAATTTGGATTTTCTTGTTCATTTGGAAATAATAAAGTTAGTCTCTACCAAAATTCAAATATGGTTGGTTCTGGTTCTTTAATTGATAATCTTTACATGCTTGATGTTGTTAGTTCCTATAATGAAATACTCCAAATAAGTTCACATGGTACAAAATGAAAGTTGAATGAGAATTCAGCCACCTTATGGCATAAGCATTTAGGCCATATCTCTAAATAGAGAATTCAGAGATTTGTGTTGGATGAAATTCTTGACCCTTTGGATTTATCGGACTTTGAGGTCTGTGTTAAATGCATAAAGGGAAAATGAACAAACATAAGGAAATTAGGTGCCAAAAGAGCTAAAGACGTCTTAGAACTAGTGCATACAGATATTTGTGGTCCTTTTCCTACAACTTCTTGGAATGGACAATAATATTTCATTACGTTCATAGATGACTACTCTAGATACAGTTAACTATATTTGATACATGAGAAATCCCAATCCCTAGAAGTTTTTAAGACTTTCAAGGCTGAGGTTGAACTTCAACTTGGAAAGAAAATTAAGGCTGTCAAATCTGACCGTGGTGGTGAGTACTATGGCAGATATGATGGATCAAGAAAACAACGTCTAGGACCTTTTGCGCTTTTCCTCAAAGAGTGTGGAATTGTTCCACAATACACTATGTCGGGCAAACCTAGCATGAATGATGTAGCAGAATGAAGAAACTGAACTCTTAAGGATATGGTGAGAAGTATGATTAGTCATTATTCTTTGCCAGAGTCACTTTTGGGAGAAGCCTTAAAGACCGCAATTTACATCCTTAATAGGGTGCCAAGTAAAGCAGTTAAGAAAACCCCTTATGAACTTTGGACTGGTAAAAGGCCAAGCATTAAACATTTGCACATTTGGGTTTGTCCAGCTAAGGCATGGCCTTATAGGCCACATGAAAGAAAGTTGGACTCAAGAACAATTAGCTACTATTTTGTTGGCTATGCTGAACACTCTTGGGGCTATAAATTTTACAATCACACCTTAAGATCCTTTTTCGAGACGGGAAATGCGAGATTTCTTGAGGAAGTTGAGTTTGGGAAGAAAGAGAACATAAGTTCTTGTACAAAGTTGGTATTTTGTACGTGTCCGACATTGGTATTTTGTACGTGTCTGGCGTTTGTATTTTGTTTTATACATATAAGAACATAAGGAATGTTGTCTTTGAGGAAGAACCTGTTATCTACAGTGATCAAGTCCTCGTACCTATAACTATTCAAGACACAACTCCAGTAATAGAAGACAATGTTCAAACTATTGAAATTATTCCAGAACAAGACAACAATGAGGTTCTCCCTCAAATACCTTTAGAGTAACCTCAAAAACCTCAAGAAGTGCCATTAAGGAGATCCATTAGAGAGAGGAGAAGTGCAATCTCAAATGATTATATTATATTTCTCCAAGAACATGAGGATGACGTTGGTTTAACAAAAGATGATCCAATCAACTTCTGCCAAGCTATGCATAGTTCTAACTCTATAAAATGAATTGATGCCATGAAGGATGAGATGAAGTCTATGAAAGACAATGAAGTTTGGGATCTAGTCGAGTTTCCTAAAGGTGTGAAACCTATTGGTTGTAAATGGATATTTAAAACCAAGAAGGATTCAAAGGGTAATATCGAGAGATATAAGGCTCGTCTAGTTGCTAAAGGCTTTACTTAGAAGGAAGGCATTAACTATAAAGAATCCTTTTCTCCAATATCTTCAAAGGATTCGTTTAGAACTATAATGGCATTGGTAGCTCATTTTGACTTAGAGCTACATCAGATGGATGTCAAGACTGCTTTTCTAAATGGTGACATTGAAGAAACGATTTATATGGTGCAACCAGAAAACTTTATGTTAGGTGACTCAAAGTCCATGGTATGAAAACTAAATAAATCCATTTGTGGTCTCAAACAGGCTTCCCGTCAATGGTATTTCAAGTTCCATCAAGTCATTACCTCATACGGTTTTGAGACAGATGTAGTTAATGATTGTGTATATCATAAGTTCAGTGGGAGTAAATACATATTCTTGGTATTGTATGTCGATGATATACTGCTTGCTAGCAGAGATATAGGCTTCTTATAGGAGACCAAGAAATTTCTAACAAATTTTTTTTTGAAATGAAAGATCTTGGGGAAGCTTCTTTTGTGTTAGGTATTAAGATACTACGAGATCGCTCTCAAGGTATCCTAAGGTTGTCACTAGAGAGCTATATCGATAAAGTACTTGATAGATTCAGCATGAAAGATAGTAAACCAGGAGATACCCCAATAGCTAAAGGGGACAAATTCAGCCTCAAACAATGCCCCAATATTGTCCTTGAAAGAACTAAGATGTAGAAGATTCCCTATGCGTCAACAGTAGGAAGTTTGATGTATGCTCAAGTTTGTACTCGTCCTGACATAGCATTTGTCGTAAGAGTTCTAGGCAGATACTTAAGTAATCCTGGATTGTAGCATTGGAAGGCAGTGAAACGCGTAATGCGTTACTTAAAGAGAACAAAAGGCTACATGCTCATTTATCAGAAGTTTGACAATTTGGAGATCATCGGGTACTCAGACTCTGATTTTGCTGGATGTCACGACAGAAAATGCTCCACTTCTGGATACATATATATGTTGGCTGGAGGAGCTATCTCTTGGAAGTTTACCAAACAGACTCTTGTAGCTTCTTCAACCATGGTTGCGAAGTTCATTGCTTGTTTTGAGGCATCTAATCACGAGATATGGTTGCGGAAATTTGTCACTAGTTTGCGTGTGGTCGATGGCATTGAAAGACCATTGAAAACTTATTGTGACAATAACTCTACAGTTCTTTACTCCAACAACAATATGAGTGCAACCAAGTCAAAATTCATTGACATCAAGTTTCTGGTTGTGAAGGAAAGAATTCTGAATAGGAAGATTTCCATATAACATATAGGGACTGATTCCATGCTAGCTAACCCACTTACTAAAGGTTTGGTACCTAGAGTTTTTCATGAGCACACTGCTCATATGGATGTAGTTCCTAACAGTACCTTAGTTTAGTGGAAGTCCCATTTATGTTTTATATCTTATGTTTTCCATATATTTGTATTGTTTGGATTTTCTGCAGAAATAAAGTTGATATTTATCATTCTATTCTGAGCTTGTTTTGTGTGCAATATTTGTATTGCACTTTGGATCGATCTCTATAAAGAATAAAGTTTGGACTAGCTGGAAATAAACATGATTAAGATGACATTGTATGTAATTTCCATGCCGCTTATCCATATTTGATCTGTCATCGAGTATGAGTAACAGTGGTGACATTGTGACTTAGTCACGCTGAATTGTAATGAAAACTGCAGTGGTTTCCTGTTGCTATATGAGATGGACCAGATTGTATAAAAGAGTCTAAAAATAAATAACATATGGTTGCGCGCCTAAAGAATTTTGTGACATAAATGTCTAAGGTTAATATGAAGCCCAAGTGGAAGATTGTTAGAAATTTTATAATTACTAATTAATTAATATGAGCTACATATTATATTATAACATTTATATTAGTTATTTACATTTAGATGGGCTCAATATAAAGATCTAACTCAATGAGCCCATTAGACTGCCAATAGAAAATTGATATGAGCTTAATGAGAAGAAACCAGTTTGGCCCATTAGGGGATAATGGGAACCCTAATAGGTTAAAACCTAAGACATGGTTATGGTCTCCAATACACTGAATCAAGAAACAATTTCTCCTCTCCCCATTTGAAGAGAAAACGAAGGTCCCATAAGGAAGAAGGTGATTTGGTTGAGGAAGGTCATTAAACCAATTGTTCGTGACCGTTGTAAGATTTTACTGGATGTTGATCAAGCTCTATGGATCCAGGTATTTCTTAAAACCTCTTGATAATCTGACCTAATGTGTTTTGGTGCTCTTTGGTATTTTATAAGGTTTATTAAAAAATTCCAGCAACAACAACATTGCCCTCCCTCAATATGTGTGAGATGCAAATATCTCCCTCAGCCTTAAACCGCTATAAGATTCAAACCAGTTGGGCACAAGGATGATAAGGAGTCACTCCTATTTGAACCATATGCACTATAATACTCAAATCAGTTTCCACCCTTAAATTTGAGAAGCCTTTCGACAGAGCCATTTGAATACCATGAAAAAAAGCCCAAAGCTTAGCCCGGACAATAGTACATGACCCTAAAGCACAAGAGAACAAATCATGATGGTTACCAAATATCATCAAAATAAACAACTACAAATCTACCTATGAAATCCCTTAAGACATGATGCATAAGCCTCATAAAGGTGCTTGGTGCATTAGTGAGCCCAAAAGGCATCACTAGCCATTCATACAAACCAAACTTGGTCTTGAAAGCAGTTTTCCACTCATCACCCTCTTTCATCCTGATTTGGTGATATCCACTTTTAAGATTAATTTTTGAAAAGATGTTGTGATGTAAGCTCCATTGGAGCTTGTAGGCCTAGGATCTTCTTCATCAATGGATTCCTTTGCTTCTTGAAAGATGAATGGCAGCGGAATGGAGAAGGAAGAGAGAGAGGAGACGCCATTTCAAGGAGAAGATGAGTCTAGAAAAAGCTCACCACCATAGGAGGCCATGGATAAGAGCTTGGAGGAAGAAGGAGATGAATGAAGGGAGAGGAAGAGAAGAGCACAAAATTTTGTGCTCTAAAAGAGCTCTAAAATTTGAAGTTTAATTTTCAAATGATCAAAGTTAAAAAAAAAATGCACACACATGACCTCTATTTATAGCCTAAGTTTCACACAAAATTGGAGGAAAATTTGAATTTCTATTCAAATTTCACTTGAATTTGAAATTGAATTTGTGGAGCCAAATTTTGGAGCCAAAATTTCACTAATTATGATTAGTGAATCTTAGCTATGGTTCAGCCCACTGATCCAAGATCAAGTCCAAGATTCTCCACTAAGTGTGCTTAGGCGTCATGAGGCATGTAAAGTATGAAGGACATGCACAAAGTGTGACTATATGATGTGGCAATGAGGTGTAGCAAGAAAATGCTCACCTCCCGCTCTAAAATTTAATTGGATTAGGCTTCTCCCAATTCAATTAAATTTATTTCTCAACACATACATCAAATATTCACTTAATGCATGTGAAATTACAAAACTACCCCTAATACAAAAACTAGTCTAGGTGCCCTAAAATACAAGGGCTGAAAAATCCTATATTTCTAGGGTACCCTACCTACATTATGGAGCCCTAAAGACAAGGACAAAATATAATGACATCCTAGTCTAATATATACAAAGATAATTGGACCCAACCTTGGCCCATGGGCTCAGAAATCTACCCTGAGGTTCACGAGAACCCTAGGGCCTTCTTCAGCAACTCTAGCCCAATCCTCTTGCTCATGGCTCTAGTGACTGGTCCCTTCCTAGGGAGGATTGCATCATCCCCTTCCCCTTGAAGAGGATTTGACCTCAAATTTGTTAGTTCCTCCTCTCAATATCAACTCTACCTACAAAAGGAATTAAATCAGAAATGTTAAAAGTGGTGCTGACTCCATACTCTTCTAGGAGGTCCAACCTATAGGCATTGTTATTGATCCTCTCTAAAACCTGAAAAAGTCCATCCCCTCTAGGGCTAAGCTTGGATTTCCTTTTAGTAGGGAATCTATCATTCCTAAGATGGAGCCAAACCCAGTCACCCTTATTAAGAACTAGCTCTTTTCTTCCTCTATTGCCTTTAGTTGAATACACCTTTGTTTGGTTCTTAACCCTCTCATGCAACTTCTTTACAAACTCTGACCTAGATTCCCCTTCTTTATGTATAAAAGAAGTGTCCAATGGGAGGGGAATGAGGTTTAACGGTGTTAGGGGATTGAACCCATAGACAACCTCAAAAGGGGACTGCTTGGTGGTTCTATGAACCCCCCTGTTATAGGCAAATTCTACATGAGGAAGATATTCATCCCAAGACTTATAGTTGCCTTTCAGAAGAGCCCTTAAAAGGGTGGATAAAAACCTATTCACTACCTCTGTTTGCCCATCAGTTTGTGGATGACAAGTGGTAGAGAAAAGAAGTTTAGTTCCTAGCTTAGCCCATAAGGTTTTCCAGAAGTGGCTAAGGAACTTAGCATCTCTATCTGACACAATGGTCCAAGGAAAACCATGGAGTCTCACAACTTCCCTGAAAAAGAGTTTTGAGATGTGGGAAGCATCATCCACCTTGTGGCATGGTATAAAGTGTTCCATCTTGCTAAACCTATCCACCACCACAAAGATAGAGTCTACACCTCTTTGGGTTCTAGGAAGCCCAAGGACAAAGTCCATACTAGTGTCTACCGAAGGTGCAGGGGGGATGGGTAAGGGTGTGTATAGCCCATGAGGCATCACCCTAGATTTGGCTTGTAAACAAGCCACACACCTAGTGCAATGCTTATGGAAATCTTTGTTCATATGGGGCCAATAAAGCTTTTCTTTGAGTAAGACAAGGGTCTTGTCTATCCCAAAATGGCCCATGAGCCCACCCTCATGGCTCTCTTTCACAAGTAATTTCCTAATGGATCCTTGGGGTATACAAAGCTTTCCCTCTTTGAACAAATACCCCTCAGCCAAATAGAATCCATCTTGGGTCCTGTCATACCCTAATTTCGTCCGGGGACCTTTGCTTGATGACATGCAACTTTTGTTTGGTCCTTGTGAGGTGCTTGACACTCATCATTAGGCAATTTGTGAAATTCCGGGACATGCCAAAAAACAAAAGAAAATATTGATGCACAATCCGTAAAGTTCCGTGACACACCGGAAATCAAATGGGAGCATCGTTGCACAATTAGTGAGGTTCCGTAACATTCCGTAAGTCAAAAAAGGGGATGATTATGTAATCCGCAAGGTTCCGTAACATTACGGAAAGAAAACAAGTATCGTCACGAAATTCGTAAGTTTCCGTAACTTTACGAAAAAAGAATCACCAAAAAAAGGCAAGGGGGTGTACTTAGTAAAAATGGGGGTGCAAATAGCAACCAGGCCCACTTGGGCCCTCCAGAAGATTCCTCCAGAAGGCTGTTGCTTTTGGAGGAAGCAACCCTGCTCGCCTGGGCGAGCTGAGCTCGCCTGGGCGAGCTGGGTGGCAAGCTTCTCCCCCAATTTTCTATAAATAGGGGGAGAAGTGAAGTGAAAAAGGGTTCAGCCCCTTAGGCACTTATCTCTCTTTCGAATTTGCTTGGAAAAATTGTTTCCATGAAGAAAATCTAAGCCGAGGCGCGTCCGAAATGTTTCCGTAAGGAATTTCGCGAAGGTTTCGACCGTTCTTCGACGTTCTTCATTCGTTCTTCATCGTTCTTCGATCTTCAACAGGTAAGTACCTCGAACCAAGCTTTTCGATTCATTCTATGTACCCGTGGTGGTCCACATTGTGTTTCGTGTATTTTTATTCTCGTTTTATTTACTTTTTATACCCCCTTTTGACGTGCTTAAACCATTTTATTTAAGTCATTTCTCGCTTAAACTAAAAATAAAATAAATTTCCACCGATCGTTTGAATTGTATTATCCGTTAACTTCGGTTAAAATGAATTCCGACCGTTCGGTCGTGCTGTAACCACGTTGGAAATCAAAAAAGGGTAAAATAATAATATAATAATAAAAAAAACCTTTTAGTAAAATAAAGCGAAAAATCAATTGGACGTTTTCTCTTTGGGATTTCTCATTCTTAATCGAATTGACTAATAACTAAAGTGAAACTAAGGCTAAAATCAACTCGCCTAGTCAAGCTCGTCCATAAAAATAGGTTTTTGAAGTTTGTCATTTCAATTTCTTACTAAGTAAAATTGATCATTTTCAAGGTCCAACGCCTTAAAATGATCACCTTGAAGTAAAAAAGAATCACTTGATAAAAAAGAACTACGTAGGTCTGATTTCCTCTTCGCAATTGAGGAATACGTAGGAGCAAAGGGAAACACCCTTGTCGACCACAAAAAGAGAAAAAATATAAAAAGGGTATAAGGGATATAAAGACATAAAAAGGGAACATAAAAAATCAAAGTCATGTTTGCACATTCGATTAAAGGCTGTCGTCCCTTGGGACGGACGTGTGGGGTGCTAATACCTTCCCCGTGCGTAAATACAACTCCCGAACCTTTCACTTAAAAGTTCGTAGATCGCGTCTTTTCCGGTTTTTCTGACATTTTCCTCAAATAAACGTTGGTGGCGACTCCGCGCGTATTCCTTTCGTGGAACACGCATCCTGCGAGTCACGCGTCGCCCTCCCGCCGAAGGGTAGGTTGCGACAGTTGGCGACTCCACTGGGGACTGTTTTTAGAGAGTTAGGCCATTTAATCTTGTGCAATGCTTTACCATGACTTACTCCTTTGTTGGTTTCCCTTCATTATGTTCTTGTGTATATAAAATCTTTGTTGCTTTTAGTGCGTTTTAAAATATATGCATGAGGTAAATATTTATTCATTTGATGCACACAAACACCAACACTATTTGCACACACTGTGAGTTGAAAAAGGGCCCTATACCCGGGTTCATGGGAGCATAAGGAGTGGAGGTGGATCTGTGATCATGCTAGGTCTCCGACTTGCTTGATTATAGTGAACCCTCATCTAGAGTTTTCCTCTTTGAAAACATATTGTTGCTAGTAGTCCCTACTGCTGCCGTATGTTCTTCGAAGGGGATAATATCTCTAGAAACTATCAAGAGAGATATGACTACCTTGGGGGTTATCACTAAATGCCTAGTTAGTTCTCTCCCTTATAGGTCCCTTAAATAGGGGCACAGAGCAAACACGCTGCGTGCCATTTTTCACACTGCCATGCATAAATATCATATACCCTTTTGCTTATGTTCAGTGAATATTGTCATGCTATTGCGCCTTTTGCATATGCATCGCATAGGGGTTCTGTCTTGATCCCCTCTATAGACAAATCAATGGAAGGTCCGGGTCACCGTTTTAAATACATACATTGGGGAACTTTGCTACCCCTAGACGTTGTATCTAAAAAGGAGACAATGTCCCGGGCACCCGCATTCTTAAATTACAGCTGTGTCATATGCATTCCTTCATGCATTCATCCATTCCACCCATGAGATATCGGAGTTTTGATTTGCACCAGCTTTTTGTCTCACTTTAGTAAGCATGGGGACAAATCAAACCGGCAAGAGGTTTTACCAAGTCAAGGTTAAAGGCCTAGATACCACCAGCATCAAGGAATTATGGCGGTTGATGGAACCTCTCCAAATGCAAGCCTTCCGCAAGACTTACGGAAAGATCTTAGAGTTGACCATAGCAGAGGTATCCATAGAAGCAATTGCATCACTCACCCAATACTACGACCAGCCTTTGAGATGCTTCACGTTCGGAGACTTCCAATTGGTACTGACCATTGAAGAATTCGAGGAGATTCTAGGATGTCCTCTCGGGGGAAGAAAACCATATCTTTTCTCCGGTTGTCTCCCCTCTTTGAGTAGAATTGCAACTGTGGTCAAGGATTCAGCAAGAGGTTTGGACCGCGTAAAACAGACTCGAAACGACATAGCGGGCCTACCACGGAAGTACCTAGAAGATAAGGCGAGGGGTATGGCCAGTCAAGGAGATTGGGTCCCGTTTATGGATGTGTTAGCATTGCTAATTTTTGGGGTCGTCCTCTTTCCAAACGTAGATGGTTTGGTGGACCTAGCAGCAATCGACGCTTTCCTTGCATACCACCATAGCAAGGAAAGTCCGGTGGTAGCTGTCTTGGCAGATTTATTTGACACATTTGACCGAAGGTGCAAGAAGAGTAGCGCACGGATCATCTGTTGCTTGCCCGCTCTCTGTGTTTGGTTGGTTTCACACCTGTTCCTGCAAGACACTAGGCATCCATGTCCGCTCCAAAGCCATCGCTCGTGTGCTGAAAAAAGAAGAATAGATTGGGACCAACTTTTGGCTGGTGTAGGAGGTAGAACAATCAATTGGTTCCCCCGATGGAAGGAAGGAAAGGAGGGAGTCCTTTTCTCGTGTAAAGGGTACCCAAACATTCCGCTAATAGGGACGAGGGGTTGTATTAACTACAATCCCGCGCTCGCTATAAGACAACTAGGGTACCCCATGAGGGGAGCACCGGTGGAAGAAAGCATGTCTCCTTTCCTTGTGAGGGATTTCGGGGCGCAAAATTTCAAGGCTATACAAAGAATCCATAAGGCATGGGAAACCCCGTTAAGGAAAGATCAAGAACTTAGGGGCATTCGTAACGGCATCATTGGTGGTTATCATGAATGGCTGAAAGCTCATATACGAGGTTTAGATTGGCTCGCCAAGTTAAAAGTTGTCAGCGAAGACAGTTTTGAAGCACCGGAAGAAGACGAAGAAGTCCAAGCTCTCAAAAACGAGTTAGGAAAGGCGAAACTTGCCAAGGAGAAGTTCAAGTTAGCCGCTACACACATCCGGAAGGAATGTGCCGGATTACGGGAAGAGAATGCAACTACCACAAAAGCCCTTGAACAAGAGATCAAGAGGGCTCGCAAGGAAGAGTATGGCCGTAACAAATTTCGCGGAGCTCTGTGGGGTAGCAACAATGAACTCAAGCTGCGAAGGGAAGAGAGGGACCAGTCGCGAGCACATAGCATGGTCTTGAAAGAGGAGTTAGTTGCCTATTCAAGGTCCAAAAGAAGCTTGTCTCAGCGTTTATGCGAGACGGAGACCAACATGCTAGCTATCATCGCCAAGTACCAAGAAGAGTTAGGTCTAGCCACGGCCCACGAGCATAGGATCGCGGACGAGTATGCCCAAGTATACGCGGAAAAAGAGGCTAGAGGAAGGGTGATCGACTCTTTACACCAAGAGGCAACCATGTGGATGGATCGGTTTGCCCTTACCTTGAACGGGAGTCAGGAACTTCCCCGATTGTTAGACAAGGCCAAGGCGATAGCGGACACCTACTCCGCCCCCGAAGAAATTCATGGGCTTCTCGGCTATTGTCAGCATATGATAGACTTAATGGCCCACATAATTAGAAATCGCTAGGAAACTTGTATGGTCTCTCAGACCTTGACTAGATACACCTTTTTGAAATAAAATGAGTTGGTCCCATGTTTCTACTCCAAAAAGCTTGTGCGAATCAAATCACTCCTGCATTTTATCTCTAGCATGCATTCTTTCTTTCTTTACCCACTCCTCACGTTTGGTTTTTTAGGGAAAAACACCATAACTAAACGCACCACAAGGCATCCCTATCGCACCAGATCCAAATCTAGAATGATGGGTGATCAAGAGGAGACACAGGAACAGATGAAAGCCGACATGTCGGCTCTGAAAGAACAGATGGCCTCCATGATGGAGGCCATGTTAGGAATGAGGCAGCTCATGGAGAAAAACGCGGCCACCGCTGCCGCTGTCAGTTCGGCTGCCGAAGAAGACCCAACTCTCTTGGCAACTACGCACCATCCTCCCTCAAACATAGTAGGATGGGGAAGGGACACACTGGGGCAAGATGGCAACCCTCACCTGGGATACAACCGAGCGGCTTACCCTTATGGATTGCCGCCCAACTACTCACCCCCCGTCTTACAAGACGATGCGGGCCATATTGCTTCTCCCGTCCTTGAAAGAGAGCCTCCTCAACAGCCCGACGAGGTCCACAAAGACTCTCAAGACTATGCTCGAAGAGATGTCGAGTTCTATCCCCCGATCCCTGAAGGGCCGGCACCCAGCACGTTGCCTCAACCCAACATCGCGACACAACTAATAGTTTTGTCCACGGAAGGACCGCCCCCGGCAACTGAAGAAAGGAGAAAGCTCGATCTCCTCGAGGAAAGATTGAGAGCCGTGGAAGGATTTGGGGACTATCCGTTCGCAGACATGACGGATCTTTGCTTGGTACCCGATGTTGTTATTCCCCCGAAGTTCAAAGTGCCGGACTTCGACAAGTATAAAGGGACGACTTGTCCCAAAAACCATCTCAAGATGTACTGTCGCAAGATGGGCGCACACTCTAAGGATGAAAAGCTATTAATACACTTTTTTCAAGATAGCTTAGCCGGAGCCGCGGTAGTTTGGTACACTAATTTGGAAGCTTCCCGTATCCGTACTTGGAAGGATCTGATTACTGCCTTCCTAAGGCAATACCAGTATAATTCCGATATGGCTCCCGATCGCACTCAGCTGCAGAATATGTTCAAGAAAGAGGGTGAAACCTTTAAAGAATACGCATAGCGGTGGAGAGACCTGGCGGCACAAGTAGCTCCTCCCATGGTTGAGAGAGAGATGATCACCATGATGGTAGACACTCTGCCAGTGTTCTACTATGAGAAGCTAGTAGGTTACATGCCGTCCAGCTTCGCGGACCTAGTGTTCGTCGGGGAAAGAATCGAGGTAGGGTTGAAAAGAGGAAAGTTCGATTACGTTTCCTCCACAAGTACGAATGCCAAAAGAATCGGGACAAAGGGGGCAAAAAGGAAGGAAGGAGATGCCCATGCCGTCTCTTCAACGCCCGCATGGGTCAAGCCCCCGCAGACACCTCATGGTACCCATCAGTACGCGCAACATCACTCGAGCTTCTCGGCTCATACCAGGAATGCCTCTAGTTCAGCACCTGTGCAGCCTAAGGCACCCACCCAGAGGGAAGCTCCCCAAGTTCCAACTCCGAACACAACTCGCCCGGCTGGTAATTCCAACGCAACAAGGAACTTCGCTCCGAGGCCATTTCAAGAATTCACCCCACTCCCAATGACATACGAAGACCTCTTGCCATCCCTCATCGCCAACCATTTGGCCGTGGTAACTCCCGGAAAGGTCCTCCAACCCCCTTTCCCAAAGTGGTATGACCCTAATGCAACTTGCAAGTACCATGGGGGTGTCCCGGGGCATTCCATTGAAAAATGCTTGGCCCTTAAATACAAGGTCCAACATTTGATAGATGCTGGATGGCTGACTTTCCAAGAGGATCGGCCCAATGTGAGAACCAACCCGCTCACCAATCATGGAGGGGGAGCGGTTAACGCCGTTGAGTCCGATAGGCCGCGCAGGTCTAAACCTTTAAAGGATGTGGCAACCCTTAGGAGGTTTATCTTTGAGGCCCTACAAAAGGGAGGTGTGATTCCTCATATTGGGCGTAAGGAGGATTTCTGTTTGCTGCATTCCGGCGAGCTGCATGACATGGAAACGTGTTTGGGAGTAGAGAAATTGTTGCAGCGGATGATAGATCAGGGTCGACTGGAAGTTGGCAGTGAAGGAAGGGAAGAGCAGCATATATGCATGCAGTCCACGGATGGGAGCAGTGTTGCAAAGCCCAAACCCTTGGTGATATACTTCACCAAGGGCACAGCTTCGCAAAAACCCGGACACCCCTTAGCAGCTAAACCTGTTCCTTTCCCATACCAAAATAACCACGCAGTCCCATGGAGATATACACCTCCGAGGGAGAAGGAAGATGAGGCCATCGACGTCAGCTCATTGTCGGCTAAGGTAACAAATATCACGGGACTGAGTGGTGTGACCCGTAGCGGTCGTGTGTTCGCGCCTCTGGACCTACCAGTCCAACCCGCGAACGTCAAGGGAAAAGGAAAAGTGGTGGAGGAACAAGATGGCGAAGCACCCCACGCTTCGAATAAAGATATTCCGGCAAAAGGCCTTTCGGAGAAAAAGGATGGTAAAAAGGAAGTGTCGCTAGAGGAAGCCAGCGAGTTCCTCCGTATAATTCAGCAGAGCGAATTCAAGGTTATCGAACAGCTCAACAAAACTCCAGCCAGGGTCTCGCTGTTGGAGTTACTCATGAGTTCCGAGCCTCATCGGGCTCTGCTAGTAAAAGTTCTTAATGAGGCCCACGTGGCCCAAGACATCTCGATAGAAGGTTTCGGAGGGCTGGTCAATAATATCACTGCCAACAACTATCTCGCCTTCGCCGAAGAAGAAATCCCCGCCGAGGGGAGAGGGCATAATAAAGCTTTGCGCGTATCAGTCAAGTGTATGGACCATATCGTAGCCAAAGTGCACATCGATAATGGTTCCAGTTTAAACATGATGCCTAAGAGCACTTTGGAGAAATTACCATTCAATGCCTCCCACTTAAAACCGAGTTCAATGGTGGTTCGTGCCTTCGACGGAACCCACCGAGAGGTTAGGGGAGAGATCAATCTCCCAGTACAGATAGGCCCTCACACCTGTCAAGTTACTTTCCAAATAATGGATATTAACCCCCCTACAGCTGTCTGTTGGGGCGCCCGTGGATCCACTCAGTAGGAGTTGTTCCCTCAACACTCCACCAAAAGTTGAAGTTTGTAGTGGAAGGGCATCTGGTCATCGTATCAGGCGAGGAAGACATCTTGGTGAGCTGCCCATCCTCTATGCCTTATGTGGAAGCCGCAGAGGAGTCATTAGAAACCGCTTTCCAGTCTTTTGAGGTGGTAAGCATTTCCTCCGTGGACTCCTTCTCTGGGCAAGCTTGCCTATCCGATGCAGCAGTAATGATGGCCCGAGTTATGTTGGGGAACGGTTACGAACCCGGAATGGGTTTAGGCAAAGACAACGGCGGCATAACTAGCCTGATAAATGCCAAAGGAAATCGTGGGAAGTGTGGTTTAGGCTATAAACCCACTCAGGCAGATATAAAGAGAAGCATCGCGGGAAGGAAGAACGGTGGTCAAAGCTCGCGATTGAGACAAGAAAGTGAAGGAAGCCCGCCCTGCCACATAAGTAGAAGCTTTATAAACGCGGGTCTGGGAGACGAAGGTCAAGTGGTCGCGATATACAAAGATGATGTTCCGAGTACATTGGATTTGGTACGACCATGCCCTCCTGATTTCCAGCTGGGAAATTGGCGAGTGGAGGAACGCCCCGGCATTTACGCAACGAGCATAATGTAAACCTTTACGATTTTAAAAGCTCTATAGTTGGGCCTAGGTTTTAGAGTTTTTCCTTTTGTTAAGGCTTTGTGTCTTTTGTTTTTGAATTTATAATACAAGGATCTTTCTTCATCTGTTCCTACGTCTCTACCCATTCTCATTCATTTGCATGTTTACCTCTTTATTTCTGAAACGGCAGATCCGATGACGAGTCCCCCGAAGGTACTAATACCTGGGACCCGCTTATCAACTTCGAGCAAGAAACGAATCAAACGGAAGATGAAGGAAACGAGGATGTGGGACTTCCCCCATAATTAGAAAGGATGGTCGCCCATGAGGACCAAGAAATGGGGCCTCATCAAGAAGAAACAGAACTAGTAGACTTGGGAATAGGCAGTGGAAAAAGGGAAGTAAAGATAGGCACAGGTATTACCGCACCTATCCGTGAAGAATTAATAATCCTGCTAAGGGACTACCAAGACATCTTTGCTTGGTCATACCAAGATATGCCCGGTTTGAGTTCTGACATTGTATAGCACCGATTACCTCTAAATCCCGAGTGTTCCCCGGTAAAGCAGAAACTGAGAAGGATGAAGCCCGAAACATCCTTGAAGATAAAAGAAGAAGTGAAGAAGCAGTTTGACGCTGGTTTTCTGGCCGTCGCTCGGTATCCAGAATGGGTTGCCAACATTGTACCGGTCCCTAAGAAAGATGGGAAAGTACGAATGTGTGTGGATTATCGGGACCTGAATCAGGCCAGTCCCAAGGACAATTTTCCTTTGCCACACATCGATATCCTCGTGGATAACACGACCAATTTCGCTTTATTTTCCTTCATGGACGGTTTCTCCGGTTACAATCAGATAAAGATGGCGCCAGAGGATATGGAAAAGACTACCTTCGTCACCCTGTGGGGGACGTTCTGTTACAAGGTGATGTCCTTTGGACTCAAGAATGCCGGGGCAACTTATCAACGGGCCATGGTAGCTTTGTTCCATGATATGATGCATCAAGAGATCGAGGTCTACGTGGACGACATAATTGCTAAATCTAAATCCGAGGAAGAACACCTTGTCAACCTGCGGAAGTTGTTCGAAAGGCTTAAGAAATATCAATTAAGGTTGAACCCCGCCAAGTGTACCTTTGGGGTCAAATCAGGGAAATTGCTTGGTTTCATCGTGAGCCAGAAAGGGATAGAGGTAGATCCCGAAAAGGTGAAGGCCATCCTTGAGATGCCAGAACCTCGTACTGAGAGGCAAGTCCGAGGCTTCCTGGGACGCTTGAATTATATTGCTAGATTCATATCGCAGCTCACCGCCATTTGTGAGCCGTTTTTCAAGCTCTTACGCAAAAACCAAACTGATCGCTGGAATGAGGATTGCCAAGAAGCTTTTGGAAGGATCAAGAAGTGCCTTATGAATCTTCCCGTGCTTATGCCACCAGTACCTGGAAGGCCTCTCATCTTGTACATGACAATCTTAGACGAGTCAATGGGGTGTATGCTGGGGCAACATGACGAATCCGGAAAGAAAGAACGCGCTGTTTACTACCTAAGTAAGAAGTTCACGACCTGTGAAATGAATTACTCCTTCCTCGAAAGAACGTGTTGTGCTTTAGTATGGGCATCCCATCGCCTAAGGCAGTACATGCTGGGCCATACTACCTGGTTGATATCCAAGATGGACCCGGTTAAGTACATCTTTGAAAAGCTAGCTCTCACGGGACGAATCGCCCGGTGGCAAGTCCTGCTATCCGAGTTTGATATAGTCTACGTCACCCAAAAGGCGATAAAAGGAAGCGCCTTAGCAAATTATTTGGCTCGACAGCCTCTTAACGACTATCAGCCCATGCATCCTGAATTCTCGGATGAGGACATCATGGCCTTGTTTGAGGAAAAATTGGATGAAGATCGGGACAAATGGACCGTATGGTTTGACGGAGCGTCAAACATTCTAGGCCATGGCGTTGGGGTAGTTTTGGTCTCTCCGGACAATCAATGTGTACCTTTCACAGCCAGGCTAGGATTCAACTGCACCAACAACATGGCCGAATATGAAGCATGTGCCCTGGCCGTCCAGGCAGCAATTGACTCCAATGTCAAAATACTCAAGGTGTACGGCGACTCAGCGTTGGTAATCCATCAGCTGAGAGAGGAATGGGAAACTAGAGATCCCAAGCTGATACCCTACAAAGCCTATATCAAGGAATTGGCTAAGACCTTTGATGAGTTCTCCTTCCATCATGTTCCCCGCGAGGAAAATCAAATGGCGGATGCGCTTGCTACTTTGGCATCCATGTTCCAGCTAACGCCGCACGGGGATCTACCCTACATTGAATTTTGGTGTCGTGGCAAACCCGCGCATTGTTGCCAAGTAGAAGAGGAACGGGAAGGAAAGCCTTGGTATTTCGACATCAAGCGATATGTCGTAAGCAAAGAATACCCGCCAGAGATTGCCGACAATGATAAGAGGACATTGAGAAGGTTGGCAGCCGGTTTCTTCATGAGCGGAAGCATACTGTATAAGAGAAATCACGACATGACACTCCTGCGGTGTGTGGATGCCAGGGAGGCAAATCACATGATCGAGGAAGTCCATGAGGGCTCGTTTGGAACGCACGCCAACGGGCATGCTATGGCCAGGAAGATCCTAAGAGCAGGTTATTACTGGCTTACCATGGAAAGTGATTGTTGTGTCCATGTGAGGAAATGCCACAAATGTCAAGCGTTCGCAGATAATGTCAATGCTCCACCACATCCTCTGAATGTCATGTCTACCCCTTGGCTTTTTTCCATGTGGGGGATAGATGTCATCGGGGCCATTGAGCCCAAGGCCTCGAATGGTCATCGCTTCATCCTCGTAGCAATAGATTATTTTACCAAGTGGGTCGAGGCGGCCTCCTACACCAATGTCACGAGGGGTGTGGTGGTCAGGTTCATTAAGAAAGAGATCATCTGCCGATATGGTTTGCCAAGGAAGATTATCACGGACAACGGCACCAACCTGAATAACAAGATGATGGGGGAAATGTGCGAGGAGTTTAAAATCCAGCATCACAATTCCACACCCTAACGGCCAAAGATGAATGGAGCCGTGGAAGCGGCCAATAAGAATATAAAAAAGATTATCCAAAAGATGACCGTGCCATACAGAGATTGGCACGAAATGCTCCCATTCGCGTTACACGGTTACCGAACTTCAGTGCGAACGTCAACTGGGGCAACGCCGTTCTCATTGGTGTATGGGATGGAGGCTGTGTTACCGTTTGAGGTAGAAGTCCCGTCATTAAGGATCTTGGCAGAATCCGGATTAAAGGAATCAGAGTGGGCCCAAACGCGCTATGACTAGCTCAACCTCATTGAGGGTAAGCGCTTAACGGCCATGAGTCATGGGCGCTTGTACCAGCAAAGAATGAAGAGTGCATTCGACAAGAAGGTACGCTTGCGCAAGTTCCATGAGGGAGACCTTGTGCTAAAAAAATGTCCCATGCTGTCAAGGACAATCGAGGAAAATGGGCCCCAAACTACGAAGGGCCTTTTGTTGTGAAGAGGGCTTTTTCCGGAGGAGCCCTGGTGCTTACCAACATGGATGGCGAAGAGCTACCTTCGCCTGTGAATTCTGATGTCGTCAAGCGATATTATGCTTAGAATCTGGGGCAATTAAGGATGTCGTTGCATGTTCTTTATCTTTATGTGTTTTCTGGATTTCCCCCAGGGATTCCCCGTCTACTATATCTCTCGTTACAATCTTTCAAGGAAATGAACGTGGATTCGAGGCTTTAGTCCTCACGTTGGTTTCAAACCTTGAGTTAATTTGTGATCACCTGAGCCCTTCCGCTCAGTTCATGGGATGCCCCAAGCGCTTAATTAAAATTGAACCTAAACCAACTTTCACTAAAATTTGCTGCATTTGAAAACATTCATGCATACGCATACGCATGCATATTGTTGTGGTAAAACAGGGGCAGGATCATCTTGAGCTACCTTCTGGGGTGGGGACAAAACATGAACAGCAGAAACCAATCAAGGTAAGACAACGACGCGGTCAGGATTGGCCATACCTGGTTGTTTATTACTTGCAGGTACTTAGGAACGGATGCAACTGGGGATGGGGTCACGACCGACTGATCGTCGCCCCTTCTCTACGCTAAACAAGTAGAGAACGTCGCTGCAAGGCAGCCCCGTATCCTTTGTATTCGCAGTTTTCTTTTACTATTTGTTTGTTTTAAAAATAAGTAATCAACGCCTAATTCTAACTTAAGTAAGTTCAAGTTAGGCAAAACGCTAACCCATAAGGAAGGAGGGGACATGGTTAATGTTCCTCTCAAAAAAAAAAAAAAAAGTGCAGGTTAGCTCGCCTAGGCGAGCCACCCCTGCACCAAAATATAAAAGTGACGAAAAGGGGGACGTTTTTGCATTCAAAAACTTCTTTTCCCCCCTTTCAAAAGCCATACCCACGGAATTTACGAGTTTGCACCCCTAGGATCTCTACTTTTCGCATTCTTCGATTCCGTTTTGCGCCTTTATTCATCACCAACAAGTAAGTATTCCATCCTTAAGCTTTCTAGCTTTTCATTGGTGTATTTTGATCTCCTTTTGGTGCTCTAAATTGTGGGAATGTGCTCAAATATGTGGGGCAAATTTGGTTTGTTTTCTTGCTTGATTGGTTTGAATTGGGGGTTTGTAGGAGACGGCCCTAGGCCTATAATGCATTTTGAAGCAATGGGACATACCACATTGTCCCCGTTCTCTTGCTATTAGTGCCGAAACGCGCGCCCACCAAGTGTTCGGTGAAATGCCTCAATGGCATTAGCGCGTGGTTTTCATAGGGAAACAACCCATGGGGCATTTTGGTTTGCACATATTTTCTATTTTTCGGGACATGCATTCATTTCCGAAAGGGCTAGAGTAATTGCCCCACATATATCCTAGGCCTAGGAACCAAAGTTTTTATGCAAAAGAACACAAGAGTGGGTGCATATTGGGTAAAGTTACCCTTTTTGACCGGCAATCAGCTATGAGCCACGCTACAATAATTTCCCTACGCCTAGATGTTTAGGAATTTTGCTCATCATAAATGTGTAGGTTTAGAATAGGTAGCAAAATACCTTTGGCAATTTACACTTTGGGTGTGGTAGCAAAATACTTGGATGTATGTACATGTAATTTTTGGTAGTCAAAATGTCTCACAAATATATATATATATATATATATATATATATATATATATATATATATATATATATATATATATATATATATATATATATATGTTGCATGTTATGTAAAGAAAATACATTACAAAAATACCTTTTAATTTGAATGCAATTTTAGTCAGCAAAAGAAAATATACTTGAATTTGCATGCGGCTTTAGGTAGCAAAAACACTTGAAAAAAGCATGAAATGTAGCACCTTATTGTGTAGATAGCCAAGATTCATCACAAAGTTTGTATATGCATAGGTATTAGAAATACCAGAATGTGCACGTGTGCAATTTTTGGTAGCCAAGATGCTTTGAGTATGCATGAATGTAAATTTAGCCAAGGAAGTGCATGTGATGTAGGTAGCAAATACACCTTGGAAGTACATATAAATAATCTAGGTAACGAAGGTGCCTTGATTGTGCATGGGTGCATTTTTCTTAGTTAGAAGAATATCTTGTGCGAGTGAATGCTCGTAAGGAAGTATGTGCATGAGTTTGCTCTAAATTTACATTGATGTTTGTGTTTATTGGAGGAGGTTGTACGCCATTTTTGTTTTAAGAGTAGCATTTCTTGGTAAAACTAACTTTCCAAATGTTTGCCTTCGCAGGAAATGGCCCCGAGGAAGCTTGCCTCAAAGAGGTCCAGGAAGGATAAGGCGGCCGAAGGAACTAGTTCCGCTCCTGAGTATGACGGTCACCGCTTTAGGAGCGCTATACACCAGCAGCGCTTCGAGGCCATCAAAGGATGGTCGTTTCTCCGGGAGCGACGCGTCCAGCTCAGGGACGACGAGTATACGGATTTCAAGGAGGAGATAGGTCGCCGGCGGTGGGCATCACTAGTTACCCCCATGGCCAAGTTCGATCCAGAAATAGTCCTCGAATTTTATGCCAATGCTTGGCCAACAGAGGAGGGCGTGCGTGACATGAGGTCCTGGGTAAGGGGTCAGTGGATCCCGTTTGATGCCGATGCTATCGGCCAGCTCCTGGGATATCCGTTAATGCTGGAAGAGGGTCAGGAGTGCGAGTATGGCCAGAGGAGGAACCGGTCTGATGGGTTCGATGAGGAGGCTATCACACGGCTACTATGCATACCGGGGCAAGATTTCACCCGTGCCGCTGCAAAGAGACGAGTGTGGATCATGCGCACCAACATGACCACTCTTACACAGATATAAATGACGTTGTTACTTTGCAACATTCTGCCCAGCGACCGTAATGCCGATCTCCCCCTGCGGAAGTATCAGTTGGTCTGTGCCGTCCCGACATAGGTAGGTATGCATTATTTCCAACTAATTTCTAATGCCATCTACTATTTGCAGGGATCGCGCCCACAAGACACCCAGTGGACCCGGAAAAAGTCCAACAGGGCCCTGGGGTTTCCAGCTCTGGTTATGGGCCTTTGTCGGCCCTACAGGGCGCCCATTTCCCCCAGCCAGTTCATGTCGTCGTGGCATAGGTAAGTGTGCACCTCCCCCAACTGATTTCTGATGTCATCTATTGTTTGTAGGGATTGTGCCCGCAAGACACCTAGTGGACCCGAAGAAGGCCAACAGGGTCTTGGAGTTGCCAGCTCTAAATACGGGTCTCTGTCAGTTCTAGGGAGTGCCTGTCGCCCCCAACAAGGTCATCAGGCCCCCTACTAATCGAGCTTTCATCAAGAAGTACTGCGCCCCCAGGCAGGCCCAGGGCAAAACACCACAGCAACATTGGGATGGCCGGTAGCAGGCAATAGACACACCGCCACCACCTCTAGAGTTCACCTCAGCTCATCCACAAAAAGGTTAGGGCGTTGCCTATGACACATGGCCGACCAATAGGCGACCAAGTCCAAAGCCAAAGGTAAGCAAAGTACTAGGTCCATGAAATACAAATCATTAGGCGTCCAGCTCAAGACGTTAAAGAAGCGCTACTAGGAGGCAACCTAGTAACTTTTAAATTTCTGCTTGCTATTTGATCACCTTTTGTTTCTCAAGTCATATTGGGACACACCTAGTTGCTCATGATCCTAAGAATTTAAATAAAACGAGCACAAGCTCGGAAGGTAGTCATACCTCACAAATATATGTATGCGTGTTTAGGTAGTGAAAAATACCTTAGATATGCATGTATGTAATTTAGGTAGCAAACAACTACCTCACAAAATATATATGTATGTTTAGGTAGCAAGATACCTTAGATATGCATGTATGTAGCAAAAAGATACCTCACAAAATATATATATGTATGTTTAGGTAGCAAGATACCTTATGCATGTATATAGCAAAAATACCTCACAAAAATATACACATGTTTAGGTAGCAAAATACCTCATGGAAAAAAAAAGAGGAAAACAAAACAAAAACAAACAAGAAAAAGAAATGAAAAAAATGAAAAAAAAAGAGAAAAAAGAAAAATAAGTTGTCTAGCTGAAAAACCAACATGCTCTTGAAAAGAGATGACTTCCAACTTTTCTTTGAAAAAAAATTCACTGATCATAACTAGTTTTTGGAAAATGTGTGTGTACACCCGAAGGGTGAACGCTGTGAAATTTCCCCGGACGCCCAAAATGGACTCGGATGAATGCACAAATGGATAAAAGAACATATTTTGGAAACATTGGGTTGATTTAAAATAGAGGAAATAAATCCTGAGCCCTAGCATCACATGACCATAAAAATTTGACACTTGAGTGTCCACATAGGTGCATGCATGACCAGTTTTGCATAAAATTTCCAAATCATCATTTTTGCATTTGTGTCATGGAAATAATGTGGGGCATCCCTTTTATCCTTGAGGCAAATCAAACCCCGACATGTATCATGTCTAGCCATTCTACAAACCTTGAGCCAAAATCCTAACTCACCATAAACCTTGACCCAGGGTGAGAATTTCAATCCTTATCCTCGGAAGCAAAAAAGGAAAAGAAGGAAAATTTCCAATCAAAGAGAAAGCAAAAAGAAAAGAAAGGAAATTCCCAATCAAAGAGTGGGAGAAAGCAAAAAGAAAAGAAAGGAAATTCCCAATCAAAGAGTGGGAGAAAGCAAAAAGAAAAGAAAGAAAATTCCCAAAGATAGGGAGAAAGTAAAAAAGGAAGGAAAGAAAGTTCCTGATCAAAGAAACAAGAAGAAATGTGCAGAAAGGTCTTTGGACCAGACAATATCTGAACAGTACAGAATTGTCACCAAATGAACAAAAGAAAGAAAAGGAAACCATGACCTAAAGTGGTCTTCTCCCTTTGATTACCAACCAAAATCATGTGCGTCGGTGACTTGTTCACCTCGCGCAAAACCAAAACAGAAAAGGAAAAGGCCAAAAACACACAAAAGCCGAAAAACCCACCAAAAGAACCCATTCCCAAGGGAAGCCCTATTGATCCATGATCACGCATGTAATTTTTGATTTGATAGGAAATAATTTGCAAAGTCAAGTCATGACATATCTATGGTTCGGAATTAGGATGAAACACTTACCTGTGCGAGATTGATACACTTTGAGTGATTTTCTTCTATTTTTGTCGAACCCAGTGTTTCCTCTAAATGGTCATTTAGAAACGAAATGCTAAACAACCAGAATCTCATTTGTGGTTATGAGAAAATTTCATCAGCAGATTCTCCTTCCCCGATAGACACATTGTTTTTTGTCCGAAAAGCATATGTTGATCTGATTAGTTGGAAGTTTTATCTCTTTACTAAAGCACGTTCGCATTTTAGCGAAGAAAACACTGAGACAATTTCTAGTCTCACAAGTTATCAAGAACTACGTAGGTCTGAGTTCCTCATTGGAGGATACGTAGGAGCAAAAGCCTCGCTTTTGTCGACCACACCGCTTTCTGTTACCATGACCCAAGAGCTGGTAGCCTGCGGAGACACCTTACGGTTATCCGCGCCTCGTCATTCAGTGACCCCAAGTGTGATTGATGAGCAGAGGCCAATGTGGTCATCTGCGCCCTTTCCGGAGATGTCAAGCATCTTCCAGTGGAGACTTTTTCAAGTCTCACAAGTTATCTAGAACTACGTAGGTCTGAGTTCCTCATTGGAGGATACGTAGGAGCAAGAGCCTTGCTTTTGTCGGCCACCCCACAATCTCTGTCATACTGACCCTGAGGTCATGTGACATGCGGAGACAAATTATGGTCATTCCGCACCCCTTTGCCATTCAGACACAGTCGTGTCCGATGGCACGCAGAGACAAATTATGGTCATTCAGCACCCTTTTGTCATCCAGAGGCGGCGGGCCCGATGACATGCGGAGACAAATTATGGTCATTCCGCACCCCTTTGCCATTCAGACACAGTCGTGTCCGATGGCACGCAGAGACAAATTATGGTCATTCTGCACCCTTTTGTCATCCAGAGGCGGCGGGCCCGATGACATGCGGAGACAAATTATGGTCATTCCGCACCCCTTTGCCATTCAGACATAGTCGTGTCCGATGGCACGTAGAGACAAATTATGTTCATTCTGCACCCTTTTGTCATCCAGAGGCGGCGGGCCCGATGACATGCGGAGACAAATTATGGTCATTCCGCACCCCTTTGCCATTCAGACACAGTCGTGTCCGATGACACGCAGAGACAAATTATGGTCATTATGCACCCTTTTGTCATCCAGAGGCGGCGGGCCCGATGACATGCAGAGACAAATTATGGTCATTCTGCACCCCTTTGCCATTCAGACATAGTCGTGTCCGATGGCACGTAGAGACAAATTATGGTCATTCTGCACCCTTTTGTCATCCAGAGGCGGCGGACCCGATGACATGCAGAGACAAATTATGGTCATTCCGCACCTCTTTGCCATTCAGACACAGTCGTGTCCGATGGCACGTAGAGACAAATTATGGTCATTCTGCACCCTTTTGTCATCCAGAGGCGGCGGGCCCGATGACATGCGGAGACAAATTATGGTCATTCCGCACCCCTTTGCCATTCAGACACAGTCGTGTCCGATGGCACCCAGAGACAAATTATGGTCATTCTGCACCCTTTTGTCATCCAGAGGCGGCGGGCCCGATGACATGGAGAGACAAATTATGGTCATTCCGCACCCCTTTGCCATTCAGACACAGTCGTGTCCGATGGCACGTAGAGACAAATTATGGTCATTCTGCACCCTTTTGTCATCCAGAGGCGGCGGGCCCGATGACATGCGGAGACAAATTATGGTTATTCCGCACATCTTTTGCCATTCAGACACAGTCGTGTCCGATGGCACATAGAGACAAATTATGGTCATTCCGCACCCTTCGTCAATCGCGGCCGACAAGCCCGTTGACACGCGGAGATTTACATCGTCTTCCGCACTTACAAGATCTGTCATACTGACTTTTGAGTCACGCTGACGGGCGGAAATACCCGAGTGGTTATCCGTATAAACATTCTTTTGCTATCTGTAAGACAGAACGCTTGATAGCAGGCAGAGACTGACATCGTCTTCTGCACCTTTTGTTCCCCCGGGAACAACGAGTCATTTGCATGCGGAGATTTTATGGTCACCCGCGACTCTCGTCAACCGAGAGGAACGAAATTAGTGTCTTATCTTTACTTTCCTTTTATCTCCAATAAAAGACAAGTAAAGAGGGGCAACTGTCATACCCTAATTTCGTCCGGGGACCTTTGCTTGATGACATGCAACTTTTGTTTGGTCCTTGTGAGGTGCTTGGCACTCATCATTAGGCAATTTGTGAAATTTCGGGACATGCCGGAAAACAAAAGAAAATATTGATGCACAATCCGTAAAGTTCCGTGACACACCGGAAATGAAATGGGAGCATCGTTGCACAATTAGTGAGGTTCCGTAACATTCCGTAAGTCAAAAAAGGGGATGATTATGTAATCCGCAAGGTTCCGTAACATTACGGAAAGAAAACAAGTATCGTTACGAAATTCGTAAGTTTCCGTAACTTTACGAAAAAAGAATCACCAAAAAAAGGCAGGGGGGTGTACTTAGTAAAAATGGGGGTGCAAATAGCAACCAGGCCCACTTGGGCCCTCCAGAAGATTCCTCCAGAAGGCTGTTGCTTCTGGAGGAAGCAACCCTGCTCGCCTGGGCGAGCTGGGTGGCAAACTTCTCCCCCAATTTTCTATAAATAGGGGGAGAAGTGAAGTGAAAAAGGGTTCAGCCCCTTAGGCACTTCTCTCTCTTTCGAATTTGCTTGGAAAAATTGTTTCCGTGAAGAAAATTGAAGCCGAGGCGCTTCCGAAACGTTTCCATAACGTTTCCGTAAGGAATTTCGCGAAGGTTTCGACCGTTCTTCGACGTTCTTCATTCGTTCTTCATCGTTCTTCGATCTTCAATGGGTAAGTACCTCGAACCAAGCTTTACGATTCATTCTATGTACCCGTGGTGGTCCACATTGTGTTTCGTGTATTTTTATTCTCGTTTTATTTACTTTTTATACCCCCTTTTGACGTGCTTAAACCATTTTATTTAAGTCATTTCTCGCTTAAACTAAAAATAAAATAAATTTCCACCGATCGTTTGAATTGTATTATCCGTTAACTTCGGTTAAAATGAATTCCGACCGTTCGGTCGTGCCGTAACCACGTTGGAAATCAAAAAAGGGTAAAATAATAATATAATAATAAAAAAATACCTTTTAGTAAAATAAAGCGAAAAATCAATTGGACATTTTCTCTTTGGGATTTCTCATTCTTAATCGAATTGACTAATAACTAAAGTGAAACTAAGGCTAAAATCAACTCGCCTAGTCAAGCTCGTCCATAAAAATAGGTTTTTGAAGTTTGTCATTTCAATTTATTACTAAGTAAAATGGATCATTTTCAAGGTCCAACGCCTTAAAATGATCACCTTTAAGTAAAAAAGAATCACTTGATAATAAAGAACTACTTAGGTCTGATTTCCTCATCGCAATTGAGGAATACGTAGGAACAAAGGGAAACACCCTTGTCGACCACAAAAAGAGAAAAAATATAAAAAGGGTATAAGGGATATAAAGACATAAAAAGGGAACATAAAAAATCAAAGTCATGTTTGCGCATTCGATTAAAGGCTGCCGTCCCTTGGGACGGACGTGTGGGGTGCTAATACCTTCCCCGTGCGTAAATACAACTCCCGAACCTTTCACTTAAAAGTTCGTAGATCGCGTCTTTTCCGGTTTTTCCGACGTTTTCCTCAAATAAACGTTGGTGGCGACTCCGCGCGTATTCCTTTCGTGGAACACGCATCCCGCGAGTCACGCGTCGCCCTCCCGCCGAAGGGTAGGTTGCGACAGGTCCTTTTCCCACAACTCTCGTAAATGGGAGAGAAATGTTCATCTAAAGCATACAAGTCCCTAATATTATCAAATCCTAAAATTTGAGCTCCTAGGGAGCAAAACAATGTGTGTCTCCTAGAGAGGGCATCAACTACCACATTTGTTTTTCCTTTTTTGTATTTGATAACATATGGAAATTGGTCTAGGTACTCTACCCATTATGCATGCCTCTTGTTTAACTTGCTTTGCCATCTAATGTACTTAAGTGATTGATGATCACTAGGAATGACAAATTCCTTGGAAATTAGGTAATGTTCCCAAGTTTGGAGGGCTCTTATTAAGGCATAAAGCTCTTTATCATAGGTGGGGTAGTTGAGGGTGGCACTATGATGTTTTTCACTAAAATAAGCAATAGGGTGCCCACCTTGTAACAATACAGCTCTAACTCCCACTCCAGAGGCATCACATTCTAGCTCAAAAGTTTTAGAAAAGTCAGGAAGAGCTAGAACAGGTGCCTTAGTAAGCTTTTCTTTGAGCAAAGCAAAGGCTTGCTCTTGCTTTTCACCCCAGGTAAATGCCACATTCTTCTTCACCAGCTCATTGAGAGGTGATGCAATTGTAGAGAAATTAGGAACGAACCTTCTATAGAAGCTTGCTAACCCATGGAAGCTCCTAATATCTCCCACACTTTTTGGGGTGGGCCATTCTTGGATGACCTTGATTTTCTCAGGGTCCACTTGGACCCCATTTCTACCAACTACAAACCCTAAGAAAACTATATTATCTACACAAAAAATACACTTCTCTATATTTGCATAGAGGGTGTTTTTCCTAAGGACTGAAAGAACTTGCCTGAGACTTCCTAAGTGATCATCTAGGCTCCTACTGTACACTAAAATATCATCAAAATAAACAACTACAAATCTACCTATGAAATCCCTTAAGACGCGATGCATAAGCCTCATAAAGGTGTTTGGTGCATTAGTGAGCCCAAAAGGCATCACTAGCCATTCATACAAACCAAACTTGGTCTTGATAGCGGTTTTCCACTCATCACCCTTTTTCATCCTGATTTGGTGATAACCACCACTTTTAAGATCAATTTTTGAAAAGATATTGGCACCATGCAACTCATCAAGCAAATCATCAAGTCTAGGAATGGGGTGCCTATACTTTACAGTGATGTTGTTGATGGCCCTACAATCTGTTCACATTCTCCACGTACCATCCTTTTTGGGCACCAACAACACTGGCACAACACATGGGCTTAGGCTCTCTTGGACCCAACCTTTCTTCAACAATTCTTTAACCTGAGACTCTATCTCCTTAGTCTCCTGAGGGTTAGTCCTATAGGCTGGCCTATTAGGAAGGCTTGCTCTTGGGACTAAATCTATTTGGTGTTCTATTCCCCTTAAAGGAGGTAGCCCAGGGGGTATCTCTTTGGGAAATATATCACCAAATTCATGTAAGAGTTCTTGGACCTTTGGGGTAAGGTCTCAAATGTAGGAATTGTGGCAGTGCTAAGGGATGTTTCCCTTGATAGGAGAAGGTAGAAAGATTTTTTAAGAAGGAGTGCTCTTTTAATATCACATTTTGTTGCAAAATGATTTTCCTTCATAACAATCTTCTTGGAGGAATCCTTTTCCTTTTTTGCCTTCCCCTTGTCCTTTGAAGACAAGGCCTTACTATCCTTCTTTTTCTTTTGTTTTTCTACTTTTTCTTCCTCACCCCTCTTATCTTTCATAGTTAGTTGATCTTTGGCCACCTGTGAAGGTGTTTGAGGATGCAACACAAATTTATTGCCAAGATGGGTGAGGGTAATCTCATTAGTTAGGCCATTGTAAATGATCTTCCTATCAAATTGCCATGGCCTTCCTAAAAGAATATGTCCTGCCTCCATGGGAACTATATCACAATTAACTTCATCCTTATATGTCCCAATGGAGAAAGGTACCTTCACTTGTTGGTTAACTATCATTTCCCCTTGCTCATTGAGCCATTGAAGTTTATAAGGTTTTGGGTGGGGAATGATAGTGAGGTTCAACTTGGAAACTAATCTTGTGCTACAACAATTGCAACAAGATCCACTATCCACAATGAGAGAACAAGTTTTATCTAAAATTTTGCATCTTGTATGAAAAATGTTCTCTCTTTGGGATTGAGATAGACCACAAATTGACCTCCAAGGAGCCTTCTAACCATTAAGAGGTCACCTTCTTCATGGGGGTAGACTTCCTCACTAGACTCTTCACCCCTTACTTCATCTTCACTTCCACTAGAGGAAGGGAAAGAAGTAGTCTCCTCTTGACTACTATAAATGTCTTGACCCCTCATGATCATGGTTTTCTTTGTGGGTCATTGAGAGGAAATGTGACCTCTCCCAAGACATTTAAAGCATTTAATGTTGCTAGTCCTTTCTTGGGAACTAGTCTTAGGGGTGTATTTCTCTATGGTCTTACCCTTATCTTCCTTGGGGCTGAAGGTGCAGCCCCTAAAATTCCATGGGCTTGGTCCTTCCTTGGATAAGATTGAGAGCCATAAGATTTTGAAGAATGCTTTCTTTTAAGTTGTTGCTCCACTCTTATACGAAGTTGGACTAGCTCATCTAGGTCCCTATATGGAAGGAGTTCAACCTTATCCCTCACTTCCATATTAAGCCCACTAAGGAACCTAGCTATGCTTGTTCTTTCCTCCTCCCTAAGTCTAGGTCTTAAAAGGAGTAGTTCCATTTGTTGTCTATATTCTTCAACACTCATACTCCCTTGTCTAAGCCTTTGGAGCTTGTCCATAAGCTCCCTTTCATAGTAGGAGGGAATGTGCCTCTTCCTAAGGGCACTCTTAAGATCATTCCAATACTCTACTGGAGGATCCCCATGAACCCTTCGTTCCCTGACAAGGGAAGTCCACCAATAGAGGGCATACCCTTGAAAGCTAAGGGTAGCCAATGGAACTTTTCTCTCTTCGCTAATATGATGACAAGGAAAGAGTTGTTCAACCTTCATTTCCCAATCTAAGTAGGCCTCAACATTATCTTTTCCATGGAAATATAGGAGGCTAATGTTAACCTCTTGAGGCCTTCTATCCTTTTCTTTTCTTTGGGAGTGATGTTTAGTATGTGAACTATGGTGCACTCTATAATAGTTGCTAAGTTCTTCACTTAAACTCTTGCAAGAGTCATGACTACTATAGGAGACATGTTTTTCTCTTTTAATTTCTTTCATTATTTTTCTTCTTTCTTCCTCTTTTATTTTCTCTCTTTCATCTTGACTTATTTCTTCCACTCTTTTTTTACCTTTTTTTTCTCTCTTGTTTTTCTTTCCACAACTTATGGGATCTCAACTCATATAATATCTTATACAAGGGGTCCTTAGGAGTAGAACCCTAACCATTAACACTAGATGAAGAATGAAGACTCATGTTGGTTCCTAAGTTATGGTTCTTTCTTGTTGGGGGTTTGAAAACAAAAGGTAAAAGAAACTATGGTTGAAACTAGCCAAAATAAACACTAAAAGAGGTGTGAAAGATAAGGTAAAAACTAATTGGTAAAAGGCAAGCTATCTAGGCGGTTTGACAGTGGAGGGTAAAGGAAATAAGCTATGAAAGTAAGCAAGAAATTAAAGTGCAAGAAATGCAAACTAGGCGGATCCTAAGAGTGTTTGGATGACCTCATTTAAGGTTCCCAACAAAACACTCACTATCCTAAGGGAAAATTGCCTAAAGTTATTACACTCAAATAGAAGTAGGGTGACCTATTGGAGGCTCCCAACTTACTTCCAATGAAAGGCCTTTTTGTTACAAAATATGAAAGCAAAGCAAATTGTCAATTACAAAATTAAAAAAAAAGTCCTCAATTGTGGTGGCTATTCTCTCTTTAGTGTTTCACTCAATTTGGAGTGCTTCTTAGTCCAATAGCTCTTAAGGTGGTTGGCCCCTTGCTTCTTGACTCAAATTCTTTAAGGTATGACACCAATCCTCCTTTCCAATTCCCTATATGGCAACTCACAAGTATGGAAACAAAGAAACAAGCAATAACCAAAGACCAAAAAAAATGAAATGAAAGCTAAACCAATAGAGTTTCAACAAGACAAATTTTCAAGGATTATTCAACAATTAAAGCAATGAAAAGCACACAAAAGCAAGCTAGGACTCAAAGAGAAACCTAGAATGGCTCTAGAGTAGAGTAGAAAAACTAAAAAAAAAAGACTCAAGAAACCTCTAGTTTTGGCACTTGTTTTCACAATAAATTTCAATTGAAATTTCAGAACTAGGATTGGTATAAAATGGGCACCAATTATAGAAAAAATTTTGAGCCAAAACAACAAGCACACTTCCCTTTCACTTTTTTTCCTGGACACTGATTTTTCAGCCAACTTGTGCGATTTTTATTATTTTTTCCTTTAATCCAAATCGCTTGGTTCTTTTTTCATAATTTTGGTCCAGATGTCTAGAAAATTCAGGAAAAAGTTCAGCTCAAAAAACATAGTGACCAATTCCCAGTAATTTATACAAGTTCGTATATTCAAGCTGCTAGCACCAGCGATTTCAACCTAGAAATCAAGAGTAGTGTTTATGTTGCTTAAGGCTTGGATAGTTACAATTTGTGTTTGCTTATGCTCAATTATGTTGAATAACACAATTCAAGAGAGCTTAAGACTTATTTGATTCACAAATCCAGCCACATCTCAGCACCACAACTCAACTTCATCATAGGCATCATGTAGGAAACTTTTAGAAAAATAAAAAGAGTTCAACAACAAGACTACTTCTAGGAATTGATTTAGAACATGTTATGAACTAAATAACATGCATGAATTAGACTCAAAATTCAAAAGATAGGCTAAGAATGACAAGAATACATGAACAAATGTATCTAGAATTCAATCAACAAAATAAATATTCAACACAAACTTAGAACATAATGTGACAATTACTATGACTAAACATGATTCTAAGACAACATGGATTAAGTGATTTACACTTAGATTTTTGTGTTTTTTTTCTAATCAATATTTTGGAAGAAAATTTATATCTAAGGTTCAGCACAAGAATATTATGAATGAAAAATGATAGAACCTAAAATCAACACAAAAACATGATTCAAGAGTAGATCTACAAAATTTGAACCATATAAATGCAAGAACAAGTGTAGATCTAAGAATTAATCGGTTTATTTTTTTGAATCTACTCTAAACAACACCAAACCACAATACAATAGAGGATATACATGGAGAATAAGATGAAGAACAAGGAATTAAAGAGAATTCACCGAACAAAAAGATAGAGGAAGCAAAAGAACATCACCTAGATGAAGATGCTCTTGATACCACATGATGTAAGCTCTATTTGAGCTTGTAGGCCTAGGATCTTCTTCATCAATGAATTCCTTTGCTTATTGGAATATGAATGTCAGCGTAATAGAGAAGGAAGAGAGAGAGGAGACGCCACTTTAAGGAGAAGATGAGTCTAGAAGAAGCTCACCACCATAGGAGGCCATGGATAAGAGCTTGGAGGAAGAAGGAGATGAATAAAGGGAGAGGAAGAGAAGAGCATGGAATTTTGTGCTCTAAAAGAGCTCTGAAATCTGAAGTTTAATTTTCAAATAATCAAAGTTAAAAAAAATGCACACACATGACCTCTATTTATAGCCTAAGTGTCACACAAAATTGGAGGGAAATTTGAATTTCTATTCAAATTTCACTTGAATTTGAAATTAAATTTGTGGAGCCAAATTTTGGAGCCAAAATTTCACTAATTATGATTAGTGAATCTTAGCTATGGTTCAGCCCACTAATCCAAGATCAAGTCCAAGATTCTCCACTAAGTGTGCTTAGGTGTCATGAGGCATGTAAAGCATGAAGGACATGCACAAAGTGTGACTATATGATGTGGCAATGGGGTGTAGCAAGAAAATGCTCACCTCCCCCTCTAAAATTTAATTGGATTGGGCTTCTCCCAATTCAATTAAATTTATTTCTCAACACACACATCAAATATTCACTTAATGCATGTGAAATTACAAAACTACCCCTGATACAAAAACTAGTCTAGGTGCCCTAAAATACAAGGGCTAAAAAATCCTATATTTCTAGGGTACCTTACCTACATTATGGAGCCCTAAAGACAAGGACAAAATATAATGACATCCTAGTCGAATATGTACAAAGATAATTGGACCCAACCTTGGCCCATGGGCTCAAAAATCTACCCTGAGGTTCATGAGAACCCTAGGTCCTTCTTCAGCAGCTCTAGCCCAATCCTCTTGGAGCCTCTTGCTCATGGCTCTAGTGACTGGTCCCTTCCTAGGGAAGATTGCATCATGTTGGCACCATGCAACTCATCAAGTCTAGGAATGAGGTGCCTATACTTTACAGTAATGTTGTTGATGGCCCTGCAATATGTACACATTCTTCACTTACCATCCTTTTTGGGCACCAACAACACTGGCAACACAAGGGCTTATGCTTTCTTGGACCTAGCCCTTCTCCAACAATTCCTTAACCTAAGACTCTATCTCCTTAGTCTCCTGAGGGTTAGTCCTATAGGCTGGCCTATTTGGAAGGCTTGCTCTTGGGACTAAGTCTATTTGGTGTTCTATTCCCCTAAGAGGAGGTAGCCCAGGGGGTATCTCTTTGGGAAATATATCACCAAATTCATGTAAGAGTTCTTGGACCTTTGGGGGTAAGGTCTCAAATGTAGGAATTGTGGCAATGCTAAGGGAGGTTTCCCTTGATAGGAGATGGTAGAAGGATTGTTTAAGAAGGAGTGCTCTTTTGATATCACCTTTTGTTGCAAAATGATTTTCCTTCTTAACAATCTTCTTGGAGGAATCCTTTTCCTCTTTTTCCTTCCCTTTGGACTTTGAAGATAAGACCTTACTATCTTTGTTTTTCTTTTGTTTTTCTAGTTTTTCTTCCTTATCCCTTTTATATTTCATAGTTAGTTGATCTTTAGCCACTTGTGAAGGTGTTTGAGGATGTAACACAAACTTTATTCCAAGGTGGCTGAGGGTTATCTCATTATTTCGGCCATTATAGATGATTTTCCTATCATATTGACATGGCCTACCTAAGAGAAGGTGTCCTGCCTCCATAGGAACTACATCACAAATCACTTCATCCTTATATCTTCCAATGGAGAAGGGCACTTTCACTTGTTGATTGATTATCCTCTCCCCTTGCTCATCGAGCCATTGAAGTTTGTAAGGCTTTGGATGGGGAGTGATAGCAAGGCTCAACTTAGAGACTAATCTTGTGCTGCAACAATTGCAACATGAACCACTATCTACAATGAGAGAGCATGTATTATTAAAAAATTTACACCTTGTATGAAAAATATTCTCTCTTTGAGATTGGGTCAAGTCATAAGATTGGCCTCCTAGAAGCTTTCTGACCATTAAAAGGTCCCCTTCTTCTTGGGGGTAGATTTCTTCACTAGACTCTTCCCCTTTTCCTTGTTCACTTTCACTAGAGGAAGGTGAAGTAGTAGTCTCATCTTGGCTACTATAAATGTCTTGGCCCCTCATTATCATGGCTTTCTTGGTGGGGCATTGAGAAGCAATGTGTCATCTTCCAAGATATTTAAAGAACTTTATAGAGCTAGTCTTCTCTTGCATACTAGCCTTAGGGGATTGCTTTTCTATTGTCTTCCCCTTATCATCTTTGGGCTTAGAAGGTGCAGCCCATAAGATGCCTTGACCTTGGTCTTTCTTTGGATAAGAGTGAGAGCCATATGATTTTGAAGTAGGCTTCCTTTTAAGTTGTTGCTCTACCCTTATGCAAAGTTGGACTAGGTCATTAGGTCCCTATATGGAAGGAGCTCAACCTTGTCCCTCACTTCCATATTAAGTCCACTAAGGAATCTAGCAATACTTATTCTTTCCTTCTTCTTAAGCCCAACTCTCAAAAAGGGTAGTTCCATTTGTTGCCTATACTCTTCAACACTCATACTCCCTTGTCTAAGCCTTTGGAGCTTGTCCATAAGCTCCCTTTCATAGTAGGAGGGGATGCGCCTCTAACTAAGGGCATTTTTCAAGTCATTCCAATACTCTACTGGAGGATCCCCATGAATCCTTCTTTCCCTAATAAGTGAAGTCCACCAATAGAGGGCATACCCTTGGAAGCTATGGGTGGACAAAGGAACCTTCCTTTCCTCACTTGTATGATGGCAATCAAAGAGTTGCTCAACCTTTATTTCCCAATCTAAATAAGCCTCCACGTTGTCCTTCCCATGGAAGTATGGGAGGTTAATGTTAGCCTCTTGAGGCTTTCTTTCCTTTTCTCTCCTATGGGAGTGAGGTCTAGGATGCGGTCTATGCCTTCCTCTATAATAGTCACTAAGTTCTTCACTTAGGCTCTTGCAAGAGTCGTGACTACCATAGGAGACATGTTTTTCTTTTTTCAACTCTTTTAGTATTTTTCTTCTTTCTTCTTCCCTTATTTGTTCCCTCTCATCTTGACTTATTTCTACCCTCTCTTTTCCTTTTTCCTTTCTTTCTAGTGTTTCTTTCCATAACTTGAGGGAACTCAACTCATCTAATATTCAAGATAAAGGGTCCTTATGACTAGTACCCACACCATTAACACTAGATGAATGATGACTCATGTTGGTTCCTAAGTTGTGGTTCTTTCTTGTTGGGGGTTTGCAAAAGGTAAAAGCCAGGGTTCAAAAGAAATCAAGATAAGCGTGATAAGCAAGAAGAAAGTATTATGCAATAGCAAGATAAACTAGGCATGACTAGTAAAGAAGATAAGCTACGAAAGTAAGCAAGAAATTAAAGTGCAAGAAATGTAAACTAGACGGATCCTAAGAGTGTTTGGATGACCTCATTTAAGGTTCCCAACAAAACACTCACTATCCTAAGGGAAAATTTCCTAAAATTATTACACACAAATGAAAGTTGGGTGACCTATTGGAGGCTCCCAACTTACTTCCAATGAAAGGCCTTTTTGTTACTAAATTTGAAAGCAAAGCAAATTGCCAATTACAAAATTAAAAAAAAAAGTCTTCAATTTTGGTGGCTATTCTCTCTTTGGTGTTTCACTCAATTTGGAGTGGTTCTTATTCCGATAGCTCTTAAGGTGGTTAGCCCCTTACTCCTTGACTCAAATTCTCCAATTGATGGCACCAATCGTCCTTTCCAATTCCCTATATGGCAACTCACAAACAAGGAAACAAAGAGACACGCAATAACCAAAGACCGAAAATGAAATGAAAGCTAAACCAATAGAGTTTTAACAAGAAAAATTTTCAAGGATTATTCAACAATTAAAGTAATGAAAAGCACATAAAAGCAAGCTAGGACTCAAAGAGAAACCTAGGATGGCTCTAGAGTTGAGTAAAAAAACTATACAAAAAGACTCAAGAAACCTTTAGTTTTAGCACTTGTTTTCACACTAATTTTCAATTGAAATTTCATAGCTAAGATTGGTATAAAATAGGCACCAATTATAGAACAAATTTTGAGCCAAAACAACAAGCATACTTCTCTTTCACTTTTTGTTTTTGATTTTTCCTGTAGACTGATTTTCCTTCCAAATTGTATATTTTTTATTATTTTTTTCCTTTTATCCAAATCACTTGGTTATTTTTTATAATTTTTTTACCAGATGTATAGAAAATTAAGTAAAAATTTCAGCTCAAAATTTACAGTGACCAATTCGCAGTAATTTTTACAAGTTCGTATGTTCAAGCTGCCAACACCAATGATTTTAGCCTTCAAATTTTTTAAGCATGGTATATTGATTGCCTTAGGCTTACTTTCAACTTTCCTATGTATGTTAAACTCACTAGGCTTGTTTACCACAGTTTTAGGAGTTCAACATTCACTTAGGATCAAAATTTCAGCCAGCAATTCAATCACCAAAACTCAATTTCACAATAGACACAATCATAAGGAAACCTAAAACTTCAAGAAAAGGTTCACAATCAAAGACTCTCTAAGAATTTTGCATGAACATGTTGAGGACTACTTAACATGCAAGATTTGACTCAATTCAAATAATAGGCTAAAAAAATTCATACACTCATGAACAAATGAGTTAGACAAAGAAACAAGAAAAATAAAATTCAGCACAACATAAGGAATCTTATGTGACAGGTTTCGTGACTAGACATGACTTTTGTGACAAAACTACAATAGGTGAACATGTCACTCTAGATTTTTGAGGTTTTCTTCTACTTTAATGTTTTAGTAAGAATTTTATGGTTTAAGTTCCAGCCACAAAAAATAGAAAGACAAAACTCAAAGGAACCTAAACTCAACACAATTCATGGTTCAAGAACAAGAACAAGAAATTTGAACCATAGGAAATCAAATCTAGCTTCTATAGCAAGTTTAATCGGTTGAAATTCTAAAGAATCATGTTAACAACATTCAACACAAGACATGAGAGGAAATACATGTAGAAAAATGAAGAAACAACAATGGAGGTTAATGGAGGTTTAAGGAGCACCTACTTGAAGCTCTTGTGCACTTGATGGAAGCTTGCTTGAGAAGCTTCTATGGAGGCTGGATCTTTGAGCTTCAGTGAGGTCCTTCAATGGTGATTTTCTACCATGGAGATGCAGCGGAAGATAAAGGAGAAGAGGTGAGAGGAGGCACCATCCACTAGGGAATAAGCCATGGAAGGAGGAGCTTCACCACCAAGAGAGTGCCTTGGATAAAAAGCTTAGAGAGGAAGCTTCAATGGAAGTCCTTCTCTCCCTCTCCCTCCACTCATCTTCTCCTACCTTCAAGTAATGCCTCCAAGCCTCCAAACCTTAGCTCAGGCTATAGGCAATGAAAATAGGGGAGAAGCTACTGGAGCTGTTGAGTACTAAGGGTTGGACCACTTCCAACGAAACAATCCTTTTGCCTTCAATGGAGGATACAACCCTGATGGTGGTCAGAATTGGATAAGGGACATTAAGAAATTTTTTTGAGTGATGGCATGTCCGGAGGGGCAAATAGTTGCTTTTGATACATATACTCTGGTGGAAGAAGATGAGTATTGGTGGGAGAATACTTGCCAATGCCTAGAGGTTGAAGGTCAAGATGTGACTTGGGATGTCTTCAAGAGGGTATTTTTGGAGAAATACTTTCCTGAGGATGTTAGGAACAAGAAGGAGATGGAGTTCTTAGAGCTCAAGCAGAGAAACATGACTGTGGTTGAATATACATCCAAGTTTGAGGAGCTGGTGAGGTACTTTCCCCATTATCAAGGGAGAAATGGTGAAAGTTCCAAATGTGTGAAGTTTTTGAACGACTTGCGACCTGAAGTGAAGCAAGCTGTGAATTACCAAGGTGTTCATCAGTTCCCACTCTTGTTAACATGTGCCGGATTTGGGATGAAGACTCCCGAGGCAGGGCGACCTATTATAGGAGTATAGGTCCAATGAAGAACAAAAAGAATGGACCTCAACATCGGGGAAAATGGTACTCGACCCCTCCTAAGCAATATGGTAACTGCCCCAACAATCAGAGGACCGTTGCTGTGGGGTTTGCGGCTGGTAGTGGTAGCAAACCCAATACTTTCCCCACTCAGGTCACTTGTTACAAATGTGGTATGCCAAGGTACATCTCCTCAAATTGTGTTGATAAAGACGTGACCTATTTTAATTATAGACAAAAGGGGTATATTCAGAGAGATTGTCCATATCCCAAGAAGGAGCAAAATGATGGGGGCCTGAATGACCAAACTGGACATCCGAAGGCCACAGGAAGAGTCTTTACCCTTAACGATGCTAAAGCTTCAAAATCGAAAGATCTAATCCAAGGTAAATGTTTCATAAATGGGATTCCGTTACTTGTACTATTCAATTCCAATGCAACCCATTCTTTTATATCCTGTTCATGAGTAGGGAAACTTAAGCTTTTTGTATTTTCTTTAAATAAAGATCTAGTGGTAGAGACCCCAACTAGTGGTTATGTGTTAACTTCTAATGTGTGTTTGAATTATCCTGTGGAAATTTCTGGTAGAACATTCTTGATTGATCTGATTTGTTTGCCTTTGAGCCAAATTGATGTTATCCTGGGTATGGATTGGTTATCTTCCAACCATGTCTTGTTAAACTGTTTTGATAAAACTATGGTGTTTGATGATTTTGGAGTGAGTAAGGATATGATGTTTATCTCTGCCAACCAAGTTATGACATCTTTAAAAGAAGATGCTCAAGTGTACATGATCTTGTCTAACCTAGAAATAGAGACAGGTTTCCATGTGTGACCTCCCTGTTGTGAGAGAGTTTCCTGAAAAGTTCCCTGAGGATATATCTGGTCTACCATCCGAGAGAGAGATAGAGTTTTCTATAGAGTTAGTACCCGGTGATGGACCCATATTCATAGCCCCTTATAGGATGTCTCCTATAGAGTTAACTGAGCTTAAGAAACAGTTAGAGGAGTTGTTGGATAAGCAGTTTGTTAGACCTGGTGTGTCTTGTAAGGGTCAAGCTTTACCTTTGACTAAACTGACTCGTAAGGGTCAAGCTTTTGTGTGGGATACCCAATGTGAGCATAGTTTCCAAATCCTTAGGGAAAAATTGACGACTGCTCCAGTGCTAGTTTTGCCTAACTCGAGAGAACCCTTTGAGATGTATTGTGATGCATCAAAAATGGGTTTAGGAGGAGTATTGATGCAAAATGGCCAAGTAGTGGCCTATGCTTCTAGATAACTCGAGACTAAAGAGAGGAATTATCCTACCCATGATCTGGAGGCTGCTGTAGTTTTTGCCCTTAAGATGTGGAGGCATTACTTGTTTGGCTCCAAGTTTGAGTTATTTAGTGACCATAAGATCCTTAAGTACTTGTTTAGTCAGAAAGAGCTGAACATGCGTTAAAGGAGATGGTTAGAGTTTCTTAAAGATTATGATTTTAAGCTTAGCTACCATCCCGGCAAAGCCAATGTAGTGGCTGATGCCTTGAGTTGGAAATCCCTACATATATCTGCCTTGATGGTTAGAGAGATGGATCTCCTAGAACAATTTATAGACCTTAGCCTTGCATGTGAGGTTACCCTTAACAGTGTGAGATTAGGAACTCTGAGGATCACTATCGCAACCTACCATTCGGCGGGAGGGCGACGCGAGGCTTACGGGTTCGTCTTCCAAGGAAGGAAAACACGTGGAGTTGCCATTAACGTTTATTTGAGGAAAACGTTAGAAAAACAAAAAAAAATGAGTCTACGAACTTTAAGAAATAAAGTTTTGGGAGTTGTTTACGCACGGGGAAGGTGTTAGCATCCCACGCGTTCGTCACAAGGGACGGCAACCTTTAATCAAATGTGCAAAATTGTGACTTCAAATTTATTTTATTTTCCCTTTTATGTTTTTTAGCTTTTTGGGGGTCGACAATAGCGCGGCTCTTACTCCTACGTATCCACAATTGCGATGAGGAACTCAAACCTACGTAGTTCTTTGAAAGCAAAAAGTTATGCGGAGTATTGATTTTATACTTCTAAACGGTTCATTTTAACCGATAAAAGTAAAAAGGAACGTTTAAGGCGTTGGACCTTTGAACGGATTGAAGTGATTTTCTTGTGGACAAAAGCTTGATTATGAGTTGATTTTAGCTTTGGTTTCACTTGGTTATTTTCCAACTCACTAAATGAGAACTTTCAAAGTAAGTGACCAGTTGAAACTTATTTTTTGATGATTAACCGAGGTTACAACACAAACAATGGGTTGAATTTTATTTTAATAGTGATTAAACGAGATTACAACACAAATGATCAATTGAAATTCCCTTTAACAGTGATTAAGTGAGATTACGACACAATTAATCGGTCGAAACTCGCTTTAAATAAAGAAAAAGATCACCGATGGTAGAAGAATGAAGATGAAGATGCGAAAGGCAAGAGTGGACCACTACGGGTGCATAGAATGAATTCACAACTTCAAAAAAATAGAAACTAACCGGTCGAAGATCGAAGAAAGATGAAGAATGGTCACGAAATTGATCACAGAAACGTCACGGAAGCGTTACGGAAGTGCCTCAGTCCTTCACGCCTATTTATAGGAAAGTGAGGGGAGGAGGTTGCACAGGAGCTCACCTAGGTGAGCTGGTTACTTCATCCCTAAGCTTTCTAGTGGGCCCAGGGGCTGAAAAATGTTCCAAAAGTGACCATTTTGCCCTTCTTTTGAATATTTTGCATATTTCCTTCCGAAATGTGACAAAACCCTACGGATTGCGCGACAATTCATGTTAAGCAGCTCAATTCCGCCGGCAAGAATCCAAATGTTGGCAAACGATCGTCCCCGGGCAAAATTAAGGTATGACAGTTGCCCCTCTTAACTTATCTTTTATTGGAGATAAAAGGGAAGTAAAGATAAAGACACTAATTTTGTTTGAGTGATCTCACCATCCGACCGACCACTAGCGAAATCCCAATCAGTGAAACCTGTCAAAAGAAAGGGCATAAGAGGCATCAGGTATATCAACACAAGACCTTGAAGTCTTGCATAGTAAGGGAGACATTTGAAGTCTCCATGAAAGACTCTGATAGTCTTAGAAAAATAAAGAGCGGAAGACACTGATTGTCCTCGCATGCCAACAGACTAGCTTGTCACTGGAAGGCAAAGAAGACTGCAATAGTCTTGAAAACAATAAAAAGAAACAGATGACCATGATTGTCTCCGCATGTGAATAGACTTGCTTGTCTCTGGAAGGCAAAGGAGACTGTAATAGTCTTAAAAACAATGAAAGCGGATAACCATGAAGGTCTCCGCATGCCAACAGACTCGCTTGTCTCTGGATGGAGAAGGAGACTGTAATAGTCTTAAAAAAACAACAAAAACGGATGACCTTGATGGTTTCCGCATGCCATCATACTCGCTTGTCTCTGGATGGCGAAGGAAACGGATGACCATAATTCTTCTCCGCATGCCAATGGACTCGCTTGTCTTTGGAAGGTAAATGAGACTGTAATAGTCTTAAAAAACAACAAAAACAGATTACCATGATGGTCTCCGCATGCCATTAGACCCGCTTGTCTCTAGATGGTGAAAGTGACTGTAATAGTCTTAAAAAACAAAAAAAACGGATGACCGTGATGGTCTCCGCATGCCATCAGACTCGCTTGTCTCTGGATGGCGAAGGTGCGGATGACCATGTTTGTCTCTGCATGCCAATAGACTCACTTGTCTCTAGAAGGCAAATGAGACTATAATAGTCTCGGTCGAAAGACATTGAAGTCTTCAAACAGGGGCAGATGACCATAATTTGTCTCCGCGTGCCAACGGACTTGATTGTCTCTGGAAGGCAAAGGAGACTGTAATAGTCTCGGTCGAAAGACATTGAAGTCTTCGAACAGGGGCATATGACCATAATTTGTCTTTGCGTGCCAATGGACTCGCTTGTCTCTGGAAGGCAAAAGAAGCGGGTGACCATAATTTTTCTTCGCATGCCAACGAACTTGATTGTCTCTGGAAGGCAAAGGAGACTGTAATAGTCTTAGTTGAAAGACATTGAAGTCTTCGAACAGGGGCAGATGACCATAATTTGTCTTTGCATGCCAACGGACTCGCTTGTCTCTGGAAGGCAAAGGAAGCGGATGACCATAATTTGTCTCTGTGTGCCAATAGACTTGATTGTTTCTGGAAGGAAAATGAGACTTTATTAGACTCAGTAAATCTTTCACTAAAACGCGAGCACTCTTAGCAAAGAAACAAACATCCAAATCGATCAGAGCAACATATATTTTTGAAGAAAAACAATGTGACTTTTGGGGAAGGAAAACATGCTAATAGAATTTCTCATACCAAATGTGATTTGGGACATTTGCATCTCATCTCTAAAAGAACATTAGAAGAAAGAACTGGGTCCAATTGAGAATAGAGGAAAACCGCTCACAATGTATAAAATCTCTCACTGGCAAGTGTTTCCTCCTAATTCTGAACCACAAACATGTCATGATTTGACTTTGTAAGTCATTTCCTATCAAATCAAAGATAATATGCGTAATTATGGTTCAATAGGACTTTTTAGAAAGTTGGATTTTGGTGGGCCCTTTGACTTTTGGGTGTTTTGGCCTTTGCCTTTTCTGTTTTTTCTTTTTCTTTTTCCCTTTGGTTTGATGCAAAGCAAGAGCGGACACAAAGATTGGGTTGGTAACCAAGAAGGTGATTTCTTCATGTCCCCCCTCGGGTTTTAATGAAGTTGTTGTTACTATTTCCCTTCTTTTTGCCTTTGACAATGTTGCACATTGTTCATACATTGTCTGGTACAAAGAAAACCTCTCTGTATTTATTATTTTCTTTTCTATTTTTTTTTTCTTTCTGGCTTTTCTCCAATCTTTGATTGGTTGACTTTCTTCCTTTCCTTTTTCTTTTCTTTTGAAGCACATTTATAACCCAAGGTAAAAGAAGCTTCTCTCTTTTTTTTTGGGGGAAGATCTTTCTGTTCTTTCTTCCAATGGTAAGGTTGGAAATTTCCATCCTAGGTGAAGGTTATGGCCAAAAAGTTGAGGTTTGGCTCAAAAGGCCTATGGATAGTGGGACATGACATATGTTCGTACATTTGTTTAGCAAGCGATTCAAGAATAAGGGAATGCCCCAAATCATTTCCATGACACGCATATGAAAATGATGATCAGAAATTTATGCAAAACTGATCATGCATACATCCATGTCGACACTCATAAATAAAGCTTTTATGGCCATATAAACACTAAGGCTTAGGGTTTGTTATCCCCCATTCAAATCAACCCAGTGTTTTTAAAGAATGCTTTTTTTTTATCAAGTTACGCACACATCCGAGTCCATTCAGGGCTTCGGGAAAAATCTTCATTGCATTCACCCTTTAGGCGCACAAATTTTTTTTTTCAAAAATCTTTTTATGTTCCGACCCGTGAATTTCACAAAGAAAACTAGTGGTCATTTTCTTTCAAAAGCGTGTTGGCTCGTAGCCTCCCTTTTTTTTTTCTTTTAGCTTTTTCTTTCCATCAATTTTTTTCAAGCAAATTTTTTAGTTGTTGTGCTTGTTCCTCATCTTTCTCCTCATCTTTTTGTCTTGACTCATGCTCTTTTACAGGGTTTTTCTTTTGAGCTTAAACCTCTACAAAGTATTTTTCTTGTCTGGACATAAATGGAGTCACTTCTTCTGCCAGCTCACTAACTTGGATTTTTACACTTTGGAGTGCTTGTTGAGTTGATTTAGTTGTTTCCTTGAATTGCATCAACAAATTATCCAAATTGGAACCTCTTTCTGCTTCATTTTGATAGTAAGGTTGTAACTTTGGTCCCCCTTGAAAGTTTTCTATTGAGTAGCTCTTGCCAAAATGAATTTCATGATTTTTCATTGAATTTTGATTGGCTTTTGAGCTAGCATGGTATGCCATGAATTCCTCAAACACACTTTCAAGATTAGGAGTTTTTTCTTCTTCATATTGATTGTAAGGACTTAACTCTTGTTCCCACCTAGAGTCATTCATGGAGTAGAGATGAAAATTGTCATTGTAATGCTCTCCTCCACAAAAATCACAATTGATCAATGGTGGTTGGCTGACCCTTGATCGTGTGCTGTTAAGATATTCATTCCACCTTTTAAAAAGCTCTTCCATTTCTAAAATTTTGTCATGGAATAAGTTCTTCTTAAATTCAACACTGCAAGGATAGACTCTCAAGAAATAAAAAGTTAAATAGAATAAGTAAGAAAAATAAAAGTACTAAATAATAAAAAAAACAAAACTTATTGTTGTAAGATCTAATGAGTTCCCTTGAAACTTAGTGGTGTCGTTCTATATTGCAAGATTTTTTCTTCTTCGCTCTGTGTTTTTCCTCCTACAATTGGCTTGAATCTCCAAATCTCATGGAACTAAATCATCTACAGAAGATTTACTATGCATACAAAGCACTAAGAAGAGCAGCAGTCACCAAGTCAAGAGGAAAACAAACATAAACAAAAACAAATATTCTCAAGTAATAAAAGAATAAAGAATAGACACCTAAGGCTGAACTAACTCTCCAAATAGAAAGAAGTTCACCAGCAACGGTGCCAAAAACTTGTTCGGTCGCGGCAAGTGCACCGGATCGCGCAAGTAGTATAAAATGGTAAGAACCGAGTATCGAACTCTCGGGGAACTTGTGTTACTTGGTAAAACTATTTCAGTGAATAGGTGTCTAGTCTAAAAAGTGATGTGTTTACTATGAACTGGTGTGTAAACTAATTATGAAAAAGGAAAATCACGTGAGTAATATGTGTAAAGGCAGATACACGACACGTTGGTCTTCCTAATAGGTGCCTGATGTTAAAAGGATATTTTCTACTTAACAATGCTTATGTGTTCTACGGTGTCTCCTGAAATGCTAAACCCTGATTCCTCATGATAGTCTAGCCTACTCTTGATCAAGCATCGTCCGCAGAGTCCTCTTGTTGCTCTAAACTTGGCTAGGACCACATTAAGACAAACATACAACAACTAGGTTACCGTACCCCGATCCCTCGTGATAATACGATAAACTAGCCCTGTCCTATCAAGTTCTAAGAATCAGACTAGTTTCCACTATTGAATGATCCTAAAAACACATGCATCTACGTGATCAAGGCAAAAGCATGGTAGAATGAAGTTCTGATAGCACAGTGAACACACAAAACATCATTAAATAGATAAAAAGATATTTACATCAAGTACCTACAAGGAAGTACCAATAGAGGATTTAGCTCTCGATAACTGGGAAGCTTCCTTTACAACAAAGAGAAGAGAAAGATGAAAGATTGAAGAAATACAAGTGGTGGGGATGTCTCCTCCACCTCTAGAACCTCACAATCACTCATAAACTCATCTTAAGCTCTCAGGACTGCTTACTCTTCAAGCTCGGTTCTCTGCAGGTCTTGACACAGCAAAATCTCTCAAACTCTCTGGAACTTAGACCTTTCTCTCTCTAGAAAACCCTCACATGCAAATACTCCTTGAGAAAAATGGCCAAACTCCCTTTCATTTCTGATTTCAGGCTTTAAATAGAGTTGTTGATTTTTGGTCATTCGCTCAGCCAAATTCTATTTCGCTCAGCCATTCATGCGCTTAGCCAGAGAAGGATGGCTCAGCCAATCATGCGCTCAGCCAGAGAAGGATGGCTCAGCCAATTAGGCAACATTTGGCTTAGCGCGCCTTTTCTTCACTTAGCCAATCAAGCGCTCAGCCAGAGAAGGATGGCTCAGCGAACTGCAAAAATCAAACTTCACCAAACTTGCTTATTTTACCTGAAATTGAAATGGAAAGGTTATTAAATACACAAAAGTGGGATACTAAATACTTATTATCTAAATTTAACAAAAAGTAATTACAAAATTACAAAACAACCATAAATTGGTGGAGATTTGATACAATTTACACAAGTTTCTTACACAAAAGTTAGTCGTATTATCCGACTAACACTCAGCACTATTCCTTCTTGAACCATGAAATGGCATTTCTCCCAATTGAGAACTAGATTGGACTCTTCACATCTTTGTAATACTCTTTCAAGATTTGACAAGCACCCTTCAAAAGATGGTCCAAAAACAGAGAAACCGTCCATGAAGACTTTGATGCATTTTTTTACCATATCAGAAAAAATAGCCATCATACACCTCTGAAATGTAGCTGGGGCATTGCACAAACCAAAAGGCATGCGTTGATATGCGAATACACCAAAAGGGCAGGTGAAAGCAGTCTTCTCTTGATATTTGGGATCTACAACAATCTGATTATAACCATAATATCCATTCATAAAACAATAATAGGATTGCCTAGCAAGTCTTTCAAGCATCTGATCCATGAAAGGAAGTGGATAATGGTCCTTCCAGGTGGCATCATTCAGCTTCCGATAGTCAATGTACATTCTCCACCCGGTGACAATCCTTGTGGATATTAACTCATATTTGTCATTCCTAATGACTACCATACCTCCTTTCTTGGGGACAACCTGCACAGGGCTAACCCATGCACTATCTGAAATGGGGTAAATAAGGTCTGCTTCCAACAACTTAAGCACCTCCTTACGCACCTCTTCTTTCATGATTGGGTTAAGTCTTCTTTGTGGCTGTCTCACTGGTTTGTAATCAGCTTACATATTGATTTTGTGCATGCAATAAGATGGACTAATTCTTTTCAAGGCAGATATGTGTCATCCAATGGCAGCTTTGTGTCTCTTCAAAATTTGCACCAGTTGATCTTCTTCTGTTTTCTTCAACAAGCTACTAATAATCACTGGTTTTAAATCATTGTCCTCCGAAAACACATACTTCAAATGTGTAGGTAAGGTCTTCAATTCTACTTTTGGTTTTTCTATTTGCCCACCGTTCTTCAATTCCTCAAATGCAGAATGTCCCTCAGAATTTTCTTCTGCACCATCCAATTCTTTAATACAAGTCTGCACTTCATGTTCCTCATCTTTAGTAAGACATTCTACATGATTAATCAATGCTTTTTCCAAAGGAGAATGCAGTCCCATGGTTGTAGCTGCTATTTCTATTTCTTGTTCTACCTTGTCCAGATCAAAGCGAGCTTTCATATCATTTGGATGATTCATTGCTTCAAATAAGTCTAACGAGACTTTTTGATCCTCCATGCCCAATTCTAGCTTGCCTTTCCCCATATCTACTATGCAGTTGGTCGTGGACATAAAAAGGTGGCTGATGTGTCATTAATTTCTCCTATTTCTTAACCCTTTTTTGCACCATTTTAAGTACTGATTAGTCTCAGCTGTCAAATTAATTAGGCAGTTTTATTATTTGGGCCCATTCAGCTAATTTGATGTTTTTAATCTAATTTCAGGAATTAATGAAGCATTGGGCTTGAATCCAGAATTGGGCTTGGACTTGAAGAGGGCAGACTATTTTATTCTACAAAATTAGATCTTATCTTATCTAGATATTATTTAGATTTGATCTCATCTAGATATTATTTCATCTAGATCTTATCTTATCTTATCTAGATTTGATTTGATTTTATTTATGGGCTTGGATTTAAAACAGATTTGTATGCTTTGGGGTTGGAAAACTATATAACAGCACCAAGGTTCTAGTTTAGCCCTCTCTTCTCTTTCTCCTTTTTTCGTTTTTGGAAATTCCAGTTCTGACTTTTAGTTTTATCAATAAAATTTTGTTCTTCAATCTATAATTTCGTTCTCTATTGATTAATGGAAGACTAAGTCCCCAGCGTTGTTTTCTTTTGAGGATCAAGCACAGTTCTCTTTGAGGTTCTATTATTACTGTTAAATTCTGTTCAGTTTTTCCTCTTCACTAATTACTTTGAATTTGTTGCTATTAATTCATGCATGCTTTGTGCTTGATTAATTGTCTCTGTGCTTAATTTACGTTCATGCTTAATAATCGTTTATGAGTAATTGGTGTATGTGTTGCTTAATCACATAATGAATGCCTTATGTTAAATTTTGCTTAGTAATTTAATTTAGGGTTGGATTAAGTGGTTAAACTGATAAAGGATAAATTCTCGCAACCTAGGATAAGAGACTTGCTTGTGAATCAAGGGGAAGCAACGTATTTTAATTCTGATATTTTCTAATTCAATTTTACTCGTTGTTTAATTTAACAAAGCAAAACACCCCCCCCCCCCCCCCCCAATTTGTTATTATTTCCTACTATCTGTTATGAACATTTGGTTTATCATTGCCCGTTGGGAAACGACCTAGGATCACTTCCTAGTTACTACATTTTAATATTTATTTAATTCGGGTACGGCCTCGATCAGTGGCCCAATATTATGGGAATGTCAGAATCCTCCTCTATATCCATAACCACAAAATCTGCAGGAAAAACAAGCTGCTCGACCTGAATTAACACATCCTCAATCACTCCATATGGCCTTGTGATGGAGAGGTCGGCTAACTGGAGGGTCATGCGTGTGGGCATTATCTCTATTTCTCCATGTCATCGGCACATGGAAAAAGGCATTAAATTGATACTGGCTCCCAAGTCTATGAGAGCTTTGCCTACAACGACCTCACCAATAGAACACGGTATTGTGACAACTCTAGGATCTTTGTGCTTAGGTGGAAGAATGCGTTGAATGATAGCACTATAGTTACCTTCTGTCGCAACATGCTCTTTTGCGGGCGTGCAAGGTGAGGCTCACGGGTGCGCTTTCCAAAGGAGGAAAGATGCGCGGAGTCGCCACCAACGTTTATTTGTGGAAAAAGTCGGAAAAACCGAAGGAAACTGGTCAAAATGAAAATTCTAAGTTCGGGAGTTGTATTTACGTTTGAGGAAGGTATTAGCACCTCTCACGTTTGTCTCAAAGGACAACAACCTATTTTTTAGAATTGTGAAATTGTGTTATCTTACCTTTTATTTATTTTTTATTTTTGAGGTCGACAAAAGCGGGGCTTTTGCTCCTACGTACCCTCCATCGAAGAGGAAATCAGACCTACGTAGTTCTTTCTTAAGAGTGAATCAAGTGATTCTTTTTACTTGAAAGGTGATCATTTTAAGGCGTTGGACCTTAAAAATGATCCATTTACTTAATAAGGAAAAACTGAAATGATAAACTTTCAAACCCCATTTAGTGACCTTTTTTGTGGACGAGCTTGACTAGGCGAGTTGATTTTAGCCTTCGTTTCACTTTAGTTATTAGTCAATTCGATTAAGAATGAGAAATCCCAAAGAGAAAACGTTCGATTGATTTTTCGCTTTATTTGACTAAAAGGTATTTTTTTTATTATTATATTATTATTTTACCTCTTTTTTTATTTCCAACGTGGTTACGGCACGACCGAACGGTCGGATTTTATTTTAACAGAAATTAACGGATATTACAAATCAAACGATCGGTGGAAATTTATTTTTATTTTTGATTAGGCGAGAAATGACTTAAATAAATGACTGAAGCACGTCAAAAGGGGGTACGAAAAGTAAATGAAAACGAGAATAAAAATACATGAAACAAAATGGGGACCACCACGGGTACATAGAATGAATTGAAAAGCTCGGTTTGGGGTACTTACCCGTTGAAGAACGAAGAACGGTGAATAACGGAGGAAAACCTTCACGGATTTGCTTACGGAAACATCTCGGAAGCGTTACGGAAGCACCTCGGCTTGGATTTTCTTCATGGAAACAATTTTTTTCACCAAAAACAGCTGAAATACATCACCAGGGGGATCCCCGATCCTTAGAACAGCCCCCTTCAGCTTATTTATAGGAAAAAGAGGGAGGAGGTTGCCGCCCAGCTCGCCCAAGCGAGCTGGGTTGCTTCCTCCAGAAGCAATCCAGCTTCAAAATATCATTCTGGAAAGCCCTATTCAAAATTTGGAAATTGCTATTTGCATCCCCCCAATTTTGATAAGTTCACCCCCCTTCTTTCGTAATTTACGGAAAAGTTACGGAAGCATATAGGACTTGATTTTCTTCTTTTTTTTCTCTTCCCTCTCACCCGTATTAAGTGAAATATGCTTATTTAGGGTTATGGGAATTTTACCGAAGCATTACGGGTGTCCCGAAAGCCCCGGAATCCCATTTTTTAACCAAACAGGGGAGGTGGATGCCACCTAGCTCGCCTAGGCGAGCTAGGTTGCTTCCACCTTAAGAAAGAAATTGCCCAGAATCGAAAATTACTATTTGCACTCCCATTTTACTAAATACACCCCCTTTCCCCTTTTTTGCTGATTCTTTTTCCGTAACGTTACATAACTTTACGAATTTCGTAACGATACTTATTTTCTTTCCGTAAGGTTACGAATCCTTACGAATCATGTATTTACTCTATTTTATCTTTCGAAGAAGTTACGGAAACTCACGGATTGCGTAAAAACACCTCTTTTCGATTTCCGCCACATTACGAAATTTCACGGATCGCGTAAGCCTGCTTCCTTTTGATTTCCGACACGTCTCGGGACTTCACATATTGTGCAACAAAGGATGCCAAGTATCTCAAAGCGGCCAATCAAAGGTTGCATGTCATCAAGTAATAATCCCTGGACGAAATTAGGGTATGACACCTTCCACAACATTTTGTCACTATGGATGTACCGGTTCTTCTTGATTAACATATCCTTCAAAATTTTGGCATAGAGGGGCATTTGTTGAAGTGCTTCTCCAAAAGGCAAGGTAATTTCCAGTTTCTTGAAAATATCAAGAAATTTGGCCAAATTTCACTCTTTATCTTTCTAGGAGGGTACCAACGGATAAGGTACCTCCTTGCATTCAATAGGAGCAGCCTCTTTCTTCTTTTCTATGTTAGCCTTACTCTTGCCCTTTTTCTTCTCAATCTCAACAACCTTCTCTTTTTGTTTTCATTTTTCAACTTTTTTTCTTTTTCTTCTTCTTCTTTTATTTCTTTTTCTTTTTCTTCCTTCTTCTTTATTTTCTCTTGACAGTCTCTTATTGGTGTCTCTTCTTCTTCATCACCTTTTGCTTTCTCAACAATTTCTTCAAGTTCAACTAAATCATCAACTGGTTCCAGCGCTGGTTCATCAGCCAACTGTTGTTTAAATTCCTCCACCTTCTGATCAACTCTACTTTCCTCCGCTTGAATCGCCATTCTGCTTCTAGTCATCACAACTTTGAACTCTTCTTTAGGATTTTTCTCTATGTTTGCTGTAAAGCTGTTGGATTGTCTTTCAGCTAATTGCTTTGCAAGCTGGACCACCTGGACTTCCAGATTCTTAATTGCAGACTCGGTGCTCTTTTGGTTAGACATTGATACTTGCATGAATTGAGCTAGAGTCTCTTCCAGCTTTGTGGTTCGATCATAGAGACTTGGCACTTGCTGTTGTGGCCTTGTAGATGAACCACCCTAGTCTTTGTTGAATTGGTTACTAGGGTGATTTTGACATTGTCTCTGTTGTTGATACTGCTGGTTGTTCTGAAATCTTGGAAATCCACTTGTATTGAAGTTGCCTCTGGGATGATTCCCCATATAATTCACTTCATGTGCAATTTGATCTTCATTAGGGATACAACATCCAGATTCATGAGCTCCACCACAAATTGTACATCTTACAACCTGCAAAATAGAAGAATGTGAAGTTTGTGCATAATGAAGCTGAATTGGCAACTTACTGAGTGTCTCTATTAATGTTTCTAGTTGCTTGGATAGAAACTTGTTTTGTGCCAACAGAGCGTCTTGTGAGGTTAGCTCCAATAAGCTCTTCTTGGTAGGAATGTGGGCTTGGTCTCTCGTAATGGCAATGTCACTAGCAGCCATGCTTTCAATTATGTCCATTGCTTCATCAGGGGTCTTCATTTTGATCTTACCCCCAGCTGAAGCATCCAAGAGATGCTTAGATTGTGGTCTCAACCCATCTATGAATATGTTGAGCTATATTGGTTCTGAAAAACCATGAGTGGGAGTCTTCCGCAATAAACCTCTGAATCTTTCAAGTGCCTCACTCAACGATTCATCTAGAAACTGGTGGATGGAAGAAATGGCAGCTTTGCCTTCTGTAGTCTTCGATTCAGGGAAGTACTTCTTTAAGAACATTTCTACTACTTCGTCCCATGAATTCAGATTGTTTCCTTTAAAAGAATGAAGCCGTCTCTTAGCCTCTCCAGCTAAAGAAAATGAGAACAGACTCAACCTGATTGCATCCACAGGCACACCCGCCAGCCTGATAGTATTGCATATCTCTATATAGGTGGCCAAGTGAGCATAAGGGTCTTCATTAGTAGACCATGAAATAGATTATTTTGAATTAGATGTATCAAAGAAGGAGGATATGTAATTGTCTGAGCTTGAACTTCTGGCTGTGCAATACTAGTGAAAAATTGTGGCACAATAGAACTTGAATAATCCTCCAGGGTTACTCTTCTGGGCCCTTCAGCCATGATTGAGTCTTCAACAGGTTCTATATGAGAATGCCCTGCAATAGGAAAACTAGATGATGCCTCAGAAGATCGAGGTTCTTCTTCTGGAGTTGCTCCTGCTTCTAAATCCTGCAAAAATTTTCTGATTCTCTCTGAATTACGCCTTCTACAAGTGGTGTTAATCTCCAAATCAATGGGAATCAAATCACCTGTAGTAGATCTTCTTTGCATACAAGAAAACAGAACAACAATTATCCAGTTCAAAAGAACAATGAATGTACAATAACTAAAATATGAACAAAAGAATCAATGAATCAAAGAAAAGATAAAGCAATGCTGTAAAATTGAACTAAACTCTTCTTGAATCTAGTTCCCCGGCAACGACGCCATAAATACTTTGCTGGATTTCCCTTGCAGTTACTTTTTGGTCCACTTTTTCTTTATACAAATATGTTCAAGGGAAATCCGGTTTGCCGGAAAGCGCACCGGGTCATCAAGTATTTAAAATTAAAATGGATGAATCCGAGTATCGAACTCAGGGAACTAGTATTAGACAGAGTTAAATTCAGGAATAAGGCATTGTTGAAAGAAACATTGATAATTGATGGTTTAAAACAGAATTAAACTAAGTCTAGGCTAAAAATAGTAAAAATTGCAAGTAAGTAAGATTGACAGCAGTAGGTAAAGGTGTTGGGTCTTTCTAACAAACTAGCTGATGTATATAAAGATGTTTCTCTAATCAATCATGATTTTGTGTTCTATGCTGTAGCCTAAACTACTAAACCTCGATCCCTGATTAGGCTGAATCAATCCAAGCTTCATCCTCAGATCCCTCTTGTTGGACTAGGCTCAATTTAGACAGCCCTCCTGGGTTTAGACTAACTTAAACTAAGTTTCATCCTCAGATCCCTCTTGTTGGACTAGACTCAGCATAAGTAGCTTACAAAAGTTTAGACTAATTTAGCCTAAGCTTTGTCCTCAGATCCCTCTTGTTGGACTAGACTTAGACCAAACAACATATTTAAAACCAAAACTTAATCCACAGATCCCTCATTTAAGACTAAGTTCCAATCTTGCTTCATTCAAGTTCTATGGCAACAGTACATTTCTCAATGCTAAAGTCACCTAACTATGCACATAAATGGTTGATCAGACCAAGAGCATACAAAATGTAAGCACTGAAAGAAGCATTGAACACAAGAAACACAATCAATTAGATATTAAAGTAATTACATCAGTTGTTCTTTAGAAATCCACAACAAGGGTGTTTAGCCAGCCATTACAGAAAAACCCTAACAATAATGAGATTAAGAGTAGAGAATAATTGCTCCTTACACAAGAAAAGGGATCCCTCCTCCTCTTTTCAGCATTTCAGAATCACTCTGCGACTCTCTAATCTCTCTCTAATTACAAAACCTAGGTATCTCTGCAAAAGTTGCTCCTCTTGCTGCCTCCAGAGCTCTAATCCCAAAATAGGTAGTGTGGCGTGCTCTGGAATTCTGTGCAATCATCTCCGTCCCTAATTCTGCACAAAACAGGCTTTAAATAGGCTCTGAATCCGCGATGTTGCGCTTAGCGCGAGTAAGTGGGTTTGAGCTTAGCACCAGTCGTGCGCTGAGCCTGGTTGATGACAACTGCTGCGCTTAGCGCACTGATCTCGCGCTTAGCGCACGACCTTGATATTGATGCTCTGCCAGATTCTTCTTTCACGCTAAGTGCGCTGAAGCTGTGCTTAGTGGTGGATGCGCGCTTAGCCCAACTGATGAGCTAAGCTCAATTGTCACTTTTAGCACTTCTTGACTTAGCCTCTTTTTCACCTGAAATTGCACATATTTCATCATTAAATCCAATGGAAATATTCTAGAGACAGCTTTAACCATAAAACAAGATTTATTTACAAACTACTAAGAAATAACCATAAATTGGGGGAACTATACAATTTTTGGAAAATTTTTTCTATACAAAAGTTAGTTGTATAAGAGACTAACATATCCCTTTTGGTATTATATATGTATGAATCTTTTCTACTCATTGATGGTAATTTCATTCTACTCGTAATGCTTGATTCTATTTGATCACTAGTGTCATGAAATTGGATTTTAAGTTAGACTGGAAAGTAATCTTAGAATTTGAACCAAATGATTTTACTCTTTACGTTACGTTGCTAGGAATAGAGCATAACATTTTGATTGCAAAAAGCACAAGAATATAATTGTAATGTTGGGTTATTTACTGCATATGCGAGGGATTGATATTTAATAAATATTTTTAGGTTTCAAGTGTGAGGGATCGCCTTGGGATAACTTAATGTGTGCATCAGTAATATTGGAAAATGATTCATAGATGTTAATTTTATTAGGATACTAAGGGTATGAACATTGAAATCCAATTCTCTGTTTTCTTGAATTAATTAAGTCATTATTATTATTTCCGTAATATACGTATTTTTGACGCACTAAATTTCGTTATTTCCGTATTTTCCATTATTTTCGTTATTCCATTATTTTTATTATTCTTTTATTTTTAGTTGTCTTTAGTTAATCAAACCAAAACCAATGACATTCGATTAAATTTGTTCATAACTATTGAACTGATAAACTTTATACGAATGAATTAAGTAATCTCAAGTCCATGTGGAGATGAACTTTTTCGTAAATGTGAAACCTACAACGATAATTGGTACGCTTGCCAAAAGTCTAACAAGTTTCCGGTGTCGTTGCTAGGGACTTGAGTCATCCACTTTGTTCTTTCAGATTTAAACTTTCAATTTTATAGGCTATTTTCCTTTTTAAATTTCTTTTGATTTTTTTATAAATTCCCTCTTTTATTTTTTTTCTTACCTTTGTACTTATTTCTTTCATTTTAATCTTGTTTAAATTTTTTCTTACTTTTATTTTCACTTACCTTGGTGCTTACGGGTTGTTGTAGTGTGTTATTTTCTCCTTTATGCGAGGTAAAAATCTAGCGAATACAACACCATTTGATTTGGAAATTACCAAGACTGAAAGAAAAAGAAACAAGCAACCACTGTAACACCGGGTAAGTCTTCTTCTTCTTATTATTTTTCAACTGATAAGCCACTTGTAGGATATAACATGGTTGAAAGAGGAGGAGAAGGAAATAGACCACCAAGGAGGACTCTAGGTGACTATGCTTATCAATAAGGCCCAAAATATTACAACAACATAGTCATTCCTCCTTTCAGCAATAAGGTTGTGGAATTAAAGCCAACACTGCTTGGTCTAATTGGCTCACATCCCTTTGCTTGAATGGATCATGAGGATCCATACACACATTTATCTACCTTCATGGAACTATGTAGTACTATGGGAGCTTCTGATGAAGATGTTGAAGCGGTCTACCTCAAAGCTTTTCCATTTTCATTAGCAGGTAAGGCAAAAACATGGCTCCAATCACATCCAAATAAAAGCCTTAACACTTGGGAAGAGGTGGAGGAAAAATTCATAGTGAGGTTCTTTCCTCCATCAAAATTTATCAATGCAAAATCCACCATCACGACTTTTTCCCAAGGATCAAGCAAACCTCTCTGTGAGACATGGGAAAGATTCAAAGCTTTGTTGCGGAGGTGCCCAAACCATAACTTTGATGATGTTGCATAGATACATATCTTCTATAGTGGTTTGAAACCTCAAACCAAGATGATCCTTGATGCCTCAGCTGGAGGCACTATGATGTCCAAGAGTCCAGAGGAAGCCATTGTAATCCTTGACTCCATAGCATCCAGTGATTATCAAAGTCATCATGATAGAGCTCCGACTCAAAGAAAAAGTATAATGGAGCTGGACAATCAAAGTGCAATTCTAGCACAAAACAAACTCTTGATGCAGCAAATTAAGGCCTTAACAAAGCAGATAGGCCAACTTGCTCAGCAATATCACCAAGGTGGACCACAAAAAATGTTGGATCAAGTGGTCTCAGAATAAATAAGAAGGGGGTTGAAATAATTATGAACGTGTCTTGACTAATTAAAAATTTATCCTTCTTAATGTTACTAGATTCAATTAGGCTTTACTACTAAGTTATGAGAAAGTAAAGAATAGAAACAATAACTTAGACAAAAGTAAAGCGGAAATAAAAAGTGCACAACAGAAACTAAAGAGTGTAGGGAAGAAGAAGACAAACACAAGATTTATACTGGTTCGGCAACAACCCGTGCCTACATCCAGTCCTCAAACAACCACCGGTTCTTGAGATTTCCAATAACCTTGTAAAATCCATTACAAGCAAAGATCCACAAGGGATGTACCCTCCCTTGTTCTTTTTGAACAACCAAGTGGATGTACGCTCCACTTGAACTGATCCACAAGAGATGTACCTTCTCTTTTTCTCAGTATAACAACCCAAGTAGATGTACGCTCTACATGTACCACAAAGGATGTACGCTCCAATGTGTTAAGACAAAGAATTCTTAGGCGGTTAGTCCCTTGATTCTTTGTAAGGGGAAACAAAAGATATCTTAGGTAGTTAGTCCTTTGAAATCTTTTGTTTAAAGGGAAAGGGAAGAATCAAAAGAATTCTCAGGTGGTTAGTCCTTTGAATCTTTTGTCAAGAGGGGGAAGGGAGAATCAAAAGAATTCTCAAGCGGTTAGTCCTTTGAATCTTTTGTCAAGAGGAAAAAGGGATGAAAAGATATCACACTTTTGTTTTCTGCAAAATTTCCACTTGCAGAAAAGAAAAGTTTTGAAACAAAGTTTTGAAAGTTTTTTGGCAAAGAAAAAGCAATGTGCAATGGTTAGAGAAAGATTTTGAAAAAGAATTGTTTGGAAGAATATCATATATGTATATTGAATGTGTGCCAAAGTCATGCTTTTATAGACTCTTCATGTCTGGTCAAAGAAACCATTGGAAAAGTTGTGACTTTAGAGAAAACCATGTTAAGAGTTATAACTCTTATTTTTTTCTTCAAAACTGTTCACTAGTAATCGATTACCACAAAGGTGTAATCGATTACACAATGCATTTTATGAAAAGTTGTGACTCTTTATAATTGGATTTGCATTCTAACGTTCAGATTCACTTGTAATCGATTACTAATATAGCGTAATCGATTACACTATTTGAAAAACATTTTTGAATGTTACAAATCATTTGAAAACATTTTTGAAAACCAAACTGGTCACTGGTAATCGATTACTGATAACTAGTAAACGATTACCAGAGAGTAATCACTTTGGTAACTTAGGAAATTTGAGAAAACTCTTTTGTAAAACAAAACTGTTCTATTTGGTTTTTGAAAAAATCTTTTAATACTTATCCTATATGAAGTCTTGACTTGTTGCTTCTTGATTTCTTCTCTTGAATCTTGAATCTTGGATTGGATTCTTGATGCTTGATCTTGATGTCTTGAATCAATCACTTGGGCTTTTGGCATCATCAAAATTGCTTGGTTCATCATCATGAAACTTGCTTCTACAAAAAACACATCAAGCTCACCAAGTTCAACAAATTTTGAGATGTGATTTTTGTGGTGGTAACCATCAGAATGGCCACTATTTAGCACCTGGTGATAGATAACAAGAAGAGGATGCCCATTATCTACATAACCATGCCAGACCTCAATAAAACTTTCAAGGAAGCTACCAAGGCTATAGGGGTGGCTCAAGTTCAAATCAGCCTTATGGCTAGAGACCACATAATAATGCCTACTCTGGTCCAAATAACACTTCTTTTGCAGGTCCTTCTAACAACTTGCATGGAGGTTCTTCAAATAAAGGTCCACAACAACAACAAGCTTAGCTAGATAGATTGTCCAAGATGGAAGATACTTTAAACTAGTTTATGCAGGTATCCATCTCAAACCAAAAGAACATTGATGCTTCTATTAAAAATCTAGAGGTTTAGGTGGGACAATTGGCAAAACAAATGTCTGAGCATGAAAGTGGATCCTTCTCAGCAACCACAAAAGTCAACCCAAGAGAACAATGTAAGGCAGCTACAACTAGGAGGGGGGCAGTAGTTGGTTTGAAGAACGAAAGTTAGTTTAGTGAGAAAAAGACAAATGAAGAGTTGTAAAAATGAGTGATGAAAAAGAAGTAGTCGAAAGAGAGAAAAAAAATGAAGTATTAGCTAAAGAGATGGAGAAGGAAATGAGTGAAGTGGAGGAGCAGAAATTGAAGAAAACAACATCTAACAAAGGCAAAGTTGTACTAGATCATCCACCAATTCAACATCTTCCTTATCCACATGCTCCATCAAAAAAGGATAAGGAAAGGCAGTACTCACGTTTTTTAGATATCTTTAAGAAACTGCAGATTAACATTCGCTTTTCAGAAGCATTAGAGCAAATGCCAACATATGCCAAATTCATGAAAGAATTGCTTACAAAGAAAATGAGAATCATGGATGATGAAACAGTAGAGCTGTAAGTAGGATGTAGTGCAATTATCCAAAAATCCATTCTAGAAAAATCATGAGATCCCGATAGTTTCACAATTCCTATGACTATTGGGAGATTATCGGTGGCCAGAGCACTTCTTGATTTAGGTGCAAGCATCAACCTCATGCCTTTATCCATGATCAAACACATCAGAGAAATTGAAATTAGACCCACAAGGATGGCTTTGCAACTAGTTGACAGAACTATCAAGCATCCTTATGGTATTATTGAAGATGTGTTAGTAAAAGTTGATAAATTTCTTTTTCCAGTCGACTTTGTGGTGAAGGACATGGATGAAGACAATGAAGTTACATTAATTCTTGGTAGACCTTTCATGAAGACTGCCAAATTAATGATTGATATTGATGATGGAAAACTCACTGTCAGAGTCCAAGGTGATGAAGTGCAATTTAATGTCTTCAAAGCCATGAAGCACCCAAAAGATAAAGGGGAGTGTTTTCGAATGGATATCTTCGATGAGGTAATTTTTGCCTCTAGAAAGTATATTAAAAGAAAAGATGGTTTAGAGAAAACATTGACTGAAAAGTTTGAGGAGATGAATGAAGTTGAAGCAAAGAATAATTCAAAATGTCTCCAACAACTGATTGCCTTCAGAGAAATTCCTTACCACCAATCTCACTTTGAAGAAATAAAAGAAGAGAAGTTGAAGAAAGTAACAATAAAGCTGAAAGCCGTACCTCCACACTTGAAATATGTTTTTCTTGTAGGTGATTCACAGAAATCAGTCATCGTCAATTCAAATGTCTTTGAAGAAGAAGAAAAGAGATTGGTGAAACTTTTGCAAGACAACATAGGAGCAATTGGCTGGACCTTACCAGACCTCACATGTATTAGTCCTTTTTATTGTATGCATAGAATATTAATGGAGAGGATTATAAACCTGTAGCTCAGCGACAAAGATGCCTGAATCCAACAATGAAAGAAGTGGTAAAAAAGGAGGTAGTCAAGCTATTAGAGGTTGGAATAATATATCCTATTTCTGATAACCAGTGGGTAAGTCCAGTACAAGTAGTTCCCAAAAAAGGTGGTATGACTATTATAAAAAATGAAAAAAATGAGCTAATACCAACTTGTATTGTTACAGGTTGGAGAATGTGTATTGGTTATAGGAAGATCAACAAAGCCACTAGAAAAGATCATTTTCCATTACCATTTATGGATCAGATGCTGGAGAGACTAGCAGGGCAACAATATTATTGTTTTCTTGATGGGTATTTAGGATATAATCAAATCACTGTTAACCTTTAAGATCAAGAAAAAACAACCTTTACCTGCCCCTTCGATGTTTTTGCTTATAGAAAGATTCCCTTCGGTCTGTGTAACGCTCCTACAACATTCCAACGGTGCATGCTTTCTATTTTCTTTGATCTCATTAAAAAAAGTATTGAAGTATTTATGGATGACTTCTCTATTTTTGGCTTCTTTTTTTATATATGTCTATCTAATCTTGACACTATACTAAAGCGGTATGTTGAAACAAACCTGGTACTCAATTGGGAGAAATGCCACTTTATGATGACTTAAGGCATTGTGGTGGGTCACAAAATCTCGGTGCATGGCATTGAGGTTGACAAAGCTAAGGTGGAAGTCATTGAAAAATTACCACCACTAGGAAATGTCGAAGGCATGAGAAGTCTTTTAGGACATGTTGGATTCTACAAATGTTTCATCAAAGATTTTGCTAAAATTGCCAAACCTTTGAGCAATCTTTTGAATAAAGAAATTCCATTTCATTCTGATAAATTATGTATTGAAGCTTTTGATACTTTGAAATAGAAATTGTTCTCTGCACCCATAATCACTGCTCCAAATTGGACACTAGATTTTGAAATAATGTGTGATGTAAGTGATTATGCAGTAGGAGCGGTTCTGAGTCAAAGGAAAAATAAAAATTTTCATGTCATACACTATGCAAGCAAGGTTTTAAACGAAGCTCAAATTAATTATGCCACAACTGAGAAAGAATTGCTTGCAATAGTATATGTTTTGGAGAAATTTAGATCTTATTTGATAGGATTTAATTGTTGTTAAAGCTGATTCTAAACCTCGACTTATCAGTTGGATTCTATTGTTGTAGGAGTTTGATTTAGAGATCAAGGATAAAAAGGGAAGTGAAAATCATGTAGCTAATCATCTGTCTAGGCTGACTATTGATGAGGTGACCACACAAGGACTTGAGATTCAAGAAGAGTTTTCTGACGAGAAGTTATTTAACATTTCAACAAGGCCATGGTTTGCTGAGATGACTAATTTTAAAGCAGTTGGTGCACTCCCTGATGATCTAACCTGGCACCAAAAGAAAAAGATTTTCATGGATGCTAAATATTTTGTGTGGGATGATCCTTATTGTCATACCCTAATTTCGTCCAGGGACCATTGTTTGTCGGCATACGACCTTCGTTTGACCACCTCAAAATGTTTAACACCCATCGTTGTGGAATCCGTAAAGTTTCGAGATGTTTCGAGAAGAAACTGGTCAAAAACATGAAAACGAGAGTGTATTTAGCAAAGTGGGGTGTGTGTAAATAAACTGTTACACTCTAATTTCATCCTAGTACCATTGTTGATTGCTTAAAGTAGGGTGCTAATACCTTCCCCGTGCGTAAAAATAACTCCCGAACCTTTCATGCTTAAAGTTCGTAGACCACACCTTTCCGGTTTTTCTGACGTTTTCCTCAAATAAACATTGGTGGCGACTCCGTGCATTTTCCTTCCTAGGAAGACGCACCCGTGAGCCTCGCATCGCCCTCCTGCCGAAGGGTAGGTTGCGACACTTATTTATTTAAAATTGGTGTAGACAATCTCCTAGGAAGTTGTGTAACTCAGGAGGAGGCAAGAAGCATACTATGGCATTGCCATGGTTCACCTTATGGAGGCCATTATAATGGAGAGAGAACTACTGTCAAGGTTCTCTAATCTGGTTTTTATTGGCCTAACATGTGCAAAGATGCTCATGAATACGTCCAAAAGTGTGAGAAATGTCAAAGAACAGGTGGACTCTCCAGAAGGAATGAAATGCCACTGCAAAGTATTTTGGAAATTGAAGCTTTTGACTGTTGGGGAATAGATTTCATAGGCCCATTTCTTTCATCTTAGCCACATGAATATATTTTATTGGTTGTGGACTATGTAAAAAAATGGATGGAAGTAGTAGCGGCACAACATGCAGATGCAAAAACCATTATTCGCTTCCTAAAAAATATCTTCTCAAGTGTTGGATGAAGTGGCCTCGGAATAATTAAGAAGGGGGGTTGAATTAATTATTAACGTGTCTTGACTAATTAAAAATTTATCCTTCTTAATGTTACTAGATTCAATTAGGCTTTACTACTAAGTTATGAGAAAGTAAAGAACAGAAACAATAACTTAGACAAAAGTAAAGCGGAAATAAAAAGTACATAGCGGAAAGATAAAGAGTGTAGGGAAGAAGAAGACAAACACAAGATTTATACTGGTTCAACAACAACCCGTGCCTACATCCAATCCCCAAGCAACCACCGGTTCTTCAGATTTCCAGTAACCCTGTAAAATCCTTTACAAGCAAAAATCCATAAGGGATGTACCCTCCCTTGTTCTCTTTGAACAACCAAGTGGATGTACCCTCCACTTGAATTGATCCACAAGAGATGCACCCTCTCTTGTTCTCAGTATTACAACCCAAGTAGATGTACACTCTACTTTTACCACAAAGGATGTACCCTGCAGTGTGTTAAGACAAAGAATTCTTAGGCGGTTAGTCCCTTGAATCTTTGTAAGGGGAAACAAAAGATATCTTAGGCGGTTAGTCCTTTGAAATCTTTTGTTTAAAGGGAAGACGAAGAATCAAAAGAATTCTCAGGCGGTTAGTCCTTTGAATCTTTTGGCAAGAGGGAGAAGGAAGAAAAGATAGCACACTTTTGTTTTCTGCAGAATTTCCACTTGCAGAAAAAAAAAGTTTTGAAACAAAGTTTAGAAAGCTTTTTGGCAAAGAAAAAGCAATGGGTAATGGTTAGAGAAAGAATGTGAAAAAGGATTGTTAGAAAGAAATATTTAATTCTTTTCTTCTTTTTTTACGTGTGCCAAAGTCTTGCTTTTATAGACTTTACATGTCTGGTCAAAAAACAATTGGAAGGAAGAGCTATGACTTTTGAGAAAAAACATGTTAAGAGTTATAACTCTTAACTTTTTCTTCAAAACTATTTGAAATTCTGATACCAGGGGACAGATGTCGTACAGGATGTCACGACATCACGCTTCAGAACATGCAGATTATATGTGTCCGTATGAACAGATTAAACAAGTAAATAACACAAGAGAATTGTTTACCCAGTTCGGTGCTACCTCACCTACATCTGGGGGCTACCAAGCCAGGGAGGAAATCCACTCTCAATAGTGTTAGTTCAAGGTCTAACAGCCCCTGTTTACAACCTTCTCACCTAACCACTACCCTGCGATCTCTACCTAAGAGCCACTCTTAGATATGAGAACCTCCGCTCACTCCCTCTCACTCACACTCCTGTGTTTACAATTAAGTCAAAGACACACCAGAGATCAACTCTGAACAAAAGAGATCAACTCTACACACTAGAGATCAACTCTAGACACAAGAGATCAACTCTACACACATAGGTCCAACACTTGATGTTAGGGTACCATCAAGGTGGCTCACAAAAGACTCAAGTCCCAAAAACTCACAAAATAACTCTTCAATCCCGGACTTGGTACAGCACTCGTGCAGCCTCCATGATTATATAGCCGTGTACGATTCTGGGCTGCAACTCCTTGATGCTGGAGGAGATCTATCTTCTTCTGAAAAATCTGCAGTTAAAGAACTAAAAGATAACTTTTGATCTTTTAGTTTGAATCTTTAATCTTTAATCTTTAATCCCTGAACGAACTCTTCTACTTTGAAATTCGAACTTTAATGATCTTTTAATTCGTTCCTAAAGATAGATCTTCTAATCTCTTGCTAACTGCACAATAATCTGTTAAAGATATAACAGATTTATATGTCCAGTATTTTCGGGCCGGATGTCAGGACATCGTGTAGATCTTCTTATCTCTTGCTAACTGCACAATAATCTGTTAAAGATATAACAGATTTATATGTCCAGTATTTTCGGGCCGGATGTCAGGACATTGTATCCGACATCGTGGATCCTGCAACTTCACTTCTGCACTTGACTTTTATCTTGCATTGTACAGCAACTCCAGTATTCTCGGGCAGGATGTCAGGACATTGTATCCGACATCGTGAATTCTGCAGCTTCAATTCTTCATTTGACATTTCATCTTGCCTTATGCATTGTGCAGCCCGATCTCATTCCTTGACATAACGTTGGACATCATGTGCAGCAACTCCAGCTTTCCTTCATTGTCTAAGTGCTTATGTTTTAACAAAATCTTAGCCAATCTTTTAAAGCTCAGTAGAGCCAAACACTAACAATCTCCCCCTTTGGCAAATTTTGTCTAAAACATACTTAGACACTTCCTGAGCAGGTACGAGCAGTTATGCAAGTGGGATCAGCAACTTCCATTATCAGAGTAATCAAGCACAGCGGAAATTCTTCAAGTTGCAAATCTACAAGTCTTCTCCAGGATGTCAAGACATCTCTCGTGACATCAGCTTTCTGCTTCTGCTCCCCCTGTCTCCATGCTCTTACTGCAGCATCTTCTATCAGCTACTAGTCTTTTCTAGGATGTCGAGACATCTCATGTGACATCCGCTATCTGCTCCCCCTGTCTTCATGCTCTTACTGCAGCATCTTCTAGTAGCTTACAACATTCATCATCAGCAGCAGTCTCCCCCTCAAACTCATATTCATACAACTCCCCCTCAAGATCATGAATCATGCATACATCATATCCTACTATCCTACTGCCATACATTATACATTCAACATAATCATGCATAATAGCAAGCATAATACTATTACTCCCCCTTTTTAGACATAAATTTGGCAAAAGTAGGATGCATGAAATGAATGTGCATGCATAATAGCAAGCATAATACTATTACTCCCCCTTTTTAGACATAAATTTGGCAAAAGTAGGATGCATGAAATGAATGTGCAAATATTACAGACCAATAACTAGTAATTGTTCAAGGGACATGCCCCTTTAGCTAATAAAAGTGAAAAGCAAACATAAGGGTCTGATGATCATGGGGTGGCTTCAGAATCATCATCTGATTCTGTCTCTTCTGCTGCATCTTCCTCTTCCTCAGCAGCTTCTTCTTCTACTTCAGCTGCTTCACCATCTTCCTCAGCTGCTTCACCATCAATGCCACTTTCTGAGAGCCTTTTGATCAGCCGTTCCAGCTCCATCTTCTTCTCTGTGTTGGCTTTGATGGTTGCTTCCAGCACCTTGCATGTGTCCTTGAGTTCAGTAATCAAGGCATCCTTGGACACAGCACCTGAAGCAGCAGCTTTCCCTGATGTCGAGACAATGTCTGGGACATGTGTCCCCTCAAACAGTTTATAGTGCAGGGATAGAGGAGATTCTCTTTTCATCACAGAGTCAGTGTAGTTTAACATATTGGGATGCTGACTCAACATAATGCCACACAATACAGTAGGGAAGGCAATGGGTAATTTGACAGCAAAAGATTCTGAATGCTTAACAGTTTGATCAAAGATATAGTTTCCAAAATTAAATTTGGATTTGGTTCCAACAGCATACAGAAATTTACCCAAACCTGTGGCAACAGTGGAAGTATGATTGGTGGGTACCCAGTTTGCAGCACCAATCCTGTGTAGAATTGCATACTTCACACTTAGCTTCCCTGCTGAAAGCTTCCCTTTCTTCGGCCAGTGCTGGACTCGTTTTGCAGTGATTTCCTTGGCAATTTGATGCTCAGAAACATCAATATCTATTACTCCATCAGTGGGTCTGCCCAGATATTTGTTGATCACAGCAGGGGAGAATCTAATACACTTTCCTCTGACAAACACTCTTTGATAATCATCACTTTTTCTGTTTGATATGTCAGAGGGAATGTTGACAATGAATTCCCTGACTAAGCCTTCATAGCACTCTCCCAACTTGCTGACAGTCTTCAGCAGTCCAGCAGCCTTGATGAGATCCACGATCTCCTTGCAATCCATGGCAGCTCTTCCCAGTTCTCTTTCCAAGGCAAGTCTACGTTGATATACATATTTCCACTTTTCAACATTGCCAATGGAGTGGAAAGAGATGTTGTCCAATGGTGCATCAGGAACATTTCCAGGCACCTTTCTTCCAGATTTCTTGGCCCTCTTAGATGTCGAGACATCTAGTTCGACATCATCATCAGACTCGGATGAGGAAATTTCTTTCCTTTTCTTGGAGGGGATAGCAACCTTGCTTCTTCTGGATGTGGCAGGAGTGACTGGAGTGCTCTTCTTCTGGGCCATAGTCTTGATTCGTCCAGACCTCTTGATGGGAGTTTTTCCCTTTCGGCTTTGTAACCTTTCTGCAATGCCAGGTGCCAACCTGTTGGCAATGGGTTCTTCATCAGATTCGACTTCTTCTAAGTCAATGAGGTCACCTGGAGCAGGTTCTGGTGCCCTTGGTGCAGGGGTCTCCTCTGCGGCTTGATCATCTTCCTCTGTTGATCTCTCTTTGCTGAGGGAAGAGAGTACTTCATCATTTGGGCCGGAAGATGTTGGAACATCTTTCTCAACATCAGGCATAGAAACATTCGGGGTGGAAGATGTTGGAACATCTTCATCAGCTTCAGGCACAGAGGCTTCTTTCAAAATGCTACTCACCATACTGCGGATTTTCTTGTCCATCTCCGTGTCTACTTCCCTAGGACTTGTTGCAAGGCTAGGGTTTTCAGCAATCTTCACTCCCTGTTGTCTTCTGGGAACCAGTTTCTCAGGGACAGAAGCTTGACCAGGAATTACTTGTATGGGTTGGATGTTAAATTCTGGTTGTTCCTGGTGCGGAGATGATGGTACAGCGGGTGAACCAGAAGCGGAAGTTTCTTTTGGTGAGGTAGCCATGGAAAAGCAGAGCGTTTGGAATGATTTCGTAAATTTCAGAAGGCTATTGGGAAATGCTGGTAAAAACACGAATGCCAAGCAGATATAAATTTGAATGAGGAATGTAGAGGGTCGTGTGAAGCAACGGTCGAATTTTCCTTGGTTCAGTAGTGAACGTGCTATTAATGTTAAGTGATTCGTTTGGGCACGTTCAGATTGCTGTAGTTGCTATAATTCCTCTAGCACACAAATGCCCAGCTTGCCCCTCAGTTTTTCAAACTGATTTGCATCCAAAGCCTTTGTGAAAATATCTGCTATTTGTTCCTCAGTGTCAACATGCTTCAGTGTGATCACTTTATCATCAACAAGATCTCTGATATAGTGATGTCTAATGTCAATGTGCTTGGTTCTGCTGTGTTGAACAGGATTTTTAGAAATATTAATAGCACTCATGTTGTCACAGTACAATGTCATGACATCTTGTTCGACATTGTACTCCTTCAGCATCTGCTTCATCCAAACTAGCTGTGAACAGCTGCTTCCTGCTGCAATATACTCGGCTTCTGCTGTAGATAGGGACACACAGTTCTGCTTCTTGCTGAACCATGAAATAAGGTTGTTGCCCAGATAGAAGCATCCACCAGAAGTGCTTTTTCTGTCATCTGCACTTCCAGCCCAATCAGCATCACAATACCCAACCAGCATTGAATCTGAACACTGACAATACATAATCCCATAGTCACTGGTGCCATTTACATATTTCAGAATTCTCTTTACTTGAGTCAAGTGACTTATCTTAGGATTGGCTTGATATCTTGCACAAACACCTACTGCATAGGTGATGTCGGGTCTGCTAGCCGTTAAATATAATAAGCTCCCAATCATGCTTCTGTACAAACTTTGATCAACACTGGTGCCTGCTTCATCCTTTGACAGCTTCAAGTGAGTAGGTGCAGGTGTCCTTTTATGACCGGCATTCTCCATCCCAAACTTCTTGACAATGTTCTTTGTATACTTGCTCTGTGAGAGGAATATGGAGTCTTCCATCTGCTTCACTTGAAGTCCCAGAAAATAAGTCAGCTCTCCAACAAGACTCATCTCAAATTCAGATTGCATCTGTTGAACAAAATGTCGAAGCATCTCATTCGACATCTCTCCAAACACAATGTCATCAACATATATCTGTGCAATCATCAAGTTTTCAGCATCTTGCTTGACAAAGAGAGTCTTGTCAATTCCTCCCTTCCTATACCCTTGCTGAGTAAGGAATTCTGTTAGCCTTTTATACCAAGCTCTTGGAGCTTGCTTCAATCCATAGAGAGCCTTCTTGAGCCTGTATACATGATCTGGATGAGTTGGATCTGCAAATCCCTTTGGCTGCTCCACATAGACTTCTTCATGCATAGCATTGATCCAGAACTCATCAGTCAGTGCCTCTTTCACATTCTTGGGCTCAATTCTGGAGACAAAGCATGAGTTGGAGACAATTTCAATCTCCCTTGATCTTGTAGTGACTCCTCTGTTTGGATCCCCTATAATCAGCTCCTTGGGGTGCATCTTCTGGATTCTAATGGAGGGTCTCTTGTCAGGTTGGTTGATGTTTGAATCATCTGTAGCAGGATCAGAGTTTTCTGCATTTTCTCCACTTTTAGCTGCATCTGCTACATTGTCTCCCGATGTTCTGACATCTTCTTCGACATCCTTCTTTCTTGCTGGAGACAGATCATCAACAACCACATTGATGGATTCCATCACTGTTCTGGTTCTGGAATTGAATACTCTATATGCTCTGCTGTTTGTAGAGTATCCCAGGAATATTCCTGCATCACTCTTGGGATCCATCTTTCTCCTTTGCTCTCTATCTGCCAAAGTGTAACATGGACTTCCAAAGATGTGGAAGTGCTTGACAGTTGGCTTCCTCCCTTTCCAGATTTCATACAGAGTGGTTGGAGTCCCTCTTCTAAGTGTGACTCTGTTGTGGATGACATAGGCATACCTCTTTCCTCCAAGGCTTTCAACTTGCATAGGCCCCATCAAGTCCATGTGAAGTAGTTCCAGCACCCTGGAGGTGGTCTGATGTTGAAGCTTCTGGTGGGACATCTTGACTTGCTTTCCAATCTGACATTCATCACAAATTCTGCCTTCTTCTATTTTCAGATTGGGAATGCCTCTAACAGCACTTTTGTCAAGGATTTTCTTCATGCCTCTTAAGTGCAGATGTCCAAACCTTTGATGCCATATTCTGACTTCATCTTCTTTGGAGGATAGACATGTGGAGGAGTAGCTGGTTTCTTGGGGTGTCCATAGGTAACAATTGTCCTTTGATCTGCTGCCCTTCATTAGAACTTCACTCTTCTCATTTGTCACCAAGCATTCTGACTTTGTGAAGTTTACATTGAATCCTTCATCACACAGCTGACTGATGCTGATCAAGTTTGCAGTCAGTCCCTTCACCAGCAGTACTTTGTTCAGACTAGGAAGTCCATCATGAACTAGCTTTCCCATTCCAATGATCTTTCCTTTAGAGCCATCTCCAAATGTCACATAACTAGTGGAGCAGGGCTCAATGTTCAGCAGGAATTCTTTGACTCCTGTCATGTGTCGGGAACAGCCGCTATCTAGGTACCAATCTTCCTTAGCTGATGCTCTAAGTGAAGTATGAACAACAAGACTGACAGCCTTGTGTTTTGGAACCCACATCATCTTCTTTCTGCTGTTGCTGCTTTGAGTTCCATGATGTGGATGGCCATGTAGATGATAGCAAAAGGGCTTTATGTGACCATACTTGCCACAGTAGTGACACCTCCACTTCTTTCTTTTGCTCTTTTTCTGCTGCATTCCATGATGTCGAGACCGATGTTGTGACATCGTGGCTCCAGTCCTGTTTTTGGCAGGAACAAATTCTGTCATGGTCGTTCTGCCAGCAGACTTAGGATTAAATCCAAGTCCTCTCTGGTTTCCAGCATTCTTTCCAAGCAGCAGCACCTCATCAAGCGTATCTGAGCCTTTATTCAGCATCTTTATTGATTTGGTCATGTTTTCCAATTTAGAGTTCAGAAAACCGACTTCTCCTTTAAGCTCAGAGATCTCCTCTTTATGTGCCTCCTTATCAGCCTCCAGATCTGCAATGACCTTCTTCAGTTGTGCTTCTTGCTGAAGAATCTTCTCACTTTTGATGCATAGTTCTCTATAGGATGTAGCAAGCTCATCAAAAGTGATTTCACTGTCTGTATCACTTGAATCTTCAGCAGATTCAAATCTCCCAGTGAGTGCATTCACATCTCTGTCAGAGTCACTTTCTTGTTCACTCTCTGTATCAGAATGACCTACAGAAAGTCCTTTCCTCTGCTTCTTGAGATGAGTGGGACATTCAGCTATGATGTGTCCATAGCCTTCACACCCATGACATTGAATTCCTTTGCTGTGACTGGGCTTTACATCTGATCTTTTCTGGTTTTTACTGCCTTTCCTGATGTCGAAAGGGATGTTCTGGACATGTGGCTTCTGCCTTCTGTCCATTCTGTTCTGCACTTTGTTGAACTGCTTTCCAAGGAGCACAACTGCATTAGTCAGACCTTCATCAGTATCCAGGTCATATTCACCTTCTTCTCCTTCATCATTGGACATGAAAGCCAGATTTTTACTCTTCTTTTCAGCCCTATCCGAGAGTCCTAGCTCAAAGGTTTGAAGGGAACCAATGAGTTCATCTACTCTCATGTTGCAAATGTCTTGGGCCTCCTCTATTGCAGTGACTTTCATGTCAAATCTCTTAGGCAAGGATCTGAGGATCTTTCTCACCAGCTTTTCATCTGTCATCTTCTCTCCCAAGGCAGTGCAAGCATTGGCAATTTCAAGAATGTTCATGTGGAAGTCATGAATGCATTCTTCCTCCTTCATCTTCAGATTTTCGAATTTTGTGGCCAACAGTTGCAATCTGGACATCTTCACTTTGGAGGTTCCTTCATGAGTGATTTTCAGGATCTCCCATGCATCTTTGGCCACTGTGCAAGTGTTGATCAGTCTGAAGATATTCTTGTCAACTCCATTGAATAGAGCATTCAAAGCTTTGGAGTTTCCAAGTGCCAATTCGTCTTCTTCTTTAGTCCAGTCTTCTTCTGGCTTCAATTCTTCAGTGGGCTTTCCTTCTGTGTCCAGCATCTTGGGATGTTCCCAGCCTTTGATGACAGCTTTCCAGGTTCTGCTATCCAGTGATTTGAGGAAGGCCACCATTCTTGCTTTCCAATATTCATAGTTGCTTCCATCGAGAATTGGTGGTCTGTTCACTGGTCCGCCTTCTTTCTCCATGTTCATCAGAATTTATCTCCCTAGATCTCACTCTGTGATTTCGAGTGTTGGCTCTGATACCAATTGAAATTCTGATACCAGGGGACAGATGTCGTACAGGATGTCACGACATCACGCTTCAGAACATGCAGATTATATGTGTCCGTATGAACAGATTAAACAAGTAAATAACACAAGAGAATTGTTTACCCAGTTCGGTGCTACCTCACCTACATCTGGGGGCTACCAAGCCAGGGAGGAAATCCACTCTCAATAGTGTTAGTTCAAGGTCTAACAGCCCCTGTTTACAACCTTCTCACCTAACCACTACCCGTGCGATCTCTACCTAAGAGCCACTCTTAGATATGAGAACCTCTGCTCACTCCCTCTCACTCACACTCCCGTGTTTACAATTAAGTCAAAGACACACCAGAGATCAACTCTGAACAAAAGAGATCAACTCTACACACTAGAGATCAACTCTAGACACAAGAGATCAACTCTACACACATAGGTCCAACACTTGATGTTAGGGTACCATCAAGGTGGCTCACAAAAGACTCAAGTCCCAAAAACTCACAAAATAACTCTTCAATCCCGGACTTGGTACAGAACTCGTGCAGCCTCCATGATTATATAGCCGTGTACGATTCTGGGCTGCAACTCCTTGATGCTGGAGGAGATCTATCTTCTTCTGAAAAATCTGCAGTTAAAGAACTAAAAGATAACTTTTGATCTTTTAGTTTGAATCTTTAATCTTTAATCTTTAATCCCTGAACGAACTCTTCTACTTTGAAATTCGAACTTTAATGATCTTTTAATTCGTTCCTAAAGATAGATCTTCTAATCTCTTGCTAACTGCACAATAATCTGTTAAAGATATAACAGATTTATATGTCCAGTATTTTCGGGCCGGATGTCAGGACATCGTGTCCGACATCGTGGATCCTGCAGCTTCACTTCTGCACTTGACTTTTATCTTGCATTGTACAGCAACTCCAGTATTCTCGGGCAGGATGTCAGGACATTGTATCCGACATCGTGGATCCTGCAACTTCACTTCTGCACTTGACTTTTATCTTGCATTGTACAGCAACTCCAGTATTCTCGGGCAGGATGTCAGGACATTGTATCCGACATCGTGAATCCTGCAACTTCAATTCTTCATTTGACATTTTATCTTGTCTTGTGCATTGTGCAGCCCGATCTTATTCCTTGACATAACGTTGGACATCATGTGCAGCAACTCCAGCTTTCCTTCATTGTCTAAGTGCTTATGTTTTAACAAAATCTTAGCCAATCTTTTAAAGCTCAGTAGAGCCAAACACTAACACTATTCATTGGTAATCGATTACCATAATGGTGTAATCGATTACACAATGTATTTTATGAAAAGTTATGACCCTTCACAATTGGATTTGAATTTCAACGTTCAGATTCACTTGTAATCGATTACTAATATAGTGTAATCGATTACACTATTTGAAAATCATTTTGGAACGTTGCAAAACATTTGAAAATATTTTGAAACCAAATTGGTCACTGGTAATCGATTACCAGAGAGTAATCATTCTGGTAACTTAGAAAATATTGAAAAAATTCTTTTGTAAAACAAAACTGTGCTTTTTTATTTTTGAAAAAAATATTTTTAATACTTATCCTATGTGAAGTCTTGACTTGTTGCTTCTTGATTTCTTCTCTTGAATCTTGAATCTTGGATTGGATTCTTGATGCTTGATCTTGAAGTCTTGAATCAATCTTGAATCAATCGCTTGGGCTTTTGTCATCATAAAAATTGCTTGGTTCATCATCATGAAGCTTGCTTCTACATCAAGCTTTGGCACACCCAAGGTACTAATCAGTGACGGAGGATCTCATTTTTGTAATGCCCAACTCACAAAAGTCCTCCAACACTACAGTTTCAAACACAAAGTAGCCTTACTGTCATACCCTAATTTCGTTCGGGGACCATCCGTTGTTGGGATGCGACCCTCGTTTGACCACTTCGAGGTATTTGGCACCCATCGTTAGGCAATTTGTGAAGTTTTGAGACATGCCGGAAGCCAAAAGAAAAGCGTTGTAGCATAATCCGTGAAGTTCCGTGACATGCTGAAAATTAAAAGGAAATGTTAGTGCGCAATTCGTAAAGTTCCGTAACGTTCCGGAAGGCAAAAAAGGGATGATTACGTAATCCGTAAGGTTCCGCAACATTACCGAAAGAAAACAAGTATCGTACGAAATTCATAAGTTTCCGTAACTTTACAGAAAAAGAATCACCAAAAAAAGGCAGGGGTGTATTTAGTAAAAATAGGGGTTCAAATAGCAACCAGGCCCACTTGGGCCTTCCAGGATGTTCCTCCAGAAGGCGATTGCTTCTGGAGGAAGCAACCTAGCTCGCCTGGGCGAGCTGGGTGGCAAGCTCCTCCCCTATTTTCCTATATATAGGGGGAGGAGTGAAGGAGAAAAATGTCCAACCCTCCTGGTATCTAAGATTCACTTAAAATTAGTGAAAAAAATTGTTTCCGTGAAGAAAATCCAAGCCGAGACGCTTCAGTAACGTTTCCGTGGGTGATTTCGCGAAGATTTTCAACCGTTCTTCGACGTTCTTCGTTCGTTCTTCGTCGTTCTTCGGTCTTCAACCGGTAAGTTCCCGAAATCGAACTTTTCAATTCATTCTATGTACCCTTTGTGGTCCTCATTTGTTTCACGTGCTTTTATTTTCATTTCATTTACTTTCTGTACCCCCTTTTGACGTGCTTTAGTCATTTACTTAAGTCATTTTCTCCCCTAATAAAAAATATAATAAATTTCCACCAATCATTTGAATTGTAACATCCGTTAATTTCTGTTAACATGAAATCCGACCGTTCGGTCATGCCGTAACCACGTTGGAAACCAAAAAGAGGTAAAATAATAATATAATAATAAAAAAATATCTTTTAGTAAAATAAATCAAAAAAATCAATCGGACGTTTTTCTTTGGGATTTCTCTTTCTTAATCGAATCGACTAATAACCAAAGTGAAACTAAGGCTAAAATCAATTCATAAACCAAACTTTTGTCATCGCCTAAAAAAGCCATTTTCAAAGGTCCAACACCTTGAAATGGTCTTTTCCGCTTTTATTGGTTAAGTGTAGATTTCTAAAAAGCCTAAAATCAATATGTAACTTTGTTATCTCTTTCAAAAATAAAGAAATCATTAATGGTCCAATGCCTTAATGTTTTCTCACTTTTCAAAAGAATCGAAAGATTATCTAATGGTCCAACGCCTTAAATGACCTTTCATTCAATAAAAATATATCACAAAAAAGGATAAAAAAATAACTTAACCAAAACGCTTTGTTCACAAAAGAACTACGTAGGTCTGATTTTCTCATCACAATTGAGGAATACGTAGGAGCAAAGGGAAACGCCCTTGTCGACCACAAAAAGATAAAAATATAAAAAGGCATAAAAGAGACATAAGAACGTAAAAAGGGAAGATAACATAAATTGAAGTCATATTTGCACATTTGATTAAAGGCTGCCGTCCCTTGTGACGGACGTGTGGGGTGCTAATACCTTCCCCTTGCGTAAATACAACTCCCGAACCTTTCACTTAAAGTTCGTAGATCATGTCTTTTCTGGTTTTTCCGACGTTTTCCTCAAATAAACGTTGGTGGTGACTCCGCGTGTATTCCTTTCTTGGAACACGCACCCGCGAGTCACGCGTCGCCCTCCCGCCGAAGGGTAGGTTGCGACAGTTGGCGACTCCACTGGGGACTGTTTTTAGAGAGTTAGACCATTTAATCTTGTGCAAATGTTTTACCATGACTTTCTTCTTTGTTGGTTTCCCTTTATTTTTCTTATGTTCTTGTATATATAACTCTTTAATGCTTTTAGTGTATTTTAAAATGTATGCATGAGGTAAATATTTATTCATTTGATGCACACAAACACCAACACTATTTGCACACACGGTGAGTTGAAAAAAAGGTCCCTATACCCGGGCTCGTGGGAACATAAGGAGTGGAGGTGAATCTGTGATCATGCTAGGTCTCCGACTTGCTTGGTTACAGTGAACCCTCATCTAGAGTTTTTCACTTTGATAACATATTGTTGCTAGTAGTCCCTACTGCTGCAATATGTTCTTCGAAGGGGATGATACCTCTAGAGACCATCAAGAGAGATATGACCACCTTGGGAATTATCACTAAAATAGGGGCACGAAGCGGACACGCTGCGTGCCATTTTTTCACACTGCCATGCATAAGTGTCATGTACCCTTTTGCTTGTATTTTGTGAATATTGTCATACTATGTGCATTCTCGTGTTGCGCCTTTCGCATATGCATCACGCACGGGTTTTGTCTTGATCCCCTCTCTTTAACAAACCAACGGAGGGTCCGTGTCACCTTCTTAAATACATATGTTGGGCACTTTGCTACCCCAAGACGTTGTATCTAAGAAGGAGACAATTTCCCAGGCTCCCGTATTCATAAATTGCATCTGTGTCATATGCATTTCTTCATGCATTCATCCATTCCACCCATGATAGATGTCGGGGTTTTGATTCGCACCGATTTTTGTTCACTTTAGTAAAACATGGGATCAAGTCAAATGCCTTCACTTAAAAAGAGGTTCTATCAAGTCAAGGTCAAGAGCCTAGGGACCACCAGTCTAAAAGAGTTAAGGCAGTTGATGGGTCAGCTCCAACGGCAAGCTTTTCGCAAAGCTTACGGTAAAATCTGGGACCTAGACATGGTAGAAGTCTCCATAGAGACCATTGCCTCCCTCACCTAGTATTATGATCAGTCGTTGAGGTGCTTCACCTTTGGGGACTTCCAGCTATCACCCATGGTGGAAGAATTTGAAGAGATCCTAGGATGTCCTCTAGGGGGAAGGAGACCATACCTCTCCTCAGGGTTTTATCCCTCATTAGCTAGAATTTCCAAGATAGTCCAAATCTCGGCACAGGAATTAGACCACAGGAAGCAAGTCGAAAATAAGGTGGTTGGAATACCGAGAAAATATTTGGAGGCAAAAGCAAGAATCTTGGCAGGTTAAGGCGAGTGGGCCCCGTTCATAGATATTCTCGCACTATTGATTTTTGGCGGAGTCCTCTTTCCGAATATGGATGGGTTGGTGGACCTGGCAGCGATCGACGCTTTTCTTGCCTATCATAACCACAAGGAAAGTCTGGTTGTCGCTATGCTAGCCGACCTATATGACACCTTCGACCGAAGATGTGAAAAGAGCAATACAAGGATTGTTTGCTGTACTTCATCTCTTTATGTATGGTTAGTTAGTTTCACACGTTTTTCGCCAAGAGGTGAGGCATGCTTGCCCTCTAGAAAGCCACCGTTCATGCACAGAGAAAGGAGGGGCAAATTGGGACCAACTCTTAGCAAGCAAAGAAGGAGCATCTGTCAACTGGTTCCCTCGATGGAAGGAAGGAAGAACCGGAGTTCTTATTTCATGCGGAGGATTTCCAAATGTTCCCTTGATGGGGATGAGGGGTTGCATCAGCTACAATCCCATTCTTGCTATAAGACAACTTGGCTACCCTATGAGAGGGGCGCTACTAGAGGATGAGCTCGTGCCTGTCATTTCACGAGGTTTCAATAAGACCAACGTGGAGACACTTCAGAAGGTCCGCAAGGCATGGGAGGTGTTGCAAAAGAAGGACAAGGAACTCAGGGGCAGTAACAATGGGCCCATCGGTGGCTATCGTAAGTGGTTAAAAGCCCACGCGCAAGGTTTGGATTGGCTCCCGAGTTTGAGAACAGCTAAAAGGGAGGAAGTTGAGGCACCAGAGGAAGACGAAGAGGTGCAGGCCCTTAGGACAGAACTCAAGCAAGCTCAAACAGTCAAAGAAAGGTTCAAATCAGCAGCTCTTAAAATCCGAAATGAGAATGCCAAACTGAGAGATATAAATATAGCTACCACTTAGGCTTTGGAACAAGAGACCAAGAGGGCTCATAGGGAAGAGCACGGCCGGAACAAGTTCCGAGGGGCTCTGTGGGGTAGCAACAGGGAGCTTAAACTCCGAAGAGAGGAAAGGGACCAATCACGAGTAGACAGTTTGATCTTGAAAGATGAATTGAAGGCTTGCTCGAGGTCCAAAAGAAGTTTGTCTCAGCGGTTATGCGAGACAGAGACCAACATGTTAGCTATTATCACCAAGTACCAAGAAGAACTAAATCTAGCCGCGGCCCACGAGCATAGAGTGGTGGACGAGTATGCCCAAGTGTACACAGAAAAGGAGGCTAGAGGAAGGGTGATCGATGCGTTACATCAAGAGGCAACAATATGGATGGACCAATTTGCTCTTACCTTGAACGGGAGTCAAGAACTTCCCCGATTACTAGCCAAGGCTAAAGTGATGGCAGACACCTACTCCGCCCTCGAGGAGATCCACAGACTTCTCGGCTATTGTCAGCATATGATAGATTTAATGGCCCATATAATTAGAAACCGCTAGGAAACTTGTATGGTCGCCCAGATCTTGACTAGATATGACTTTCTGAATAAAATGAGTTGATCCCATATTTCTACTCCAAAGCTAGTGCGAATCAAATCACTCCTGCATTTTATCTCTAGCATGCATTCATTATTCTTTACCCACTCCTCACGTTTGGTTTTTTAGGAAGAACACCATAACTAAACGTGCCACAAGGCATCCCTATCGCACCAGATCTAAATCTAGAATGATGGGTGATCAAGAGGAGACACAGGAACAGATGAAGGCCGACATGTTGGCTTTAAAAGAACAAATGGCTTCCATGATGGAGGCCATGTTTGGAATGAGGCAACTCATGGAGAAAAACGTGGCCACCACTGCCGCTGTCAGTTCGGCTGCCGAAGCAGACCCAACTCTCCTAGCTACCGCGCACCATCCTCCCCCAAACGCAGTAGGACGAGAGAAGAGCACACAGGGGCACAAAAGAAACCCCCATTTGGGATACAATCGGGTGGCTTACCCTTATGGATTGCCGCCTAATTACACACCGCCAGTCATGCACGATGACGCGGGCCATGTCTCTTCCCCCTTCCTTGAAAGGGAGCCTCCTCAATAGCCCCACGAGGCCCATGAAGATCATCAAGAGCATGCCCAAGGGGATGTTGATTTCTATCCCCCGATCCCCGTCGAGGGGCCGACACCCAACACCTTGCCTCAGCCCAACCTCACAGCACAACCAATATTCTTGTCCACAGAAGGACCACCCCCGGTGACCGGGGAAAGATGGAAACTCGATCTCCTCGAGGAGATATTGAGAGCTGTTGAAGGCTTTGGTGACTATCCGTTTGTGGACATGACGGATCTTTGCTTGGTACCAGATGTCGTCATCCCCCCAAAATTGAAGTAGGGTTGAAAAGAGGGAAGTTCGATTATGTTTCCCCCACAAGTACCCATGCTAAAAGAGTCGGAGCAACTGGGGCAAAAAGAAAGGAGGGAGATACCCATGCCGTCACTTCGGCGCCCTCATGGGTCAAGCCCCCACAGACCTCTCATGGAACACATCAATATGCGCAACATCATCTGAACTTTTCAGCTCGCGCCGGGAACTCCTCCAATTCAGCACCCGTGCAGTCTAAGGCACCCATCCAGAGGGAGGCCCCCCAAGTTCCGGCTCCAACCACGACTTGCCCGGCCGGCAATTCCAACGCAATGAGGAACTTTCTCCCGAAGCCAATTCCAGAATTCACCCCACTCCCAATGATGTACGAAGACCTCTTGCCGTCCCTTATCGCCAACCAAATGGCCGTAATAACTCCCGGGAAGATCTACCAACCCTCTTTCCCAAAGTGGTATGATTTTAACGCAACTTGCACGTACCATGGGAATACCCCGGGGCATTCCATCAAAAAATGCTTGGCCCTTAAATACAAGGTCCAAAATTTGATAGATGCTGGATGGCTAACATTTCAAGAGGATCAGCCCAACGTGAAAGCCAACCTGCCCGCCAATCATGGAGGGGGAGCGGTTAATGCCATTGAGTCAGATAGGCCGCGTAGGTCTAAACCTTTAAAGGACGTGGCAACCCCTAGGAGGTTTATCTTTGAGGCCCTACAAAAGGGAGGTGTGATTCCCCACGGTGGGCATAAAGAGGATTCTTGTTTGTTGCATCCCGACGAGCTACATAATGTGGAAACATGTTTGGCAGTAGAGGAATTGTTGCAATGAATGATAGATCAAGGCCGACTGGAAGTCGGTGATGAGGGGAGGGAAGAGTAGCATATATGTATGCAGTCCGTGGATGAGAGAAGTTTTGGAAGGCCTAAACCTTTGGTGATATATTTAACCAAGGACGCAGCTCCACAAAAGCCCCAATACCCCCCGGCAACTAAACCTGTCCCTTTCCCATACCAAAACAGCCACGCAGTCCCGTAGAGGTACACACCTCCGGACGAAAGGAAAGAAGAAGCCACTGACATCAGCTCGTTGTTGCCCAAGGTAACCAATATCACGGGACTGAGCGGTGTGACCCGCAGTGGTCGCGTGTTTGCGCCCACCGACCTACCAATCCAACCCACGGACGTTAAGGGGAAGACAAAGGTAGTGGAAGAACAAGATGATAAAACGCCTCTCACTCCGAATGAGGATATTCCGGTAAAAGGTCTTCCGAAGAAAAGGGATGGTTATGGCAAGAAGGAGGTGTCGCTAGAGGAAGCCAGCGAGTTTCTCCGCATTATTCAGCAGAGCGAGTTCAAGGTAATTGAATAGCTTAACAAAACCCCGACCAGGGTCTCGCTTTTGGAATTACTCATAAGCTCCGAGCCTCATCAGGCTTTGCTAGTAAAGATCTTAAACGAAGCTCATGTGGCCCAAGATATCTCTGTAGAAGGCTTCGGAGGGCTCGTCAATAATATCACTGCCAACAATTATCTCGCCTTCGCCGAAGAAGAAATCCCCGCCGAGGGGAGAGGGCACAACAAGGCTTTGCATGTATCGATCAAGTGCATGGATCACGTCGTGGCCAAAGAACTCATCGATAACGGTTCTAGTTTAAACGTAATGCCCAAAAGCACTTTGGAGAAATTACAGTTTAATGCTTCCCACCTAAAGCCAAGTTCCATGGTGGTCCGTGCCTTCGACGGCACCCGGCGAGAGGTTAGGGGAGAGATCGACCTCCCTGTACAGATAGGCCCTCACACCTGTCAGGTTACCTTTCAAATAATGGATATTAACCCCCCTTACAGCTGCTTGTTGGGACGCCCGTGGATCCACTCGGTGGGAGTTGTTCCCTCTACACTCCACCAAAAATTGAAATTCGTAGTGGAGGGGCATTTGGTTATCGTATCAGGCAAGGAAGACATCTTGGTGAGTTGCCCATCCTCTATGCCATATGTGGAGGCCGCGGAGGAGTCATTAGAAACTGCTTTCCAGTCTTTCGAGGTGGTAAGCATTTCCTCCGCAGATTCCTTCTCTGGGCAACCTTGCCTGTTAGATATGGCAGTAATGGTGGCCCGGGTAATGTTGGGGAATGGTTACGAGCCCGGAATGGGTTTAGGCAAGGACAACGGCGGCATAACTAGTCTGATAAGCGCCAAAGGAAACCGTGGGAAGTTTGGGTTAGGCTATAAACCCACACAGGCAAATATAAGGAAAAGCATTGCAGGAAGGAAAAGTGGAAGTCAAGGCTCACGATTAAGACAAGAAGACGAAGGAGGCCCTCCCTGCCACATAAGTAGGAGCTTTATAAGCGCGGGTCTAGGGGACGAAGGCCAGGTCGTTGCAATATGCGAAGATGATTCGCCAAGTGGGTCGGAGTTGGTACGACCATGTCCTCCTGGTTTCCGACTAGGAAATTGGCGAGTGGAGGAACGCCTGGACATTTACGCAACAAGCATAATGTAACCCTTTGTGGCTTTTAAACTCTACAGTTGGGCCTAGAGTTTTCTTTTGTTAAGGCTTTATGTCTTTTGTTCCTAAAAATTATAAAATAAAAGATCTTCATCTATTCCTACGTCTCTACCCATTCTCATCCATTTGCATGTTTATTTCTTTACGTTTAGCGCCAGATCCGATGATGAGTTCTTCGAAGGTACGAATACCTGGGACCCGACCATCGATTCTGAGCAAGAAACGAATCAAACGGAGGATGAAGAGGACGAGGATGTGGGACTTCTCCCAGAGTTGGAGAAGATAGTCGCCCATGAGGACCAAGAAATAGGGCCTCATCAAGAAGAGACAGAACTAGTGAACTTAGGAACCGACAGTGGGAAAAAGGAAGTAAAGATAGGCACGGGTATGACCACATCCATTTGTGAAGAATTGAAAGCCCTGCTGAAAGACTACCAAGACATTTTTGCTTGTTCATACAAAGATATGCCCGGTTTGAGTTCTGACATTGTACAACACTGATTACCCCTGAATCCCGAGTGTTCCCCAGTAAAACAAAAACTGAGGGGGATGAAGCCCGAGACATCCTTGAAAATAAAAGAAGAGGTAAAGAAACAATTTGACGTTGGGTTTTTGGCTGTCGCTCGGTACCCAGAATGGGTTGCCAAGATCGTACCAGTCCCTAAGAAGGATGGGAAGGTGCGAATGTGTGTGGATTATCAGGACCTGAATCGAGCCAGTCCCAAAGACAACTTTCCTTTGCCACATATCGATATCCTCGTCGATAATACGACCAATTTTGCTTTGTTTTCCTTCATGGATGGGTTCTCCGGTTACAATCAGATAAAGATGGCGCCGAAGGATATGGAAAAGACTACCTTCGTCACCCTGTGGGGAACGTTCTGTTACAAGGTGATGTCCTTTGGACTCAAGAACTCCGGGGCAACTTATCAACGGGCTATGGTAGCTTTGTTCCACGATATGATGCACCATGAGATCGAGGTCTACGTCGACGACATAATTGCCAAATCTAACACCGAGGAGGAACACCTTGTCAACCTGCGGAAGTTGTTCGAAAGGCTTAAGAGGTATCAATTAAGGTTAAACCCCGCTAAGTGTACCTTCGGGGTCAAATCAGGGAAGTTGCTTGGTTTCATCGTAAGCCAGAAAGGGATAGAGGTGGACCCTGAAAAGGTGAAAGCCATCCTTGAGATGCCGAAACCCTGTACCAAGAGGCAGGTCTGAGGTTTCCTAGGATGTTTGAATTATATTGCCAGGTTCATATCACAGCTCACCACTATTTGTGAGCCATTGTTCAAACTCTTACGCAAAAACCAAACCGTCTGCTGGAACGAGGATTGTCAAGAGGCGTTTGGAAGGATCAAACAGTGTCTCATGAACCCTCCTGTGCTTTTGCCACCGGTACCCGAAAGGCCTCTTATTTTGTATATGACGATTTTGGATGAGTCGATGGGATGTATGCTGGGGCAACATGACGAGTCCAGGAAGAAAGAGCGCGTTGTCTACTACTTGAGTAAGAAGTTCACGGCCTGTGAAATGAATTACTCCCTGCTCGAAAGAACGTGTTGTGCTTTAGTCTGGGCATCCCATCATCTAAGACAATACATGCTGAGCCATACCACCTGGTTGATATCAAAAATGGACCCAGTTAAGTACATCATTGAAAAGCCAGCTCTCACAGGACGGATCGCCCGATGGCAGGTCTTGCTATCCGAGTTTGATATAGTTTATGTCACCCAAAAGCGATAAAAGGGAGCGCCTTAGCGGATTATTTGGCTCAGCAGCCTCTTAACAACTATCAGCCCATGCATCCCGAATTCCTGGATGAGGACATCATGGCCTTGTTTGAGGAAAAACTAGACGAGGACCGGGACAAATGGACTGTATGGTTTGATGGAGCGTCAAACGTTTTAGGCCATGGCATTGGAGCAGTATTGGTCTCTCCAGACAATCAATGTATACCTTTTACAGCTAGGCTGGGGTTTGACTGCTCCAATAATATGGCTGAGTATGAAGCGTGTGCCCTAGCCATCCAGGCGGCAATTGACTCTAATGTCAAACTGCTCAAAGTGTACGGGGACTCAACACTGGTGATTCACCAGCTGAGAGGGGAATGGGAAACTAGAGACCCCAAGCTAATACCCTACAAAGCCTATATCAAGGAGTTGGCTGATTCCTTTGATGAGATCTCCTTCCATCACGTTCCTCGGGTGGAAAATCAAATGGCAGATGCGCTTGCTACTTTGGCATCCATGTTCCAGCTAACACCGCACGGGGATCTACCATACATTGAGTTCTGGTGTCGTGGCAAACCCGCACATTGTTGTCAGGTGGAAGAGGAACGGGACGGTAAGCCTTGGTATTCCGATATCAAGCGATATGTTGAAAGCAAAGAGTACCCACCGGAGGCTTCCGATAATGATAAAAGGACGTTGAGGAGATTAGCAGCCGGTTTCATCATGAGTGGGAGCATACTATATAAAAGAAACCATGACTGGACTCTCCTGCGATGCATGGATGCCAAAGAGGCGAACCACATGATTGAGAAAGTCCACGAGGGCTCGTTTGGAACATACGCCAATCGCCATGCTATGGCCAGAAAGATCCTGAGAGCAGGTTATTACTGGCTCACCATGGAAAGTGATTGCTGCATCCATGTAAGGAAATGCCATAAATGTCAAGCGTTCGCAGACAATGTCAATGCTCCGCCACATCCTCTGAATATCATGTCCGCCCCTTGGCCTTTTTCCATGTGGGGGATAGACGTCATAGGGGCCATCGAACCCAAGGCTTCGAAAGGTCATCGCTTCATTCTCGTGGCAATAGATTATTTCACCAAATGAGTCGAAGCGGCTTCCTACACCAATGTCACGAGGAGTGTAGTGGTCAGATTCATCAAGAGGGAGCTGATTTGTCGGTACGGACTCCCTAGGAAGATCATTACCAACAATGGTACCAATCTGAATAACAAGATGATGCAGGAAATGTGCGCGGATTTCAAAAATCTAGCATCACAATCCACGCCCTACCGACCAAAGATTAACAGAGCCGTGGAAGCAGCCAACAAGAATATTAAGAAAATTATTCAGAAGATGACAATATCATACATAGATTGGCATGAGATAATGCCTTTTGCCTTGCATGGATACCGAACTTCGGTACGAACTTCTACTAGGGCAACACCGTATTCCTTGGTTTATGGAACGGAAGCGGTACTCCCATTTGAAGTAGAGATCCCTTCTCAGAGGATACTAGCAAAATCAGGTTTAGAAGAATCGGAGTGGGCTCAAACACGCTACGGCCAACTCAACCTTATCGAAGGTAAGCGCTTGACGGCCATGAGCCATGGGCGCCTGTATCAACAAAGAATGAAGAATGCGTTCGACAAGAAGGTGCGCTTGCACAAGTTCCATGAGGGGGACCTTGTGCTGAAAAAGATGTCCCACACTTTTAAAGATAATCGAGGGAAGTGGGCCCCGAACTACGAAGGACCTTTCGTTGTGAAAAGGGCTTTTTCCAGAGGGGCCCTGGTGCTTACCAACATGGATGACGAGGAGCTGCCTTTACCCGTGAATTCCGATGTTGTCAAGCGATACTATGCTTAGAATCTGGGCCAATTGAGGATATCGTTGCATGTTCTTTTTTTTGTGTATTCTTCTTGGTTTCCCCCAAGGATTCCTGTCTACTGTATATTTCTCGTCACAGTCTTTTAAAATAAGAGAACACGAGTTTGAGGTTTCAGTCCTCACTTCGTACTTTAAAACTATGTGCAGTTTATGATAACCTAAGCCTTTTCGCTCAGTCCACGGGATGCCCCAAAGCGCTTAATTAAAAATGAACCTAAACCAGCTTTCACTAAAAATTTGTTGCATTCATGCATACTCATACACATGCATATTTTGTCATAACAGGGGCATAATCAACTGGCCGTGGTCAGATGCCAGGATGAAGTTGGACGCCGAAACCCATCAAGGTAAAACGGTAACACGGCCACGGTTTACCTTGCAATGTTGTTTCCTACTTTCGGGTACTTAGGGATGGACGCAAGTAGAGGCTAGGGTCACGACCGATGGGTCGTCGTCCCTTGCCTAGCTCTGGACAAATGGAAAGCGCCGCTGCAAGGCAGCCTAGTATCCTTTAAATTTTTAGTAATTACTGTTGTGTCTTTAAAGTAAATATTGGATATCTGCCCTGAGTGGGTTCGAGTAAGCAAACGCTGCCCATAGAAGGCCATACTTACGTCTCCCCTAAAAAAAAGTGTAGGTTAGCTCGCCTGGGCGAGCACCCCTGCACCTGCAAATATAAAAAACGAGGGAGGGGGATTTTTTTGCACCCCAAAAACTTCCCCCCTCATTCAAAAGCAAGACCCACGGATTTCACGAGTTTGCAGCCCTAGGGTCACCATTTTTCACGTTTTTGATTCCTTTTTGCACTATTATTCATCTCCAACAAGTAAGTACCTCATTCTTGGGCTCTCTAGCTTTCCATTGATGTATTTTGGTGCTCTAAGTTGCATGTATTTGCTCAAAAACGTGAGGGATTTATCCTTGAATTGTTGCTTGTTTTTGTTGAATTGAGGGGTAAGGGATGGCCTTAGGCCTAGGGTGCATTCTGAAGTAATGGGGCATGCCACGTTGCCCCCATTCTCTTGATATTCATGCCTAAACATGCGTCCACCATGTGATCGGTGAAATGCCTCAACGACATATGAGCATGGTTTTGTGAGCTTTGGACTATGGGGCTGATTTATATGTATAAGGACAGCACGTAGAGGTTAAAATGAGTGCCCGAATGCGATTCTAGGCCTAGGAACCCAAGCTTTTAATTTCAATACAAGGAAGCATGACTTACGCCTAGGAATCTAAGTTTTGGTTTTGAATGTAAAAAGGCATGAATATTAGGACATGTTTGAGAGGTTTTTATTAGAATTTAAATTTGGCTGCCCCATGAGGAATACCTTGCACCTAGGTAGCATGGAAAATACCTTTCAATGGTATGTATATATGTGAATATATATAGCATGGAAATGCCTTGCAAAGTGTGTGAATATATGGCATAAAAATACCTTGCAAAGTGTGAATGTATAGCAAATAATGCATTTCAAAAATCTGTATATGTAGGATAGGTAGCGTAAAAATGCCTTTCAAAATATGTATATTTGTGGATAGGTAGCATAAGGAGTCTTTCAAAAAATGTACCCATGTCAAAAATGGCACGAGAATGCTTCCCAAATGAATATATGATGTGGAATTGCCTTTCAAGTGTAGATAGATGACATGAAAGTTCCTTCTCAAATAAATGCAAGTGTGTGCATGACATGAGTTTGGCTCTCCAATGTGCATATATAAACAAATATGAAACAACAAAATGTATATGTTAATAAAATACTCCAAATGTGCATAGGTAGTTTGTGGTAGCAAAATACTTAGGATATGAACATGTGTAATTTTGACACAATACCTTCAGCATGCGTATATGTATTCTTTTAAAAAAAAATATATGTGTGGTAACTAGAATGTTTTGAATATCCTTGTATGTTGATATAAATAGTAGGATATTTTACGCATATGCACATTCATAAATGTTTTACAATAAGGAAATGTGTGCACAAGTTTGTTCTAAATTGGAAAGATTAGCATGCCCTTTTTGCTTTAAAATAAGCGTTTTCTTGTAAACTAACTTTCCAAATGTTTGTCCCCGCAGGAAATGGTTCCGAGAAAGCTTTCCGCAAAAAGATCTAGGATGGACGCCGCGGCTGAAGGGACCAGTGCCGCTCCCGAGTTTGATAGCCACTGTTTCAGGAGCACTGAGCATCAGCAACGTTTCGAGGCCATCAAAGGATGGCCGTTCCACCGAGAGAGACGCGTCCAGCTCAGGGACGATGAGTACACCGACTTTCAGGAAGAGATAGCTCGCCGACATTGGACGTCGCTGGTCACTCCCATGGCTAAGTTTGACCCAGATATAGTCCTAGAATTTTATGCCAATGCTTGGCCCACAGAAGAGGGAGTGCGGGACATGCGATCATGGGTGAGGGGTCAGTGGATTCCCTTTGATGCAGATGCCCTCAGCCAGTTCCTGGGAGACCTGCTGGTGTTAGAGGAAGGCCAAGAGTGCGAGTTTAGTCAGAGAAGGAACAGGGCCGATGGGTTTGACGAGGAGGCCATTGCCCAGCTGTTATGTATACCAGGTCAGGATTTTGCCCGGACCGCTGCAGGGAGGCAGGTGCGGATCATGCGCACCAACATGACTACCCTAACCCAGATATGGATGACGTTGCTGCTCAGCAATGTCCTGCCCAGTGATCATAACTCCGACCTTCCTTTGCCGAAGTGTCAGCTGGTGTATGCCATCCTGACACGGATGAGAGTCCATGTGGCTCAGTTGATTGCTGACACCATCTATTTATTTGCAGGGATCGTGCCCACAAGACACCCAGTGGACCCGGAGAACTCCAACAGGGCCCTAGGGTCTCCAGCTTTGGTTACGGGCCTCTATCAGTCTTACAGGGTGCCCGTTCCCCCCAGCAAGGTCACGCCATCATGACATAGGTAAGTATGCACATCGCTCAATTGATTTCTGATGTCATCTATTGTTTGCAGGGATCACGCCCGCAAGACACCCAGTGCACCCGGAGAAGTCCAACAGGGTCCTGGGGTTTCCAGCTCTGATTACGAGCTTCTGTCAGTTTTTACGGAGTGCCTGTCACCCCCCAACAAGGTCATTAGGCCCCGCATTAACTGGGCTTTCATCAAGAAATACTGCGCCCCCAGGCAGGCGCAGGGCGAGACACCACAACAACATTGGGATGGACGATAGTGGGCAATAGACGCACCACCACCACCTCTAGAGTTCACCTCATCTCATCCACAAAAAGGTTAGAGCGTTGCCTATGACACATGGCCGATCAATAGGCGACCAAAGTCCAAAGCAAAAGGTAAGAAAAAGTACTAGGTCCGTGACCGACAAGTCATCAGGCGTCTAGCTCAAGACGTTAATGAAGCGCTACTAGGAGGCAACCTAGTAACTTTTAAATTTCTGCTTGTTATTTGATCACCTTTTGTTTCTCAAGCCATAGTAGGACACACCTAGTTGCTCATGATCCTAGGAATTTAAATAAAATGAGCACAAGCTCGAAAGGTAGTCATACCTCACAAAATATATGTATGTGTGTTTAGGTAGTGAAAATACCTTAGATATGCATGTATGTAATTTAGGTAGCAAACAACTACCTCACGAAATATATATATGTATGTTTAGGTGGCAAGATACCTTGGATATGCATGTATATAGCAAAAATACCTCAAAAAAATATACACATGTTTAGGTAGCAAAATACCTCATGAAAAGAACAAAACAAAAACAAACAAGGAAAAGAAATAAACACATGATAAAAAGGAAAAGAGAAAAAAGAAAAATAAGTTGTCTAGCTGAAAAACCAACATGCTTTTGAAAAGAGATGACTTCCAGCTTTTTTTTGAAAAAATTCACTGATCATAACCAGTTTTTGAAAAAAATGTGTATACACCTGAAGGGTGAATGCTATGAAAATTTTCCTGAACACCCAAAAATAGACTCGGATGAATGCACAAATTAATAAAAGAACATATTTTGGAAACACTGGGTTGACTAAAGTAGAGAAAATGAATTATGAGCCCTAGCATCACATGACCAAAATTTTTTTGACACTTGAGTGTCCACATAGGTGCATGCATGACTAGTTTTGCATACAATTTCCAAATCATCATTGTTGCATTTGTGTCATGGAAATAATGTGGGACATCCCCTTTTATCCTTGAACTAAACCAAACCCTGACATATATCATGTCCAACCGTGCTACAAGCCTTGAGCCAAAATCCCAACTTACCATAAACCTTGACCCAGGGTGAGAATATCAATCCTTGTCCTCAGAAGAAAACACAAAAAGAAGGAAAATTCCCAATCAAGGAAAATGGGGGAAAGCAAAAAAGAAAGAGAATTCTCGATCAAAGATCGGAAGAGAAAAAAAGAAATATGCAGAAAGGTCTTAGGACCAGACAATATTTGAACTATACAGATTTGTCACCAAGTAAACAAGAAAAGAAAGGAAACCACAACCTAAAGTGGTGCTCTCCCTTTGATTGCCAACCAAAATCCTGTGTGTCAGCGACTTTTTCGCCCCGCACTAAACAAAAAAAGAAAAGGAAAAGGCCAAAAACATTCAAAGCCGAAATTCCCACAAAAAACACCATTTCCAAGAAAAAGTCCTATTGATCCATGATCACGCATGTAATCTTTGATTTGATAGGAAATGATTTGCAAGATCAAGTCATGGCATATCTATGGTTCGAAATTAGGACGAAACACTTACCTGTGTGAGATTAATACACTTTGAGTGATTTCCTTCTATTTTTGTTGAACCCAGTGTTTCCTCTAAAATGGTCATTTAGAAACAAAATGCTAACATCCAAAATCTCATTTGTGGTTATGAGAAGATTTCATCAGCATACTCCCCTTCCCCGGTAGACACATTGTTTTTCATTCGAAAAGCATATGTTGCTTTGATTAGTTGGAAGTTTTCTCTCTTTACTAAAGCATGTTCGCATTTTAGTGAAGAAAACAACGAGACTATTTTTAGTCTCACAAGTTATCCAGAACTATGTAGGTCTGAGTTCCTCATTGAGGATACATAGGAGCAAGAGCCTCGCTTTTGTCGGCCGCCCCACAATCTCTATCATACTGACCTTGGAGTCATGCGACAAGCAGAAATACCCTAGCGGTTATACGTATAAACATTTTGCTATCTATAAGACTCAAAGCATAATAGCATGCAGAGACTAACGTCGTCTTCTACGCCTTTTGTCATCCAGAGGCGGCGGGCCCGATGACATGCGGGAACCATTTGGTCCCACACTTTCTTTTGCTATCTATAAGACCCAAAGCATGATAGCACGCAGAGACTAACGTCGTCTTCTGCGCCTTTTGTCATCCAGAAGCGGCGGGCCCAATGACATGCGGGAACCATTTGGTCCCACTTTCTTTTGCTATCTATAAGACTCAAAGCATGATAGCACGCAGAGACTAAAGTCGTCTTTTGCGCCTTTTGTCATCCAAAGGCGGCGGGCCCGATGACATGCGGGAACCATTTGGTCCCGCACTTTCTTTTGCTATCTATAAGACTCAAAGCATGATAGCACGCAAAGACTAAAGTCATCTTCTGCGCCTTTTGTCATTCAGAGGCGGCGGACCCGATGACATGCGGGAACCATTTGGTCCCGCACTTTCTTTTGCTATCTATAAGACTCAAAGCATGATAGCACGCAGAGACTAACGTCGTCTTCTGCGCCTTTTGTCACCCAGAGGCGGCGGGCCCGATGACATGCGGGAACCATTTGGTCTCGCAACTTCTTTTGCTATCTATAAGACTCAAAGCATGATAGCACGCAGAGACTAACGTCGTCTTCTGCTCTTTTTGTCATCCAGAGATGGCGAGCCTGATGACATGCGGGAACCATTTGGTCCCGCACTTTCTTTTGCAATCTATAAGACTCAAAGCATGATAGCACGCAGAGACTAACATCGTCTTCTGTGCCTTTTGTCATCCAGAGGCGGTGGGCCCGATGACATGCGGGAACCATTTGGTCCCACATTCTTTTGCTATGTATAAGACTCAAAGCATGATAGCACGCAGAGACTAAAGTCGTCTTCTGCGCCTTTTGTCATTCAGAGGAGGCGGGCCCAATGACATGCGGGAACCATTTGGTCCCGCACTTTCTTTTGCTATCTATAAGACTCAAAGCATGATAGCACGCAGAGACTAACATCGTCTTCTGCGCCTGTTGTCATCCAGAGGCAACGGGCCCGATGACATGTGGGAACCATTTGGTCCCGCACTTTCTTTTGCTATCTATAAGACTCAAAGCATGATAGCACGTAAAGACTAACGTCGTCTTCTACGCCTTTTGTCATCCAGAGGTGGCGGGCCCGATGACATCGAAAACCATTTGGTCCCACACCCTTTTGCTGTCTATAAGACTCAAAGCATGATAGCACGTAGAGACTAACATCGTCTTCGGTGCCTTTTGTCATCCAGAGGCGGTGTGCCCGATGACATGCGGGAACCATTTGGTCCCACATTCTTTTGCTATCTATAAGACTCAAAGCATGATAGCACGCAGAGACTAAAGTCGTCTTCTGCGCCTTTTGTCATCCAAAGGCGGCGGGCCCGATGACATGCGGGAACCATTTGGTCCCGCACTTTCTTTTGCAATCTATAAGACTCAAAGCATGATAGCACGCAGAGACTAACATCGTCTTCTGTGCCTTTTGTCATCCAGAGGCGGTGGGCCCGATGACATGCGGGAACCATTTGGTCCCACATTCTTTTGCTATCTATAAGACTCAAAGCATGATAGCACGCAGAGACTAAAGTCGTCTTCTGCGCCTTTTGTCATTCAGAGGAGGCGGGCCCAATGACATGCGGGAACCATTTGGTCCCGCACTTTCTTTTGCTATCTATAAGACTCAAAGCATGATAGCACGCAGAGACTAACATCGTCTTCTGCGCCTGTTGTCATCCAGAGGCAACGGGCCCGATGACATGTGGGAACCATTTGGTCCCGCACTTTCTTTTGCTATCTATAAGACTCAAAGCATGATAGCACGTAGAGACTAACGTCGTCTTCTACGCCTTTTGTCATCCAGAGGTGGCGGGCCCGATGACATCGAAAACCATTTGGTCCCACACCCTTTTGCTGTCTATAAGACTCAAAGCATGATAGCACGCAGAGACTAACATCGTCTTCTGTGCCTTTTGTCATCCAGAGGCGGTGGGCCCGATGACATGCGATTATCCGCATGCTCGATGAATGATGAACGCGTAGAGACAAATTCTGCACCCTTTATCATTCAGGAGCAGCGAGTCGAGTGGCAAACGCGCATAGATGAATTCTGCGCCCATTGCCATTTAGATGTCGCAAATTGGGTGATAAACGCGCATAGACGAATTCTGCGCCCTTTATCATTCAGGAGCAGCGAGTCTAGTGGTAAACGCACATAGACGAATTCTGCGCCCTTTGCCATTCAGATTTCACAAATTGGGTGATAAATGTGCATAGATAAATTTTGCAACCTTTGCCATTCAGATTTCGCAAATTGGGTGATAAACGCGCATAGATGAATTCTGCGCCCTTTATCATTTAGGAGCAGCGAGTCGAGTGGTTAACGCGCATAGACGAATTCTGCGCCCTTTATCATTCAGGAGCAGCGAGTCTAGTGGTAAACACACATAGACGAATTTTGCACCCTTTTCCATTCAGATTTCATAAATTGGGTGATAAATGTGCATAGACAAATTCTGCAACCTTTGCCATTCAGATTTCGCAAATTGGGTGATAAATGCGCGTAGACGAATTCTGTGCCCTTTATCATTCAGGATCAACAAGTTGGGTGATAAACGCGAATAGACGAATTCTTCCTCCTTTATCATTCAGGAACAACAAGTTGGGTCGTAAACGCGCAGAGACAGATTTTGTGCCCTTTATCATTCAGGAGCAGCGAGTCGAGTGGTAAACGCACATAGACGAATTCTACACCCTTTATCATTCAGGAACAACAAGTTGGGTGGTAAATGCACAGAGACAGATATTATGCCCTTTGTCATTCAGATTTCGCAAGTCGAGTGATAAACGCGCAGAGACATATTTTGTGCCCTTTGTCATTCGGGGACAGTAAGTCGAGAGGTGGGCGAAGACAAATTATGGTCATTCCACGCACCTTTTCGCCATCCAGAGGCGATCGTGTCCGGTGGCACACAGAGACAAATTATGGTCATTCTGTGTCTCGCTGCCCAGGCTCGATCGTGTCCAACAAAACGCAGAGACAAATTATGGTCATTCTGCGTCTTGTATCAACCAAGAGGAACAAATTCGACAATATCAGGATGATGTGTCAGTACCGATCATTTTCAAATTTTTGCAGGTTCCGCTGGCAGGGAGGTTCACTGGCCGAATGGTGTTTCGCTCGAACGAAATTAGTGTCTTATCTTTACTTCCCTTTTATCTCCAATAAAAGACAAGTAAAGAGGGGCAACTGTCATACCCTATTTTCATCCGGGGACCATCCATTGTTGGGATGCGACCCTCGTTTGACCACTTCGAGGTATTTGGCACCCATCGTTAGGCAATTTGTGAAGTTCCGAGACATGCCGGAAGCCAAAAGAAAAGCGTTGTAGCACAATCCGTGAAGTTCCGTGACATGCTGGAAATTAAAAGGAAGTGTTAGTGCGCAATCCATAAAGTTTCGTAACGTTCCGGAAGGCAAAAAAGGGATGATTACGTAATTCATAAGGTTCCGCAACATTACGGAAAGAAAACAAGTATTGTTACGAAATTCGTAAGTTTCCGTAACTTTACCGAAAAAGAATCACCAAAAAAAGGCAGGGGGTGTATTTAGTAAAAATGGGGGTTCAAATAGCAACCAGGCCCACTTGGGCCTTCCAGGATGTTCCTCCAGAAGGCGGTTGCTTCTGGAGGAAGCAACCTAGCTCACCTGGGCGAGCTGGGTGGCAAGCTCCTCCCCTATTTTCCTATAAATAGGGGGAGGAGTGAAGGAGAAAAATGTTCAACCCTCCTGGTATCTGAGATTCACTTAAAATTAGTGAAAAAAATTGTTTGCGTGAAGAAAATCCAAGCCGAGGCGCTTCCGTAATGTTTCCGTAACGTTTTCGTGGGTGATTTCGCGAAGATTTTCAACTGTTCTTCGACGTTCTTCATCGTTCTTCGGTCTTCAACCGGTAAGTTCCCAAAATCGAACTTTTCAATTCATTCTATGTACCTTTAGTGGTCTTTATTTGTTTCACGTGCTTTTATTTTCATTTCATTTACTTTCCTTACCCCCTTTTGACGTGCTTTAGTCATTTACTTAAGTCATTTTCTCCCGTAATAAAAAATAAAATAAATTTCCACCGATCATTTGAATTGTAACATCCGTTAATTTCTGTTAAAATGAAATCCGACCGTTCGGTCATGCCGTAACCACGTTGGAAACCAAAAAGAGGTAAAATAATAATAATATAATAAAAAATATCTTTTAGTAAAATAAATCAAAAAAATCAATCGGACGTTTTTCTTTGGGATTTCTCTTTCTTAATCGAATCGACTAATAACCAAAGTGAAACTAAGGCTAAAATCAATTCATAAACCAAACTTTTGTCATCGCCTAAAAAAGCCATTTTCAAAGGTCCAACGCCTTGAAATGGTCTTTTCCTCTTTTATTGGTTAAGTGTAGATTTCTAAAAAGCCTAATTTTTTTATCTCTTTCAAAAATAAAGAAATCATTAATGGTCCAATGCCTTAATGTTTTCTCACTTTTCAAAAGAATCGAAAGATTATCTAATGGTCCAATGCCTTAAATGACCTTTCATTCAATAAAAACATATCTTGCAAAAAAGTATAAAAAAATAACTTAACCAAAACTCTTTGTTCACAAAAGAACTACGTAGGTCTGATTTTCTCATCACAATTGAGGAATACGTAGGAGCAAAGGGAAACGCCCTTGTCGACCACAAAAAGATAAAAATATAAAAAGGCATAAAAAAGACATAAGAACGTAAAAAGGGAAAATAACATAAATTGAAGTCATATTTGCACATTTGATTAAAGGCTGTCGTCTCTTGTGACGGACGTGCAGGGTGCTAATACCTTCCCCTTGCATAAATACAACTCCCGAACCTTTCACTTAAAGTTCATAGATCACGTCTTTTCCGGTTTTTCCGACGTTTTCCTCAAATAAACATTGGTGGCGACTCCGCGCGTATTCCTTCCTTGGAACACGCACCCGCGAGTCACGCGTCGCCTTCCCGCCGAAGGGTAGGTTGCAACACTTACCTTACCACCCTCAGACCAATGGGCAAGCTGAAGTTTCTAATAGGGAAGTTAAGAAAACTTTTGAAAAAAGTAGTTGCTCAACATGGCCCAAAATGTAGCAAATTTGGAGGAAGTGTTCGGAGAGATTCGTAAGTACGATAAGTGCCTCAATCCTGAATAATGCACACTATTGGGGTTGGCGATGGAAAATTCCTGGAAATGCACAGCCCTACCGATACTGGAAATGCACAGCCCTACCGATGTCATAGAAGTTCAGAAATTGAACGGTAGACTGACGTCTTTGTCCAGGTTTGCAAACAAGCCCTACTTAGGAAAACTTAGTCATTCCTATGGGATGAGGTTTGCAAACAAGCTTTCTTAGCCTTTAAGAAAACTATTGCCACACCGCCAGTCCTAAGTCGACCAAAGCCAGGAGCACCCATGCTCCTTTACCTTTCAATAGCTGAGGAGGCCATAAGCTCAGCCCTCGTCCAAGAAGATGGAAAGCACCAAATACCCATATATTTTGTTAGTCGTTTCCTTCATAATGCTGAGAGGTGATACCAAAAGATCATAAAGGTGGCATTAGCATTCATAACCTCTGCTCAATGCCTCAGGCCTTATTTTCAGAGTCACTAGATCATTGTCAAGACGAATCACCTCATCAGGCAAGTGTTGAGAAAACCTGAGCTGGCAAGAAGAATGGTAGCATGGTCTGTAGAGCTATCAGAGTTTGATATCCAATATGAGCCTTGCGGCCCTATGAAAACCTAGTTCATGGTATACTTTCTAGCAGAGTTTTTTTGGCAATCTCTAAATGACCCTAGACCAGTGGAATCTTTACATTAATGGTGCGTCCAATGTGAAAGGAAGGGAGGCAGACATCATCCTTGAAGGCCCCAACAATGTTACTTTGGAGCAGGTCCTCAAGTTCGACTTCAGGGCATTAAACAATTTGGTTGAATATGTAGCACTTAAAGCAGGTTTAAAGCTGGCAAAAGAAGTTGGAGCAAGGAAACTCAGCTGCTATAGTGGCTCGTAGCTTGTCCAAGGACAATTTGCAAACACATATTAAGCCAAGGAGGCAGTCTTGCTTAAATACTATCAGGTCAGAAAAATCCTTGTTGATGATTTTAATTGTTTTGAAATGTACCACATACCAAGGGAAAGCAACACTAGTGTAGACTTTCTCTCCAAGCTAGCAAGCACTAAGAAGATTGGACACCCCAAGAACATCATCCAGGAGACACTCCAATCACCAATGACAAACACCAAGGAGGTCATGAAGGGAGAAAAAGGAGGAACCGAACTGGATGACCCCCTATAAGAACTTCTTAATTCAAGGAGTGTTGAAACCAAATGAAAGTAAGGCCTGACGCCTAAAAGGATGGCCAGTTACTATGTCATCCTTGACAAGGAACTATTCAAAAGAGGGTCAACAACACCATTACTCAAATGTCTCAACAACCAGCAAGCAGGCTATGTCACGCGAGAAATACATGGAGGAATCTACAAGCAGGCTATGTCACGCGAGAAATACATGGAGGAATCTATGGTCTTAATACATGGGGATGCTCTCTGGAAACCAAGGTAGTACGTGTCAGCTAATATTGGCCGACACTTAAGGTTGACGCCTTCAATTTCACAAGGAGGAGCAGAAAATACCAGGAATTTACCGATGTTCTACGCACACCCCCCCTGACAACCTCCACAACTTGAACTCCCCTTGGCCTTTTTCCATGCTGGGGATGGACATACTAGGGCCATTTCCAAAAGCCCCAGGAAAAGTCAAGAGAGATTTCAGCCAGAGAGGTAGAAAAGTTTACCTAAAAGCACCTCATATGCAGAAATGGTCTCCCATATGCCATCGTCACTAACAACGACACCCAATTCAAAGCTCTAGCCTACGAGGAATTATTGTCAAGGCTAGGTGTTAAACACCTCGTGACTTATGTCAAGCATCCTCAGACAAACAACTAGGTAGAATTAATGAGTAGGGTTATCCTTAAAGCCCTGCGTACAAGACTAGACAAGTCCAAGGGCCTAGAAAGAGGAAATCCCCAGTATGCTTTGTGCTTATGACTATTCGCCCTAAACCACAACTAAGGAAACTCTTTTTCGCCTGACATATGGCACAGACGCCATGATCCCTGTTGAAGTTGGGGAACCATCGACAAGAAGGTTATTTTTCCAGGCATAGTAGAATCAAGAAAACATGAGGGTGGAATTAGAAATGAAAGATGAAGTCCATGAGATGATTAGAATCAAGAAAGAAGTTACCAAGCTCCAAGCATCAAGAAGATACAATACCAAGGGCCAGCCTCGATCCTTTCAACCCGACAATTTAGTGTGGTGAGTCCGAGGTGATGCAAGGAAGGATCCACAAGCAGGAAAGTTAGGACCCAACTGGGAAGGCCCATTCAAGGTCGTGGTGAGCTCAGACAATGGAACATACAAACTTCAAGAACTAGATGGTAAAGTAATTCCAAGAACATGGAATACTTGTTAGACAAGTGGCCTCAGATATCTTAAGAAGGGGGGGTTGAATTAAGATATCACAAACTTTTCCTAATTAAAAATTCTATTTTGATTTTAACCCAAATCCCAAGATTCCTTTCAAAATGAACTCCTAAATAATTATGCAAATTAATCTTACTGAATAGAAGTAATAAGAAATAACCAATAAAAAAGTTTAAGGGAAGATAAATTGCAAACTCATATTTATACTGGTTCGGCCACACCCATGTGCCTATGTCTAGTCCCTAAGCAACCCGCTTGAGAGTTTCACTATCTTGCAAAAGCCCTTTACAAGTTCTGAACCACACAAGGACAACCCTTCCTTTGTGTTCAGATTGCTTTACAACAAGAGACCCTCAGTCTCTTAATCCCTTTTCAGAAATAAGATGAAGAGAAGAAGAAATCTCTCTTGAAAGAGATAGATTGAACAATTGAGCACTCAAATAATTCCTTATTGAATTACAAGTGTATTGGCCAAGGAATTTTTAGAGGATAAGATGATTTTGCTTTTTGAGAGGATAAGACCTTTTTGTTCTGAAAAACTCCAAGCAAATTCGTGTTCCAAGTCACATATAAATAGACCTTTGATGGCCATTAAAAAATCATTTGAACAGATGTGACTCTTGGAAATTATTTTCTGAACTTCTCCTCTGGTAATCGATTACAAGATTTGTGTAATTGATTACAGGCTTTAAAATTTGAATCAAAATATTCAATAACTGCTGGTAATTGATTACCATCCATGTGTAATTGATTACACAATGTAAAATTTGAATTCAAATTTCTAATGACTGTTATAAATCTTTTTGGCCACTGGTAATCGATTACATCCTCTGGTAATCGATTACCAAAGAGTAAATCTCTTGAAAAAGACATTTTAGCTTAAATTTCTTGGCCAAACCTCTTGTTATTTCAATTTGGAATTCCCTTCCTAAATCACTAGAGATCTTCTTGATGATGTATCTTGAATCTCTTGGATTTTTGTCCTGATCTAAACTTGAGAAGCGCATGATCAAAACATCATGATCATATGGCATCATCAAAACATCAAAGTCAAAGTCTTTGCTTCTACAATACTGCCCAACTAAAATTCTATTTCAATTTATCTATAGCAAGACCAAGTGTTGTACTCTTTTTCCTACTCAAGTCTTTTGTCCCAAAATAGAAAAATCAGGGTTTTGGCTTGAGAAGTTTTAATGAGTCACACCTAAGGAATGGAGGGAACTTGTACTCAAATGATTCAATTAAATAAAATTCCCTCTCCCTTCAGTATTTATTATTTTCTTTATTTATATATTGATGTCACAAATCTCCAAAGGCTCGTTAAACCAAAAGTCTACCCTTAGTGAGTCTCACCCAACCTAGGATAGATGCCTCCCTAATTAAGTCTCCAAATGCTCGTCAAACCTAAGGCCTGCCCTTGGTGAGTCTCACCAAACCTAGGATGAGTGTCAGACCTTAATTTCGTTCGGGGACTATCATTCACTGATGTTTTGATTCTTGCTAGCCGAACTGCGTTGTTCGACACCAGTTACCGCAGAAGACGAAAAATCATTCAATGTTTTGATCAAGAATGTGAAAGATACCAAAAAGGAGGGGCAAAAGAGTCTTTTTACTGAGTTTCCTGGACCCTAGCTCACCCAAGCTAGCCTCTGGCTTGCCTGGGCCCTCAGATGACTTCAGGTTGAAGGAACCAGCTCATTTGGGTGAGCTAGTTACTTCAGGAGTAAGTCTCAGCTCGCCTGGGCGAGCTGCCATGGTCCCAAGTGCCCTTTTTTCTATAAATAGGTGTGAAAGGGAGCTGAGGATGGGGTTCTAGCATTGAGGAGTGATGGAAATTGAGAGAAATCAGTGAGAGGAAGAAGAAAGGAAAGGAAACGAAGCCGAGGTGCTGCCAAATTGTGACAACGATCAATCTCTACATCGTTCTTGGTTCGATGTTCTTCATGCGACCATCGGTTTGTTTTACTTTTAAGATTTGAATGTGATCTATGCACCCTGATGCAATCCTACCCCCTAAGGGTATTGGATAGAAGAATCCAAGAGGATTAGGCTAGAGCTACTAAAGAAGGTCCTAGGGTTCTCATGAACCTCAGGGTAGATTTCTGAGCTCATGGGCCAAGGTTGGGTCCACTCTTCTTTGTAAATATTAGAATAGGTTTTTTTCTTCTTTTGGGCCTTATATTTTGGCCATTCTAGTAGTATAGGGTTTTAGCCTTGTATTTCGGGGCATTTTGAGTAGTCTTTGTAGTAGGGACTTTTTTTTTGTATTTTCATGTATTTTGTCATGGGGGTGAGCTTAGCTATTAGAGAGGTGTGTGTAGCTAAGCTCTAGCTTCTTTAGGAATCTTCTCAAGGGAGTTTCTCAAGGAGGTGAGCTTAGTTATTTGAGGGATTTGTGTAGTTAAGCTCTAGCTTCTCAAGGAAGTTTTCTCAAGAAAGCTTCTCAAGGAAGCTACCTAGTCTATAAATAGAAACATGTGTAACACTTGTTGTAACTTTGATGAATGAAAGTCTTATGAGACACACTTCAAAGTTCCACTTCTCTCCCTCTTTTATTCCTTCAATTTCGTGCTCCCCCCTTCTCTCTTTCTTTTCCTCCATTAAAGCATCCTATTTAAGCTTCTGGCACATTCTTGGTGGTGAAGCTCCTTCTTCCATGGCTTATTCCCTAGTGGATGGTGTCTCCTCTCTCCTCTTCTCCTTTTCCTTCTACTGCATCTCCATGGTGGAAAATCACCATTGAAGGACCTCATTGAAGCTCAAAGATCCAGCCTCCATAGAAGCTCCACAAGCAAGCTTCCATCAAGTGGTAATCAGAGCACAAGAGCTTCAAGTAGGTGCTCCTTAAACCTCAATTAATTTTCAGCTTTACCTTCTCCTCCATTGTTGTTTCTTCATTTTTCTTCGTGTATCTCCTCACATGTCTTGTGCTAAATTTTTTAAACATGATTCTTTATAATTTCCACCGATTAAACTAGCTATAGAATCTAGATTTGATTTTCTATGACTCAAATTTCTTGTTCTTGTTCTTGAACCATGAATTGTGTTGAGTTTAGGTTCCTTTGAGTTTTGTCTTGCTATTTTTTGTGGCTGAAACCTAAATCATAAAATTCTTATAAAAACATTAAATTAGAAGAAAACCTCAAAAATCTAGAGTGACTTGTTCACCTATTGTAGTTTTGTCATATAAGTCATGTCTAGTCATGAAACTTGTCACATAAGATTTCTTATGTTGTGCTAAATTTTATTTTTCTTATTTCTTTGTCTAACTCATTTGTTCATGAGTGTATGAAATTCTTTTAGCCTATTATTTGATTTGAGTCAAATCTTGCATGTTAATCAGTCCTTAACATGTTCATGCAAAATTCTTAGAGAGTCTTTGATTGTGAACCTTTTCTTGAACTTTTAGGTTTCCTTATGATTGTGTCTATTGAGAATTTGAGTTTTGGTGATTGAATTGCTGACTGAAATTTTGATCCTAAGTGAATATTGAACTCCTAAAGCTGTGGTAAACAAGCCTAGTGAGTTCAACATACATAGGAAGGTTGAAAGTAAGCCCAAGGCAATCAATATTCCATGCTAAAAAAAAATTCAAAGTCTAAAATCACAGGTGCTGGCAGCTTGGAGATACGAACTTGTAAAAATTACTGAGAATTTTTCACTGCGAGCTTTGAGCTGAAATTTTTACTGAATTTTCTAGACATCTTGAAAAAAGTTAGAAAAAAAAGAACCAAGTGATTTGGATAAAAGGGAAAAATACGAAAAATCACACAAGTTGGTAGAAAAATCAGTATCCAGGAAAAAAAAGTGAAAGGGAAGTGTGCTTGTTGTTTTTGCTCAAAATTTATTCTATAATTGGTGCCTATTTTATACCAATATTAGTTCCTAAATTTCAATTGAAAATTAGTGTGAAAACAAGTGCCAAAGCTAGAGGTTTGTTGAGTCTTTTTTTTTTAGTTTTTTTACTCTACGCTAGAGCCATTCTAAGTTTCTCTTTGAGTCCTAGCTTGCTTCCATGTCCTTTTCATTGCTTTAATTGTTGAATAATCCTTGAAAAATTGTCTTGTTAAAACTCCATTGGTTTAGCTTTCATTTCATTTTTTTTGGTCTTTGGTTATTGCTTGTCTCTTTGTTTCCTTGTTTGTGAGTTGCCATATAGGGAATTGGAAAGGAGGATTGGTGCCATCCCTAGAAGAATTTGAGTCAAGAAGCAAGGGGCCAACCACCTTAAGAGCTATTGGACTAAGAAGCACTCCAAATTGAGTGAATCACCAAAGAGAGAACAACCACCAAAATTGAGTACCTTTTTGTAATTTTGTAATTGACAATTTACTTACTTTCATTACTTTCAAATTTTGTAACAAAAAGGCCTTTCATTGGAAGTAAGTTGGGAGCCTCCAATAGGTCACCCTACTTCCATTTGTGTGTAATAATTTTAGGCAATTTTCCCTTAGGATTGTGAGTATTTTGTTGGGAACCTTAAATGTGGTCATCCAAACACTCTTAGGATTCACCTAGTTTACATTTCTTGCTTACTTTCATAGCTTATTTCCTTTACCTTCCATTGTCAAACCGCCTAGATAGCTTGCCTTTTACCAATTAGTTTTTACCTTATCTTTCACACCTCTTTGAGTGTTTATTTTGGTTAGTTTCAACCATAGTTTCTTTTACCTTTTGTTTTCAAACCCCCAACAAGAAAGAACCACAACTTAGAAACCAGCATGAGTCTTCATTCTTCATCTAGTGTTAATGGTGAGGGTTCTACTCCTAAGGACCCCTTGTATAAGATATTAGATGAGTTGAGATCCCTTAAGTTGTGGAAAGAAAAACAAGAGAGAAAAGAAAAAGGAAAAAAAGAGTGGAAGAAATAAGTCAAGATGAAAAAGAGAAAATAAGGGAAAAAGAAAGAAGGAAACTACTAAAAGAGTTAAGAAAAGAAAAACATGCCTCCTATAGTAGTCATAACTCTTACAAGAGCCTAAGTGAAGAACTTCATGACTATTATGAAGGAAGGCATAGGGCACATTTTAGACCTCACTCCCATTGGAGAGAAAAGGAAAGAAAGCCTCAAGAGGCTAACATTAACCTCCCATACTTGCATGGGAAGGACAATGTAGAGGCTAACCTAGATTGGGAAATAAGGGTAGAGCAACAACTTAAAAGCAATTCTACTTCAAAATCTAATGGCTCTCACTCTTATCCAAAGAAAGACCAAGGGCAAGGCATCTTAGGGGTGACACCTTCTAAGCCAAAAGATGATAAGGGAAAGACAATAGAAAAACAACTCCTTAAGGCTAGTATGCAAGAGAAGACTAGCTCCATAAAGTGCTTTAAATGTCTTGGAAAAGGACACATTACTTCTCAATGCCCCACCAAGAAAACCATGATTATGAGGGGCCAAGACATTTATAGTAGCCAAGATGAGGCTACTACTTCACCTTCCTCTAGTGAAAGTGAAGAAGCAAAAGGGGAAGAATCTAGTGAAGAAATCTACCCTCAAGGAGAAGGACAACCTTTAATGGTTAAGGAGGAGTGTAAGGAGGTAAGTGTCTCCTCTAAGAGGTTAGCTATGAAGGAAAGTCATTTTGAAGTAAAGACAAATATTAAAGAAACTTCCCCTCTTAGACAACCTACACATCTTCTCCTTTGTAAAAAGACACTTGTTAGCATTGCCACACCTCTTGGGCTTGAGGTTATTCCTCAAGTTAAGAAGTTGTTGGATGAGGGTTTGGTTTGTAAGAGATTAAATCCTTGTGCTTTGTTGGTGCCCGAAATAGGTATTATTAGGCACCAAATCCCTAAAATAAGTGATATGATGAATGTGTTGAATGTTGCAACCCTCTTTTGTAAAATCAGTCATGCACCCAACATCTTTATGATTCATGTACATAGGGACTCATTAGGTAGGTTCGTTCTTATTTTGGATATAATACAAACCTAGGTTCTCATATGGGACACCTTAGGTTTGTCGTACTTTTTGTAGGAATAATCAACATGAAAATACAGAAAAGGTACTTTTTATAGCATTACTTTCCTTAATTTTTTAAATAGGGATCAAGGGGTTCCCACGGACCCTAAGAGAATAAAGGTCATTCCTGATTGGCCCACTCCACCATGTATAAGGGAAATCTGGGGCTGCCATGACTTAACAAACTTTTACAAAAGGTTTTTCCCATATTTTTCTATACTTGTAGCACCATTCATTGGGATGGTGAGGAACCATGTTCCCTCATGGGAAAATGCCCATGAAAAGGGTTTTCAGACCTTACCCTACTCTAACATACCAAACACCACTAATATATATGTTTTTATTCTTTTTACAGGTGTCGAGGGAAGGAGCCCAGAGTATGAAGAACCTCGGGATTTGAGGTCAAATCCTTTCCAAGTTGGAGGGGATGATGCAATCCTACCCCCTAAGGGTATTGGATAGAAGAATCCAAGAGGATTGGGCTAGAGCTACTAAAGAAGGCCCTAGTGTTCTCATGAACCCCAAGATAGATTTCTGAGCCCATGGGCCAAGGTTGGGTCCACTCTTCTTTGTAAATATTAGAATAGGTTTTTTTCTTCTTTTGGGCCTTGTATTTTGGTCATTCTAGTAGTATAGGGTTTTAGCCTTGTATTTCAGGGCATTTTGGGTAGTCTTTGTAGTAGGGACTTTTTTTGTATTTTCATGTATTTTGTCATGGGGGTGAGCTTAGCTATTAGAGAGGTGTGTGTAGCTAAGTTCTAGCTTCTTTAGGAATATTCTCAAGGAAGTTTTTCAAGGAGGTGAGTTTAGTTATTGGAGGGATCTGTGTAGCTAAGCTCTAGCTTCTCAAGGAAGTTTTCTCAAGAAAGCTTCTCAAGGAAGCTACCTAGTATATAAATAAAAGCATGTGTAACACTTGTTGTAACTTTGATGAACGAAAGTCTTATGAGACACACTTCAAACTTCCACTTCTCTCCCTCTTTTATTCCTTCAATTTTATGCTCCCCCCTTCTCTCTTTCTTTTCCTCCATTAAAGCATCATCTTCAAGCTTCTTATCCAAGACACATTCTTGGTGGTGAAGCTCCTTCTTCCATGGCTTATTCCCTAGTGGATGGTGTCTCCTCTCTCCTCTTCTCCTTTGCCTTCCGCTGCATCTCCATGGTGGAAAATCACCATTGAAGGACCTCATTGAAGCTCAAAGATCCAGCCTCCATAGAAGCTCCACAAGCAAGCTTCCATCACACCCTTAGGGGTCCCCTTATAGGTTTTGTGCATATTCATCTCCTCTTTCTATCATTAGTAATCTCTTTTCTTTTGTAAAGTTTAATCTTAATCGATCATTAGCATCGTCAAGTTGTCTTTTAAAATCATTGAAAGTTAATAAAACCAATGCATAACTGATTTTATCACCATCAAAGTCACTTGAAATCGTTCAAGGTCCAACACCTTAATGACCCTCTTTTGTTCTTATTAAAAAAGAATCTTGCAAAAGCATAAAAAATAATTTGACACACAGACTTTCTCACTTTAAAGAACTACCTAGGTCTGAATTCCTCATCTCACCTAAGGATATGTAGGAGCGAGGGCAGCACCCTTGTTAACCCCAAAAAATAAAAAAAATCTAAAAAGGGAAGATACACAATTTTGAAGTCATGTTTTGCACACTCGATTAAAGGTTGTTGTCCCTCATGACGGGCATGTGGGGTGCTAATACCTTCCCCATACGTAAACAACTCCCGAACCCTTATTTTCAAAATTCTCAGACCTCTTTTTTGGTTTTTCTAACATTTTCCTTGAATAAACGTTGGTGGTGACTCCCACGCATTTTCCTTTTTGGAAGACGCACCTTTGGCCTTTCGCCTCGCCCTCCTGTTGAAGGGTAGGTTGCGATAGATGGCGACTCCACTGGGGACTTGTTTGATAGTTAGGTCATTTGATTAGTGTGCAATGTTTTTATTGTGACTTCTTCTAAATTTATGTTCCCTTTTCCCTTTTATCTTTTGTTTTTTCCATGTATATAACCTTTGCTATGTTGTTGTGTTGGTGTGTGTTTTGTCTATATATTACATTCATAGCTAGAAATGTTTTTGTTCTATGCACACATGACACCTACACCTTTGCACACACATTGAGGTATTAGGCTTTATACCCAGGTCTGTGTGAGACATAGGAAGTGGAGGTCGATCTATGGTCATGCTGGGTCTCCAGCTCGCTTGATAATGGTGAAGCGTCATCTAGAGTTTTCCTCTTTTGATGATACGTTGTCGCTGGTAGTCCCTACCGCCACAATGTTGTTATCAAAGAGGATGATATTTCTAGAAACCTTGAATGTTACATACAACTACCCTTGGGGGTTATCACCGGATAGCAAACTTTTGATCCCCTCTATTAGGATCCTAAACTAGGGACACAGAACAAACTCACTATGTCTTGTTTCCTTGATCTAGTCATGCATATCTTTGTATGTTGTAATAGTATACATTATTCATATGTTTACCATGTTTATTATGTTCACACGTGGCATTTGGCATTAAGTCATTATGTTATCATGCTCATTCGTCTAGCATGTTTTTTGTGCTACCAACCACATACCTTCTGTTGCCATTAGTCATTATGTTCACTCATGCATACTTCTGCTGTGTCATGACTCATGCCTTGCATTCTTTATCGTCATCAAAGTCACAAAGCGTGAAAGTCTGCACCATTTTCTTAGTTGTATGCATTGGGTACTATGATAATAACTGCAAACAAACCATGATGCCCACTACATTGTGGATAAGAAAAGATGGTCTTTCAGGCGTCTTGCATCATTTGATAAATATGTTTGTCATGCATAGAATAACCATGCCCTGATGCATTCATCATATCTCCTCTATGATACGGTGTTGAAGTATTGGTCATCAGATTTTTCATTCTCGCAAACATGGGGTCAGCCCAAGCTCCACCTTTTAAAAAGAAGTTCTATCATGTCAAAGTCAAGAATCTAGAGCTAGCTAGCTTGCAAAAACTAGGGCATCGGATGGATCAAGTTTAGCGTTAAGCCTTCAGCAAGGTATATGGGAAGATCTGGGATCTAGCAATGATAGAAGTGTCTATTGAAGCCATCGCATATCTCACTCATACCTTTTTTCCAAATTCTATCCTTCCATGGCAAGAATAGCAAAAGTGGTCGAGATCTCGGAACAAGAGCTAGACCGAGTGAAGCAAAATAGGAATGGAGCGGCAGGGGTACCAAGGAAGCACTTGGAGGAGAAGGCGGAAGCTCTAACCAGCCAAGGAGAATGGGCAACATTCATCGATGTATTAGCTCTGATAGTGTTTGGGACAGTACTGTTCCCGAATGTAGACGGTTGGTGGATCTAGCGGCGATCGACACCTTTCTTGCTTATCACCACAGCAAGGAAAGCCCGGTCATCGCTGTTTTGGCAAATGCATATGATACATTCGACTTGAGATGTGAGAAGAGCAGTGCAATAATTGTTTGTTGTACGCCTACTCTTTATGTATGGTTGGTATCCCACGTTTTTTTATCATAAGGTAGACCTGTTTGTCCCCTATAAGGTCATCGCATGTTCTCCGAAAAGGGTAAAGCAAATTGGGAAAAACTCTTAGCAAGCATGATGGGAGCGTCCATTAGTTGGTTCCCACAGTGGAAAGAAGGAGGGGCAGGAGTGTTATGCTCATGTGAGGGATTCCTAAATGTCCCCTTGATGGGGATGAGAGGTTGTATTAATTATAATCTTGTGTTGGCCATAAGATAGTTAGGCTACCCTCTGAGAGGTGTTCCGTCGGAGGAAATCATCACCACTTTCATCGCGCGAGGTTTCAATGAACCTAATGGGAAGATACTTCAAAAAATCCATAAAGCATGAAATAGAGTAGGAAGACAAGATAAAGAGATTAAGGGAAGTAGCAATGGCGTCATTGGCGGCTATCACAAGTGGTTGAAGTCTAGACCGCAAGGGATGACTTGGCTCCCAAAGCTAAAAAGTCTAAGTGGGAAAAAGGCTGAAATTCTTGAGGAAAGTGAAGAAGTGCAAGCTTTGAAAGCAGAGCTCGAAAAGACAAGAGTGGCGAAAGAGAAGCTAAAGACGACAGTCACTAGGGTTACGAAAGAGTGTGATTAGCTGAAAGATATCAACATGACCATGGTTGAAGTGTTAGAGCGGGAAACAAAAAGGGCTCGAAAGGAAGAATGGAGCAGGAACAAGTTCTGAGTGGATCTATGGGGCAGCAGTAATGAGCTCAAGCTTAAAAGGGCCGAGAAGGAAGAATCAAGGATGGAAAACATGGTGTTAGAGGATAAGTCAAAGGCTTGTCAGAGGTCAAAGAGAAGTTTGACAAAACAGTGTTCGCACTCTGGGATACTGCTTGTTTGTGTGGATGCGAAATCTACCGGCAAGTGCACCAGGTTGTCAAGTAAATAATTAAAACGGTGTGAACTGAGTATCGAACTCAGGGAACTTGTTCATTTGGTAAAGGTTTGTTCAATAAGCAGGCAATTGCAAACAGAAATTATGATTGTGAATGAAAGTAAAAGTATGTTCTATTTTAATTACAAAACAATAAACGTGAGCAAGTAAGTGTGAAAACATATATCTAAAGGTGCTCGGTCCTCTTACTGAGAAAATTGATGCAATTAAAGATGTTTCTGTGTTTTATGATGAAGGCTCAAGTACTAAACACCGATGTCATGTGAGTTTAGCCTAATTCTAACTAAACTTTGTTCGCAGATGTCTCTTGTTGAACTTAGCTTAATTGAATAGCTTTATGATCACAACATAATGAAAACTAAATTACCGCACTCCATGTCCAGACATACGGTAACCTGATCCTGCTCTATCAAGTTCTAAGGAGACAATACATCTTTCAATGCTAAAGCCCCTAACAGTACACACATATGGGTGATCAAGCCACAAGCATGTAATAATAAAGTACAGATAGAAACAATGAACACATAAAAACAACCTTAATTAGATAGGGAAAGAGTTTACATCAATTACTCAGCAAGAATCCCCAACTGAGGATTTAGCCTCCCATAGCAAGGAAGCTCTTTTCACAATGAAGAAGAGGAATTAAGAGAAATTGCTTGCTTACAAAGGAGTGGGGATGTCTCCTCCACCTCTAGGAATCTCACAATCACTCAAAAACTCACAAATCTTCCTAAAAGATCAAAACTTGGCTTCTTTGCTCTGTTCTTTACCTCTGTGTATTTCACTCTTCATGCTCTTACGACTATTTAGCGCTCCCTCTCTCTCTCTCTTTTCTGCTATTCCAAGCTTAAAAAGGGTTGACTAACCTCGACATCGCACTTAGCACCATTCTCACGCTTAGCACGAGTAAGTGAATTTTCGCTCAGCGCCAAAGTCGCGCTAAGCCTGGAAGGTGACAAATGACTCGCTGAGCGAGCTGATAATGCGCTAAGCGCATGCTTGCATGACAGATTCTCTTCCAGATTCCTCCTATCCACTAAGCGCGTTGATGCCTCACTTAGTAGATGACACTCGCTAAGCGCATTGAGCTTTCTTAGCGAGACATCAACTTTAGCACTTCTTCAAAATAACTCATTTTTGCCTGAAATTGAAGAGAAATTGACATTAATTCCATACACAAGGATTCTACTGAGCACAGATAAAAACAAAGCAAAAGTTATTTACAATCCTACAAAAAGAACCATAAATTAGAAAAAATATATACATTTTGTAAAAGTTTTCTATACAAAAGTTAGTCGTATAAAACGACTAACAAACTCCCCCAAATTTACAGTTTTTCTTGTCCTCAAGCAAAGAAAGAACAACTCACTTGTCCTCAAGTGACAAAATCACAGTAGTTATTCACAAGGTGTTTGCTCCAAAGAATTCAATCACATGAAATGAATGGCATACAATGCTTCAATCAACAACTTCTCACAAGACATGCAACTTTTAAAAGATATGAACATGATTATTAAGAAACACAGCTGAAATAAACTAGTAAGAATGACAGATATCAAGGAAGGATCATCACCCAAAGCCTCATGTCATACCCTAATTTCATCTGGGGACCATTGTTTGGTGGCATGCAACCTTCGCTTGACCGCCTTGAGGTACTTAACACCCATCGTTAGGTAATCCGTAAAGTTCTGCAACATTTCGAAAGTCAAAAAGGGCATTGTTGCGCAATCCGTAAAGTTCCGCAACATTCTGGAAGTCAAAAAGGGCGTTGTTGCATAATCCGTAAAGTTTCATAACATTCCGAAAAGAAGATGGGTGTCATTACATAATCCGTAAAGTTCCGTAACGTTTCAGAAATGAATCAGCAAAAAAAATACAAAAGGAGTGTATTAAGTAAAATGGGGGTGCAAATAGCAATTAGACCCACTTGGGCCTTCCAGGGGTTCCACCAGAAGGGTGCCTTCTGGTGGAAGAAACCTAGCTTGCCTGGGCGAGCTGGGCAGCAACCACCTCCCTCTTTTCTCCTATAAATAGGGGGAAGAGGGTAGAGTTAATTCTTCAGCCCTTCTGGTATTTTAGGATTCTCTCGAAATTAGTGAGGAAAATTGTTTTCGTGGAAAAAATCCAAGCCGAGGTGCTTCCGTAACGCTTCCGAGGCGTTTCTGTGAGCGATTTCATGAAGATTCTTCACCGTTCTTTATCGTTCTTCGTTTGTTCTTCGTCGTTCTTCGGTCTTCAACCGGTAAGTTCTCAAAATCGAATCTTTCAATTCATTCTGTGCACCCTTAGTGGTCCCCACTTGTTTCGCGTACTTTTATTTTCATTTCGTTTGTTTTCCGTAGCCCCTTTTAACGTTCTTTAACCATTTATTTAAGCCATTTTCTCACCTAATAAATAATAAAATAAATTTCAACCTATCATTTGTGTTGTAATCTTGTTTAATCACTGTTAAAATAAAATTCAACCGATCGTTCACGCTGTAATATCAGTTAAAACAAAAAAAAGGCAAAATAATAATAAAATAATCAAAATATCTTTGAATAAAATAATCAAAAAAATCAATTGGACATTTTTCTTTGGAATTTTCCTTGAATGAATTGACTAATAACTAAAGTGAAACTAAGGCTAAAATCAACTCACAAATTAAGCTTTGTCAGCGAAAATCACTAAAAACCGTTTTAAGGTCCAACGCCTTAAACGATCCTCTTTGCTTTTATCGGTTAACATGGACCGTTCAAAAGCATAAAATCAACATGTAACTTTACTACTTTTGCAAGAACTACGTAGGTCTGATTTCCTCATCACAATTGAGGATACGTAGGAGCAAAAGCCCCACTTTTGTCGACTAGCCCAAGAGATCGTTAATGGTCCAATGCCTTAACGTTTCTCTCCTTTCAAATCCAAGAAATCGTTAATGGTCCAACGCCTTAACGTTTCTCTCCTTTCCAAAATCAAAAGATCGTTTAATGGTCCAACGCCTTAAATGACCTTTTGTTCGGTTAAAATATATCTTGCGAAAAAAGATAAAAACAACTTAACCAACGTTTAGTTTTGAAAGAACTATGTAGGTCTGATTTTCTCATCGCAATTGAGGATACATAGGAGCGAGGGAAACACCCTTTCGACCACAAAAAGATAAAAAATACAAAAAGACCCATAAAAAACAAAAAAACATAAAAAAAAGGGAAAAATACATTTTGAAGTCATATTGCACACTTGGTTAAAGGTTTCCGTCCCTTGTAACGGATGCGTGGGGTGCTAATATCTTCCCCGTGTGTAAAAACAACTCCCGAACCTTTCACGATTAAAGTTCGTAGACCACACCTTTTCCGGTTTTTTCGACGTTTTCCTCGAATAAACGTTGGTGGCGACTCCGCACATTTTCCTCCCATGGAAGACGTACCTGTGAGCCCCGCGTCGCCCTCCCGCCGAAGGGTAGGTTGCGACAGTTGGCAACTCCACTGGGGACTATTGTTAGAGAGTTAGGGCTTCTAATCTCGTGCAATATCATGACTTCCTTTTTTGTCGGTTTCCTTTTATTTCTCTTACGTTCTTATATATAACTCTTTGATGCTTTTAGTGTGTTTTTAAAATGTATGCATGAGATAGATGTTTATTCATTTGATGCACACAAACACCAACACTATTTGTACACACGATGAGTTGAAAATGGGCCTTATACCCGGGTCCATGGGAACATAAGGAGTGGAGGTGAATCTGTGGTCATGCTGGGTCTCCGACTTGCTTGATAACAGTGAACACATGGGGCCCTATACTCTAGAGTTTTTCTCTTTGATAACATATTGTTGCTGGTAGTCCCTACTGCCGCAATATGTTTTTCGAAGGGGATGATACCTCTACAAACCATCAAGAGAGATATGACCACCATGGGAATTATCACTAAAAGCCTTTTAGTTCCTCCCGTTTAGGTCCCTAAAATAGGGGCACGAAGCAAACACGCTACGTGCCTTTTAAACACTGCCATGCATATAACCTAAATGTCATGTACGCCTTTGCTGTATGATTATTTGAGGATATTGCCATGCTGTGTACATCCCCCTATTGCGCTTTTGCGCATCTGCTTCATGTCGTCACGCATGCTTTGTATGTTGGTCTCGTTTGTTGTCACGAGAAGCCGGAAGGTCCATATCGCCTTCTTAACTGCACACATGGGGCACTGTGCCCCTGAATGCGCAAGTAAGAAGAGATGATTTTCCGAGTTCTCGTGTCCGTAAATGCATTCATATTATGCATCTCATAAGCATCTCTTCAGGGCATCGTAATGGATGTATCGCTTCGGCATTTGTGACTTATCATTTCATGCATTGCGTTTTGCATAAGTCATTACATCATCATGCATATGCATTCAACATACTTTTTTTTCTACAAATTGGATACCTTTTGTTTTCATGTTTACTCATGCATGATCCTTGCATTTTCCTCTGCAAAACAAAAACAAAAAAAGGAAGCATGAAAATTCACGCTGCATTCTTAGTTGCATATGTTCGGTACCATGAGCCAACCATATTGAGATAAAAAAACCCGTTTCACTTAAAACAAAATGATTGAACATGGTACCTAATGCATGGTTAACTAAGAAAAGATGTTTCTTCGGGCATCTCAATCTCATAATTACATTTTCCATGCATAGCATACGTATTCCCGAGTCTTTCATCTCTATGAAATGTTGTCGAAGTATTGGCGATCAAAATTGTCATTCCTTGGGTTATGGGGTTGAACCAAGCTCATGCTTTTATGAACCAGTTCATCAAGTCAAGCTGAAGTATGGAAGTAACCATCTTGCAAAAATTGGGGCAAAAGATGAATCGGGTGACATTGTTGCTTCGTCTACTCCCAAACACATTGAGGACTGTTGATGTCCTTGTTACTTCTAGTTTCACCTTGACAAAGATGTCATGGACCATGTTGAAAATCTAAATTGATTCAACCCTATGTCTTGCGTAAAAATTCGCAATACTTCAACTGTGCATCATTCGCATACATCCATGCTTTTCATTGGTTGCATTGCTCATTGCATTCTTCCTTGAAAAAAAAAATGAACTTAATCATTGTTATCAAAAGGAAAGAACACACTTTACGGTGCCCTTGCCGAACTCGTGCTAGAGCTAGAGTATTGGGTGAAGTAGAGGAGGTGCAAAAGTCGATGAAGACCGACATGGAGGCCATGAAAGAGCAAATGGCCACAATGATGGAGGCCATGATGAGCATGAAGAAGATAATGGAAGCCAATGCGGTTGTAGTTGCCGCTACCAGCGTTGTTGCTAAGGTGAACCCGATGTCCCCATCTGGCCTCAACCAAATGAATCATCCAACCTCAGTTATGGTAGGCAAAGATTTGGGAAGTATGAGCGGCCCCTATTATGTGCAAATTCAAAACAAGCACGCCTTCCCACCATATGGCTTGCCTCCCAACTATACACCACCCAATGTGGCGTACACTCCCAATGAGAATGTCAATAACTACACTCCTATACTCATTGAGAGCCAACAACCTCAATCTGATCATGCACATGTCTCTCAACCCATGGGGGAGACACATGAAATGCCCCACCACAATCTAGCCGACTTCGAGCCTTGCCTCGGATATGCCACTGAAGGGCATGTAGTTGGTGATATACCCCTACAAAACACTTTGGACGGCCCTCAGTATCACCCACAGCCACACCTCTTGCATTCCACAATGGTTAAAAACCCTCATGCTATGGCAGAAATGGGAAAGTTGGATCATCTAGAGGAAAGGCTCAGGGTCATTGAAGGAGACAAAAATTATGCCTTTGCTAACCTAGAAGAGTTGTTCCTAATACCCAATATCATCACCCCTCCCAAGTTCAAGGTGTTGGACTATGACAAGTACAAGGGGACTACTTGCCCCAAGAACCATCTAAAGATGTATTGTCGGAAGATGGGGGCATATGCAAAAGATGAGGAACTGCTGATACATTTCTTCCAAGAAAGTCTTACTAGGGTAGTTGTTACCTGGTACACTAACTTGGGACCTTCCTGAGTCCATTCATGGAAGGACCTAATGGTTGCCTTCGTTAGGCAATGTCAGTACAATTTTGATATGGCTCTAGATAGGATGCAACTATAGAACATGTGCAAAAAGGAGCATGAATCCTTCAAAGAATACACCCAAAGGTGGAGGGATCTGGCAGCCCAGGTGGCACCCCCAATGACGAAAAGGGAGATGATAACAATGATAGTAGACATATTAATAGTGTTCTACTATGAAAAATGGTGGGTTACACACCTTTAAGTTTTACGAATTTGGTCTTCGCCAGCGAAAGGATCCAAGTGGGTCTGAAAAGAGGCAAATTTAATCATCCTGCTTGGACGAATGAGAAAACTGGGGCAAATGAAGAGGGTGAGAATGAAGGAGAAACCCATGTTGTGACTGTCGTTCCTACATGGAAAATCCCCCACCAGCTCAACAACATCATTACTCAACCAATATCAACCTTTCTCATTACCCACCACCCAGTCATCCACAAAGGCCATCCCTAAATAAACCACAAAGCCTGTCTATCGCACTTCCAATGACGAACACCACCTTTAGCATAAACCAAAACACCAACCAAGAAATGAATTTTGCAGCGAAAAGCTTGTGGAATTCACCCCAATTTCGGTGTCCTATGCTGACTTGCTCCCATATCTACTTGATAATTCAATGGTAGCCATAACCCCAGCCAAGGTTCATCAACCTCCATTTCTCCCAGGGTACGACTCGAACGCAACATGTGCATATCATGGAGGAGTTCCGGGGCATTCCATTGAGCACTGTATGACTTTGATGCGTAAGGTACAAAGTCTAATTGATGCGGGCTGGCTGGAACATGAGGAGAATCGCTTGTGAATCCTAACATTGGCAAGCGACACCACACACAGGGCAATTTTGAAAGCTGTTGTTAGATGTCTTTAATGACTCATGAGGATTTTCAAGTTTATGCTATTATTGTAAACCATAGTTACAATGCTAAATAAAATGGATAAATTTGACATCTTTGTCCCTCATCCTCTCATAATTACATCTCTGCTTCCACTAGAATATGGGTGTAGGCCATTGGTTTGTTTTCTCAAGCGACCTACGCTCCTGAGTTTGGACTTCCAAAACCATTCAATCAGAAATTACTCATGCTACACATTTGGTGAGGATGTCATAAACAACGAGTAAAGCAGAAAAGTTCAAAAAGAAAAGGAAAAAAGCATTTGATTGACTGTGTTTTCAAGTAAAATATAGACGTTCATGTGACCTCATTTTATCATTCTAGAAATTTTGTCTTTTTTAGATAGAAGTGAGTTATCAAGAATAGGAGTCATTTGACTTAATCCGTCAATTGAAAAAAATCCTTCAAATGTTTCTTGTCCTTGAAAATATATTTTTGAGAACCTGCACAGTTTATTCCTTGCTACAAGGTCATGACAAAAGACAAGGTTGATACCTCAAAGCCCTACATTGGGGCAATGAGGGGCACTGTGCATAAGCCTCGAGCGAACCTAGGGGAAGATCAAAAGTTCTCACCTATCGATGTTTTTAAATGAAAAAAGGGGGACAAGCCCTGGGTTTTCAATGGATTGATTAAACGTCAAACAACTCCATTGTCGTCACTCCAAAATGGTCAAGTGACTAAATCAAGCTGAACATACACTCTGAGGGAGTTCCCGGAGAGATTTGCAAAAGATAGGATAAGGTTGCATGAACTATCACAGTCAATTTGTGTTTCCCAAAAAAAATCAAAATCAAAATCACAAAATAAGGAAAGAATGTCATGAACATTGTACAACTTTCCATTACATTGCATTGTTGCATACAAGGTCTGTATTTACTACATTTCAAGACAAAGGTTGCATGCATCTGCATCCCTAAAAATCATGTTAACTGCATAGATTTCCTACATCTAATGTCCAATCTTATGAATTTGGGATGACCGGCCATCTCGATGAGTCGATCTCTTGCTTCCTCATAAGGGTGGACCCTTGGGTACTAGTACCTATCACCTTTAGAGGGCTACACGCCCTCGCCTTCAGAGGACTACATGTCCTCCCCTTCTGAGGACTACACGTCCTCACCTTTAGAGGGCTACATGTCCTCACCTTCAGAGGGTTACACGCCCTCACCTTTAGAGGACTAGATGTCCTAGCCTTCAGAGGACTACACGTCCTCGCCTTTAAAGGGCTACACAATCTCGCCTTCAGAGGACTACCCGTCCTCGCCTTCAGAGGGCTGCGCATCCTCACTTTGGGTACTCGTACCCTCACCTTCAGAGGACTACATGTCCTCACCTTCAGAGGGCGACACACCCTCACCTTCAAAGGGCTGCACGCCCTCGCCTTTAGAGGACTGCACGTCCTCACCTTCAGAGGACTGCACGTCCTCACCTTTAGAGGGTTGCACGTCCTCACCTTGGGTACTCGTACCCTCACCTTCACAGGACTACACATCCTCGCCTTCAGAGGGCGACACACCCTTACCTTCAGAGGGCTGCACGCCCTTGCCTTTAGAGGACTAAACATCCTCACCTTCAGAGGGCTGCACGCCCTCGCCTTTGTAGGGCTACACGTCCTCGCCTTCGGTGGGCTGCACGCCCTCACCTTCAGAGGACTACATGTCCTCCTCTTCAGAGGGCTAAATGCCCTCGCCTTCAGAGGGCTACACGCCCTCACCTTCAGAGGACTACACACCCTCGCCTTCAGAGGGCTACACATCCTCCTCTTCAGAGGACTACATGTCCTCGCCTTTAGAGGACTGGACGTCCTCACCTTCAGAGGGCTACGCGCCCTCACCTTTAGAGGACTATATGTCCTCCCCTTGAAAGGACTACACGTCCTCGCCTTCGGAGGGCTACACGCCCTCACCTTCAGAGGACTACACGTCCTCCCTTTCAGAGTGCTACACGTCCTCGCCTTTAGAGGCCTGCATGCTGTCGCCTTCAGAGGCCTGCACGTCGTCGTCTTGAAAGGGCGACACGTCCTCGACTTCGGAGAGCTGCACGCCCCCTCGCGTTTAGAGGGCTACGCGTCCTCACTTTCAGTGGGCTCCACATCCGCACCTTAAGAAAATTTGAGGTCCTCTGCCCTTAATGCTTAACTGAGAGTTGCGCTCCCGGTTAAGAGGCCAGTAGTTTCCTTTTATCAGCTCCTGGGCCACCCCCACCCCCTGATCCTGGAGGAGGGCCAACTTTGCAAGCACAACCAGAGGAGGAGGCTAACGCGCAGCTACTGTGCATACTAGGGCAAGATTTCACCTGTGCTGCTGCAAAGAGACGAGTGCGGATCATGCACACCAACATGACCACTCTTACACAGATATGGATGACGTTGCTACTTAGCAACATTTCGTCCAGCGACCATAATGCCGATCTCCCCCTGCGGAAGCATAAGTTGGTCTGTGCCATCGTGACATAGGTAAGTATGCACATCGCTCAACTGATTTCTGATGTCATCTATTATTTGCTGGGATCGCGCCCACAAGACACCCAGTGGACCCGGAGGAGTTGAACAGGGCCCTGGGGTTTTCAGCTCTGGTTATGGGTCTCTGTCAATCCTACCGGGTGCCCGTCCCCCCCAGCAAGGTCATGCCATCATGACATAGGTAAGTATGCACATCGCTCAACTGATTTCTGATGTCATCTATTGTATGCAGGGATCGCGCCCGCAAGACACCTAGTGGACCCGGAGAAGTCCAATAGGGTCCTGGGGTTTCCAGCTCTGATTACGGGCCTTTGTCAATTCTACGGGGTGCCCGTCGCCCCCAACAAGGTCATCAGGCCCCCTATTAACTGGGCTTTCATCAAGAAGTACTGCACCCCCCAGGCAGGCGCAGGGCGAGACACCACAGCAGCTTAGGGGTAGCCGGTAGTGGGTAATAGATGCACCGCCGCCACCTCCAGAGCCCCTTAGCTCATCTACAAAGGTTGGAGTGTTGCCTACAACCCGTGGCCGACCAACAGGCGACCAAGTCCAAAGCCAAAGGTAAGCAAAAGTACTAGGTCCGTGACCGACAAGTCATCACGCGTCCAGCTCAAGATGTTAAAGAAGCGCTACTAGGAGGCAACCTTGTACCTTTTAAATTTCTACTTGTTATTTGATCACCTTTGTTTCTCAAGTCATAGTAGGACACACCTAGTTGCTTATGATCCTAGGAATTTAAATAAAACAAGCACAAGCTCGGAAGGTAGTCATACCTCACAAAATATATGTATGTGTGATTAGGTAACGAAAATACCTTAGATATGCATGTATGCAATTTAGGTAGCAAAAAAATACCTCACAATATATATATATATATATATATATATATATATATATATATATATATGTGTGTGTGTGTGTGTGTGTGTGTGTGTGTGTGTGTGTGTGTGTGTGTGTGTGTGTGTGTTTAGGTAGCAAGATACCTTGGATATGCATGTATATAGCAAAAATACCTCACAAAACATATATATGTATGTTTAGGTAGCAAGATACCTTGGATATGCATGTATATAGCAAAAATACCTCACAAAAATCTACACATGTTTAGGTAGCAAAATACCTCATGAAATAAAAAACAAAAACAAACAAGAACAAAAAATATATCTTTCGGCTGAAAAAGCCAGGACGCTTTTGAAAAGAATTGACTTCTAGCTTTTCTTTGAAAAAGAGTCACCGATCAAAACAAAGGGTTTTGTTGAAAAATTGTGTATACACCTGAAGGGTGAATGCTGTGAAAATTTTCCCGAACATCCAAAATGGACTCGGATGAATGCATGAATTGATAAAAGAACATGTTTTGGAAACACTGGGTTGACTTAAATAGGGAAAATGAATCCTTAGCCCTAGTGTCACATGACCATAAAAAACTTAATGCTTGAGTGTCCACATGGGTGCATGCATGACCAATTTTGCGTAAAATTTCATAATCATCAGTGTTGCATGTGTATCATGGAAATAATGTGGGACATCTCCTTTTTCCCTGAACCGTTGACCAAACCAACATCCTGACATATATCATGTCCAACCGTTCTACAAGCCTTGAGCCAAAATTCCAACTCACCATAAACCTTGACCCAGGCTGAAAATGCCCATCCTTGCCTTTGAAAGCAAAAAGGAAAGAAAAGAAAATTCCTGATCAAAGATCGGAAGAAAACAAAAGAAATATGCAGAAAGGTCTTTGGACCACTCAATAATACAGAATTGTCACCCCCAAATAAGGAAAGAAAGGAAACCACGATCCGAAGTGGTCTTCTCCCTTTGATTGCCAACCAAAATCCTGTGCGCTAGCGACTTTCTCGCCCTGCACTAAACAAAAATAGAAAAGGAAAAGGCCTAAACACTCAGAGCCAAATTCCTCACCAAAACACCATTCTCAAAAAAGTCCTATTGATTCGTGATCACGCACATAATCTTTGATTTGATAGGAAATGATTCGCAAAGTTAAGTCATGACATATCTATGGTTCGAAATTAGGATAAAACACTTACCTGTGTGAGATTGATACACTTCGAGTGATTTTCTTCTATTTTGTTGGACCCAGTGTTTCCTCTAAATGGTCGTTTAGAAACGAAATGCTAACATCCAAAATCTCATTTATGGTTATGAGAAAATTTTATCAGCATACTCTTCTTCCCCAAATAGACACATTGTTTTTCATCAAAAACATCATATGTTGCTCTAATCAGTTGGAGATTTTGTTTATTTACTAAAGCATGTTCGCAATTTAGTGAAAGAACACCGAGACTATTTTAGTCTCACAAAAGAAAGAACTATGTTGGTTTGAGTTCCTTATCACAAATTGAGGATATGTAGGAGCAAAAGCCTCGCTTTTGTCGACCACCCCACCTTTTGCTATCATGACCCAAGAGTCCGGTAGCATGCGAAGACACCTTACGGTTATCCACGCCTTGTCATTCGAAGACCCCAAGTTTGATTGACAAGCAGAGGCTAATGTGGTTATCTGCACCCTTTCCGGAGATGTCAGCATCTCCTGGTAGAGACTATTTTAGTCTCGCATATCACAAAAGAAAGAACTACGTAGGTCTGAGTTCCTCATCACAAATGGAGGATACGTAGGAGCAAAAGCCTTGCTCTTTTCGACCACCCCGCTTTCTGTCATCCTGACCCGTGAAGTCAGGTGACGTGCGGAGATACCCAAGTGATTATCAGCACAAACGATTTCTGTTGATCCTAACTAGTGAAGTTAGGTGGCAGGCGGAGATTGTAACGACCCGCCTCGTCGCTACGGTATTCACACTCTAATATTCAATAATTTCAATTTTTATAAAAATAACTCCCTTAATTTTATATTATGAAAATAGAAGTGATTTTGTCACAACATAAATTCATCCAACAACACGCCATTACTTAAGTGAATATGCATAATTACATAGAAACAATAATTCGGTACATGTCATAACGAAAATTAAATATGTTCAATATATATATATATATATATATATATATATATATATATATATATATAAATTAAAATTCCAGTTTTACATCTTTAACTCAACAAAATAAAACTTAAAAACCAACTACGGAGGAGTTGATTACAAACCACAACTCTCTCCCAAAATAACGCAACCGTCATCACGTCGGCTCGGCGGCTCCTCACCAGAATCTTACTCCCTACACCCTGCCACTGTCATTCTGCTCCCACGAACAAGGTTCGTGATCATCACAGGCATCAACCACACGATACAAAATTGCAAGGGTGAGTTTATTATAAAAGAACCAATACCAATTCCAAATAACCACAATTAGCAAGAAACATATGCAAACATGATAAGCATACACAACAATCATTATTCAACACTCATATCCAACAAATATTCATCATTCACATCCAACAATTACTCATCATCCATCCATGGACCCAATCAAGACTGCACAGAATGATGCATGCACCTGACTCAACACTCAGATGCAATGTGGTACGTACCAACAACAACCAAATCTCAGGAAATAGCCTAAGCGTGTCCACACGACACTCTCACTTAGGGAACTGTGCTGAGTTTGTCGAGACCACCCGGTTGTGCACGTAACAGCCCCCCACCCATAGGTGATCAACCTGGGAGCCCAAAGGTGTTCCCTACCAGGTGACAGCCCCCTAGTACAAAGTACACTTGGCCACAGTTACTCTATTTCCTGTGTCGTATGAGCTATGATCATGGCCAAAAGTAAGTGCCAAAGACCATGGACCAATTAAAGCGCCTAAGCATCCCCTCAGAAATGCTTAGCTTCTCTAACCACGCTAGTTACCCACGTCTGGGCCATCTGACAGGGTCAGTGCACTCTACCCCCCATGACATACACTTCATACGACGTATGATCGTGGCCAAAAGCTAGTGCCAAAGACCCTGGAAGGTCAGTGCACAGTGCCCCCCACGATCATACACAACATCCAGCGTATGAACGTGGCCCAAAGCTAGTGCCAAAGACCCTGAAAGGTCAGTGCACAGTGCCCCCCACGAACATACACAACATGCACATGCTAATGGATTTCCAACATCAATCAACAAATCGTATTTCCATGTCATTCACAACATAAATATCATCTCATATCAATGACGTTATCAACAACAACAACAACCTCATTTCATATTCACATATTCATCAATAATAACAATTCATGTTGACATGGTCTTTATTAACAATGTCATCTCAAATCAATATCATCATAATTCTCATTATCATCACATATCAATTAAAATCCTCAATAGCAACATCAACAACAATTCAAACAAACACAACAATATCATTTCCACATGCACGGTCTTCAGACAACACATTTCAAACAACCAAAACAATATCATTCATCACAATACATACATACATACATATACATATATATATATATATATATATATATATATATATATATATATATATATATATATATATATATATATCGCATCCCATTAGTTAAAACCTAATTTTCTTTGAAGAAAAATCATCATGCAACAGGGATAGACAGATATCCACATAGCTAGGTTCCCTGACCCTAACTATGGTGTTAAAACGGTAAATTTTATAATAAACTCCCCTCACCTATCGTGAGCTACCCCGCGGATTCCTCGTCGCGTCACTTGAAGATTCCTTTTTGTTCTTGCTCGTCGATTCCACACAAGCCTCTACCATGCCAAAACGAAGGAGACTTAGTATGGATTTCAGAAAACAAGGCTAGTAACAATGCTCTGGGTCAAACACCCACATCACTACAAGAAAGAGCTGAGAGCATTTCGGGTTTTACAAAGGAACGTCATTTGGAAATTCCGACCACGCCAAATGTGACCGGGGTTCAGACTAGGTTACGAAAATAACATGCATTTCATGAAAGGATAACGTTTACAAAGTCTCTTTCTCTAAGGTTTTTCAAAGGAAGCATAAGACATGCAATGACGGTTCCAAAGTCAGAAAAGATGCAAAGACAAGATGAAACTAACAAGAAACAAGCATAGAACCATGGTTACCTCGAAAGAAAACGAAAGGTCCGATTAGGGTTTTCGTTCTCTACCGGAATCGCAAGCCAAGTTGGAAGATTCCGCTTCGGTTGAAGGGTTCCTCTCGGTGTGGGTTTTCAATGGAGAACAATGATGATTTGTGGTGGCTAATGGTGGCTGTGTGTGATGGAGAAAGTTCTTGGAACTTTAGAAATGGCTTTGGAAGAAAGAAAGAAGAAGAAATGATGTTTTTCCTCAGCTACACAAAAGCAAAGGATGAAATGCTTAAATAAGAGATGCTCTCGGGAACGGATGCTTCTAGCACACTCCAAACATCTTCTCAAAGATCCCAACGGTCAGATCATGGACAAGTGTCTTGTAAAGTTGCAAACCAAATGTCGAGAAGATCCAACGGCTAACAAAGGCCTGACAGGGTTTTTACCAAGGCAGCTTCATGTAGCTTTCTCTAGAAGCTTCATTAAGAAGCTTTCTCCAGAAGCTTCATTAAGAGGCTTCTAGCACACTCAAGCGATCTTCTCAAAGATCCCAACGGTCAGATCATGGACAATTGTCTTGTGAAGTTGCAGACCAAATTTCGAAAAGATCCAACGGTTAACGAAGGCTGGACATTGTTTTTACCGAGGAAGCTTCATGTAGCTTTCTCTAGAAGCTTCATTAAGAGGCTTCCTCCAGAAGCTTCATTAAGAGGCTTCTTTGAGAAGATAGATCCTTATCTATCCACACCCCTCTATTAACTAAATTGACTTCCTTAAAAATAATTACGGATGAAAATAACGCAACAAATAATCAAACATGAAACATAATTACTAATAATATATAGATATATATATATCAGGGTGTTACAACTCTCCTACCCTTTTAGAAATTTCGTCCTCGAAATTTATCTTACTCAAACAAGGATGGGTGAGCTTCTCGCATCTGACTTTCTAATTCCCACGTGGCATCTTCTCCTGATGCACCTCCCCAGATCACCTTGACCAACGAAATCTCTTTCCCTCTTAGGTGTTTTGTTCGCCTATCCTCGATCCTCAAAGGCAATGTTTCATATGTCAAATTCTCCTTCACTTGTACATCATCCAATTCAGTCACATGGGATGGATCACGGATATACTTACGAAGTTGAGACACATGAAAGACATTGTGAAGATTAGAAAGAGATGGGGGTAGTGCAATTTGGTATGCCACAGGGCCAACTTTCTTAAGAATTTGGAAAGGACCAATAAAGTGAGGTGTGAGTTTTCGGGATTTCAATGCTCGACCAACCCCAGTCCATGGAGTGACTCTCAAGAATACATGATCACCAACCTCGAATTCCAGATCTTTCCTCCTCTTATCATGATAACTTTTCTGCCTACTCTGAGCAGTTCTTATCCTTTTCTGAATTAACTTAACTTTCTCAGTGGTTTGTTGTACCATTTCTGGTCCTAAGGTGAGGCCTTCTCCGGGCTCTAACCAACATAGGGGTGTTCTACACCTTCTACCATACAAAGCTTCATAGGGAGCCATGCCAATGGTAGAATGAAAATTGTTGTTATAAGTGAACTCTATCAATGGAAGAAAACTCTCCCAGCTTCCCTTCTGCTCTAAGACACATGCTCTTAAAAGGTCCTCCAACGACTGAATGGTCCGTTCAGTTTGGCCATCAGTCTGAGGATGGTAGGCTGAACTCAGTCTAAGCTTGGTTCCCAACACTCTGTTCAAGCTCTCCCAAAACCTAGAGGTAAATCTAGGATCTCTATCAGATACTATGCTAGATGGCACACCATGTAACCTGACAACCTCACTTATATACAAGGTGGTCAACTTTTCCAAGGAAAATCTGATATTAATGGGAATGAAGTGAGCAGACTTAGTCAATCTGTCAACAATAACCCAGATAGAGTCTAAACCTCTAGGGGTTCTAGGTAGTCCTACCACAAAATCCATGGAAATACTGTCCCACTTCCACTGGGGTATCTCTAAGGGTTGTAACTTCCTTGAAGGTCTTTGATGTTCTATCTTAGCCTTCTGACAGACTAGGCATGCATACACAAACTCACTAACCTCTCTCTTTATGTTGGGCCACCAAAACATCGTCTTTAAATCATGATACATCTTGGTAGCACCAGGATGGATGCTCAAATTACTCCTATGTCCTTCCTCTAAGATCATCTTCCTAAGTTCAGGCACATTTGGAACACAAATCCTATCTCGAAGTCTCAAAACTCCATCTGATCCAACATTGAAACTACTGTCCCTTCCTGACTCTATAGCCTCTAACTGAGTCCTTAGAAAAGGATCAATCTTCTGACCTTCCCTGATATCTCTTAGTAACTCACTAGTGATCCTCAAAGTTCCTAATCTTACACTATTACGAGTAACCTCACATGCAAGACTAAGGTCTCTAAACTGTTCCAGGAGATCCATCTCTCTAACCATCAAGGAAGACATATGTAGAGATTTCCTACTCAAGGCATCAGCCACTACATTGGCTTTACCGGGATGGTAGCTAAGCTCAAAATCATAATCCTTAAGAAACTATAACCATCTCCTTTGTCTCATGTTCAGATCCTTCTGACTAAACAAGTATTTAAGACTCTTATGATCACTAAATACCTCGAACTTAGAGCCAAACAGATAATGTCTCCAAATCTTAAGGGCAAAAACTACAACAGCCAACTCTAGATCATGGGTGGGATAATTCCTCTCATGAGTCTTAAGCTGTCTAGAAGCATAGGCCACCACTTGGCCATTTTGCATCAACACTCCGCTTAAACCTATCTTTGATGCATCACAATACACCTCAAATGGTTCTCTCGGATTAGGCAAAACTAGCACTGGAGCGATTGTCAATCTTTCCTTAAGGGTTTGGAAACTATGCTCACATTGGGTATCCCACACAAAAGCTTGACCCTTACGAGTCAGTTTAGTTAAAGGTAGAGCCAACTTGGAAAAGCCTTCTATGAATCTCCGGTAGTATCCTGCTAAGCCCAACAAACTCTTAATCTCAAAAACAGACTTAGGACTCTCCCACTTAAGAACAACTTCTATCTTAGAGGGATCCACAGCTATACCCCCTTGAGATATCACATGCCCTAGGAAACTAACTTTCTCTAACCAGAAATCACACTTGGACAACTTAGCATAGAGTTGTCGGTCCTTAAGGGTATGCAACACAATCCTCAAATGTTCTTCATGCTCTTCTCTAGTCTTGGAGTATACCAAAATATCATCTATAAATACTACCACAAAACTATCAAGGTAAGGGTGAAAAACTCTATTCATGTAGTCCATAAACACTCATGGAGCATTAGTCACACCAAAGGGCATGACTAGATACTCATAGTGACCGTAACGGGTCCTAAAAGCAGTCTTTGGTATATCCTCAGACTTCACTCGGATCTGATGATAACCCGACCTAAGGTCTATCTTACTAAACACACAAGCTCCTACCAGCTGGTCCATAAGGTCATCTATTCTAGGCAAAGGGTACTTATTCTTAATCATTACCTTATTCAACTGGTGGTAATCCATACACAACCTCATGGTTCCATCTTTCTTCTTCACTAGCAACACTAGGGCTCCCCACGGAGATACACCAGGCCTAATAAACTGCTTATCCAACAACTCCTTTAACTGTTTCTTAAGCTCAGCTAACTCTACAGGAGACATCCTATAAGGAGCTATAGATATGGGTCCAGCACCAGGTACTAAGTCTATGGAAAACTCTATCTCTCTCTCAGGTGGCAGACCAGATATATCCTCAGGAAACAGTTCCAGAAATTCTCTAACAACAGGGAGGTCACACATAGAAACCTTTGTCTTTACTTCTAGGCTAGACAAGATCATGTATACTTGACCATCTTCCTTTAAAGATGTCACAACTTGGTTGGCAGAGATAAACATCATATCCTTACTCACTCCAGAATCATCAAACATCACACTTTTATCAAAACAGTTCAACAAGACATGGTTGGAAGATAACCAGTCCATACCAAGAATAACATCAATATGGCTCAAAGGGAAACAAATCAAATCAATCAAGAATATCCTACCAGAAATCTCCACAGAACAATTCAAACACAAATCAGAAGTTAACACAAAACCACTAGTAGGGGTCTCTACTACTAGATCTTTATTTAAAGAAAACACAGAAAGCATAAGTTTTCCTACACACAAACAAAGAACCACACAACAATCACAACCATCACAAATTCCTACTCAGTTACTCTTGAGAGATGATGAATCAAGACATTAACACCCACTTTCCATCATTTGCATTTTCTGATCGCTTGCCATATCATTCCATTGCCCTTCACAAATTATACAGGTGGCCAGTCTGATAATCCGTGACCCGGCATTGAAATTCATGGTATAGCAGACATCAGAAAAACAAATTCAATATGACTACGAAAATCAAATCTCTATAGCTCATTAAAACATAACTAGTGAGTAAGTGCTAATAGCAAACAACGAACATCAAACATCAACAAACAACCAACTCCAAGCATTCAACAAAACAACCAAAGAATGTAGATGCAATTGGGCTTTTCAAGATTAAATTCAGGACAATACTTCAAGATTACAAGTCACAACATCAAGATGATCACTAGTATATTAGGAAGGGAATTCCTAATTGAATTAGCAAAAGGTTTGGCTAAGTAATTTAAATTAAAAAGTGTTTTTCAAAGGATTTACTCTCTGGTAATCGATTACCAGAGGATGTAATCGATTACCAGTGGCCAAATATGTTTTTACAACAGCTACTAAAATTTGAATTTAAATTTTAGACTGTGTAATCGATTACACAATTTTGGTAATCGATTACCAGCAGTTAATAAACGTTTTAATTCAAATTTTAAAAGCTGTAATCGATTACACAATTCCTGTAATCGATTACCAGACAAGATTTTCAGAAAAATCTTTCTAAGAGTCACAACTTCTCAAAGGGCTTTTTCATGACCACCAATGGTCTATATATATGTGACTTATAACACGAATTTGCTCAGAGTTTTTCAGAACAAAAGTGTTTATCCTCTCAAAGAGAAAAATCATTTTATCCTCTTAAGAATTCCTTGGCCAATTCAATTGCAATTCATTAAGGAATTATTTGAGTGCTCAACCTGTAAAATCTATCTCTTTCTAGAGAGATTCATTCTTCTTCTCCTTTTAATTCTCTAAGGGATTAAGAGACCGAGGGTCTCTTGTTGTAAAGAAATTCTAGACACAAAGGAAGGATTGTCCTTCTGTGTTTAGAACTTGTAAAAGGAATTTACAAGATAGTGGAACTCTCAAGCGGGTTGCTTGGGGACTGGACGTAGGCACAAGGGTGTGGCCGAACCAGTATAAATCTGAGTTTGCACTTTCTCTTCCCTTAAACTCCTTTGTTTATTATTGCTTTATATTCATATTCAAATTGATTTTATTTGAATTAATATTTAAGAAGTTCATTGTTAAGGGAATTTATAACTTGATTAGAAAGTGAAATAGATTTTTAATTGGGGAAGTAGTTTGGAATATCTTAATTCAACCCCCCTTCTTAAGATAACTGAGGCCATTTGTCTAACAAAGAATGCACAGAAAAACATAGCAGACTCACAACTCACAGGCCGAAAGGTTCAACCAAGCTCTGATACCACTAAATGTAACGACCCGCCCCGTCGCTACGGTATCCACACTCTAATATTCAATAATTTCAATTTTTATAAAAAGAACTCCCTTAATTTTTTTATTATGAAAATAGAAGTGATTTTGTCACAACATAAATTCATCCAACAACACGCCATTACTTAAGTGAATATGCATAATTACATAGAAACAATAATTCGGTACATGTCATAACGAAAATTAAATATGTTCAATATATATATATATATATATATATATATATATATATATATATATATATATAAATTAAAATTCCAGTTTTACATCTTTAACTCAACAAAATAAAACTTAAAAACCAACTACGGAGGAGTTGATTACAAACCACAACTCTCTCCCAAAATAACGCAACCGTCATCACGTCGGCTCGGCGGCTCCTCACCAGAATCTTACTCCCTACACCCTGCCACTGTCATTCTGCTCCCACGAACAAGGTTCGTGATCATCACAGGCATCAACCACACGATACAAAATTGCAAGGGTGAGTTTATTATAAAAGAACCAATACCAATTCCAAATAACCACAATTAGCAAGAAACATATGCAAACATGATAAGCATACACAACAATCATTATTCAACACTCATATCCAACAAATATTCATCATTCACATCCAACAATTACTCATCATCCATCCATGGACCCAATCAAGACTGCACAGAATGATGCATGCACCTGACTCAACACTCAGATGCAATGTGGTACGTACCAACAACAACCAAATCTCAGGAAATAGCCTAAGCGTGTCCACACGACACTCTCACTCAGGGAACTGTGCTGAGTTTGTCGAGACCACCCGGTTGTGCACGTAACAGCCCCCCTCCCATAGGTGATCAACCTGGGAGCCCAAAGGTGTTCCCTACCAGGTGACAGCCCCCTAGTACAAAGTACACTTGGCTACAGTTACTCTATTTCCTGTGTCGTATGAGCTATGATCACGGCCAAAAGTAAGTGCCAAAGACCATGGACCAATTAAAGCGCCTAAGCCTCCCCTCAGAAATGCTTACATTCTCTAACCACGCTAGTTACCCATGTCTGGGCCATCCGACAAGGTCAATGCACTCTACCCCCCATGACATACACTTCATACGATGTATGATCGTGGCCAAAAGCTAGTGCCAAAGACCCTGGAAGGTCAGTGCACAGTGCCCCCCACGATCATACACAACATCCAGCGTATGAATGTGGCCAAAAGCTAGTGCCAAAGACCCTGAAAGGTCAGTGCACAGTGCCCCCCACGAACATACACAACATGCACATGCCATTGGATTTCCAACATCAATCAACAAATCGTATTTCCATGTCATTCACAACATAAATATCATCTCATCTCAATGACGTTATCAACAACAACAACAACCTCATTTCATATTCACATATTCATCAATAATAACAATTCATGTTGACATGGTCTTTATTAACAATGTCATCTCAAATCAATATCATCATAATTATCATTATCATCACATATCAATTAAAATCCTCAATAGCAACATCAACAATAATTCAAACAAACACAACAATATCATTTCCACATGCACGGTCTTCAGACAACACATTTCAAACAACCAAAACAATATCATTCATCACAATACACACACACACACACACACACACACACACACACACACACACACACACACACACACACACATATATATATATATATATATATATATATATATATATATATATATATATCGCATCCCATTAGTTAAAACGTAATTTTCTTTGAAGAAAAATCAGCATGCAACAGGGATAGACAGATATCCACATAGCTAGGTTCCTTGACCCTAACTATGGTGTTAAAACGGTAAATTTTATAATAAACTCCCCTCACCTATCGTGAGCTACCCCGCGGATTCCTCGTCGCGTCACTTGAAGATTCCTTTTTGTCCTTGCTCGTCAATTCCACACAAGCCTCTACCATGCCAAAATGAAGGAGGCTTAGCATGGATTTCAGAAAACAAGGCTAGAAACAATGCTCTGGGTCAAACACCCACATCACTACATGAAAGAGTTGAGAGCATTTCGGGTTTTACAAAGGAAGATCATTTGGAAATTCCGACCACACCAAATGTGACCGGGGTTTAGTGTAGGTTACGAAAATAACATGCATTTCATGAATGGATAACGTTTACAAAGTCTCTTTCTCTAAGGTTTTTCAAAGGAAGCATAAGGCATGCAATGGCAGTTCCAAAGTCAGAAAAGATGCAAAGACAAGATGAAACTAACAAGAAACAAGCATAGAACCATGGTTACCTCGAAAGAAAATGAAAGGTCGGATTAGGGTTTTCGTTCTCAACCGGAACCGCAAGCCAAGTTGGAAGATTCCGCTTCGGTTGAAGGGTTCCTCTCGGTGTGGGTTTTCAATGGAGAACAATGATGGTTTGTGGTGGCTAATGGAGGCTGTGTGTGATGGAGAAAGTTCTTGGAACTTTAGAAATGGCTTTGGAAGAAAGAAAGAAGAAGAAATGACGTTTTTCCTCAACTACACGAAAGCAAAGGCTAAAATGTTTAAATAAGAGATGCTCTCGGGAACGGAAGCTTCTAAGACTCCAAACATCTTCTCAAAGATCCCAACTGTCAGATCATGGACAAGTGTCTTTTAAAGTAGCAAACCAAGTTTTGAGAAGATCCAACGGTTAACGAAGGCTGGGCAGCGTTTGTACCGAGGAAGCTTCATGTAGCTTTCTCTAGAAGCTTCATTAAGAGGCTTCTTTGAGAAGCTAGATCCTTATCTATCCACACCCCTCTATTAACTAAATTAACTTCCTTAAAAATAATTACGGATGAAAATAACGCAACAAATAATCAAACATCAAACATAATTAATAATAATATATAGATATATATATCAGGGTGTTACTCAGATACCCAAGTGGTTATCCGTATAAACACTCTTTCGCTATCCGTCAGACTCAGAGTCCAATAGCATGCAGAGACTAACATCATCTTCTGCACCCTTTGTCAATCGGGGGCCAACGAACCCGTTGACATGCGGAGACTTACGTCGTCTTCCGTGCTTTCTATTTTCCTGACCCGTGAAGTTAGGTGACGTGCACAGATACCTAAGCGGTTATCCGTACAAACGGTTTCTGTCATCCTGACCTGTGAAGTTAGGTGACGTGCGGAGATACCCAAGTGATTATCCACACAAATGATTTTTGTTGATCCTAACTCGTGAAGTTAGGAGGCAGGCGGAGATACCCTAGTGGCTATCCGTATAAACACTCTTTCTCTATCCATCAAACTCAAAGTTCGGTAGCATGAAGAGACTAACGTCGTCTTCTGCACCCTTTGTCAATCGGGGGCCAACGAACCCGTTGACACGTGGAGACTTTCGTCGTCTTCCGCGATTTCTGTCATCCTGACCCGTGAAGTCAGGTGACATGCGGAGATACCCAAGCGGTTATCCGTACAAATGGTTTCTGTCATCTTGACCCGTGAATTCAGGTGACGTGCGGAGATACCCAAGTGATTATCCGCACAAACGATTTCTGTTGATCCTAACCCGTGAAGTTAGGTGGCAGGCGGAGATACCCAAGTGGTTATCCGTATAAACACTCTTTCGCTATCCGTCAGACTCAGAGTCCGGTAGCATGCAGAGACGAACATCGTCTTCTGCACCCATTGTCAATCAGGGGCCAATGAACCCATTGACACGCGGAGACTTACTTCGTCTTCCGCGCCTTCTGTCATCCTGACCCATGAAGTCAGGTGACGTACGGAGATACCCAAGCGATTATCTGTACAATTGGTGTTTGTCATCCTGACTTGTGAAGTCAGGTGATGTGAAGAGATACCCAAGTGGTTATCCGTACAAACGGTTTCTGTCATCCTGACCCATGAAGTTAGCTGACATGCGGGGGTACCGTATGGTTATCCGTACCTTTCGTCAACCAGGAGCAAACGAGCCCGTTGACGCGCAGAGACTAACATCGTCTTCTGCATCTTTTGTCATCCTGACCCATGAAGTCAGGTGACATGCGGGGGTACCGTATGGTTATCCGCACCTTTCGTCAACCAGGGGCAAACGAGCCCATTGAAGCTCAGAGACTAACATCGTCTTTTGCACCTTTTGTCATCCAGGGACAGCGAGTCAGGTGGCAGGTGGAGATACCTTATGGTCATCCGCACCTTTCATCAACCGAGGCAAACGAATTCGACGGTATCAGGATGATGTTGGTCGTTCGCTTCTGATTATTTTCAAAATTTTTGCAGGTTTACTCTAGTCGTCCTGAGACATGAAAGCCCGACGACGCACAAGATTCTTCTCTGCTGGGTGGGGGGCGATCAAGTTCGATGGCTTGGGGAAATGTCGTGGTTGTCCCACTTTATCGCTTTCAAGACACTGAAGTTTTGTTGACGCTTCTAATGCCTTTTCTTTCTTTCTGAATGACAGGTTTCGCTGGTTGAGATATTGACCGACCGAATGATGTTCCACTCGAATGAAATTAGTGTCTTATCTTTACTTCGCTTTTATCTCCAATAAAAGATAAGTAAAGAGGGGCAATTGTCATAACCTAATTTCATCCGGGGACCATTTTTTGGTGGCATGCAACCTTCGTTTGACCGTCTTGAGGTACTTAACACCCATCGTTAAGTAATCTATAAAGTTCCGCCACATTCTGGAAGTCAAAAAGGGCATTTTTGCGCAATCCGTAAAGTTCTGCAACATTCTGGAAGTCAAAAAGGGCATTGTTGCATAATCCGTAAAGTTTCACAACATTCCGGAAAGAAAATGGGTGTCGTTACGTAATCCGTAAAGTTCCATAACATTTTGGAAATGAATCAGCAAAAAAAAACACAAAGGGGGTGTATTTAGTAAAAGAGGGGTGCAAATAGCAATCAGGCCCACTTGGGCCTTTCAGAGGGTTCCAACAGATGGTGGTGCCTTTTGGTGGAAGCAACCCAGCTCACCTGGGCGAGCTGGGCGGCAACCACCTCCCTCTTTTTCTCCTATAAATAGGGGAAAGAGGGCAGAGTAAATTGTTCAATCCTTCTGGTATTTTAGGATTCTCTCGAAATTAGTGAGGAAAATTGTTTCCGTGGAAAAAATCCAAGCCGAGGTGCTTCCATAATGCTTCCGAGGCATTTTTATGAGCGATTTCATGAAGATTCTTCACCGTTTTTTATCGTTCTTCGTTCGTTCTCCGTCGTTCTTCGGTCTTCAACCGGTAAGTTCTCAAAATCAAATCTTTCAATTCATTCTATGCACCCTTAGTGGTCCCCACTTATTTCGCGTACTTTTATTTTCATTTCGTTTGTTTTCCTTACCCCCTTTTAACGTGCTTTAACCATTTATTTAAGCCGTTTTCTCAGCTGATAAATAATAAAATAAATTTCAACCGATCATTTGTGTTGTAATCTTGTTTAATCACTATTAAAATAAAATCCAACCGATCGTTCACACAGTAATCTCGGTTAAAACAAAAAAAAGGGCAAAATAATAATAAAATAATCAAAATATCTTTGAATAAAATAATCAAAAAAATCGATCGGACGTTTTTCTTTGGAAGTTTCCTTGAATGAATTGACTAATAACTAAAGTGAAACTAAGGCTAAAATCAACTCACAAATCAAGCTTTGTCCGCAAAAATCACTAAAAACCGTTTTAAGGTTTAACGCCTTAAACGATCCTCTTTGTTTTTATCGGTTAACATGGATTGTTCAAAAGCATAAAATCAACATGTAACTTTACCATTTTTGCAAGAATTACGTAGGCCTGATTTTCTCATCACAATTGAGGAAACATAGAAGCAAAAGCCCTGCTTTTGTCAACCACCCCAAGAGATCGTTAATGGTCCAATGCCTTAACGTTTCTCTCCTTTCAAAACCAAGAGATCGTTAATGGTCCAATGCCTTAACATTTCTCTCCTTTCCAAAATCAAAAGATCGTTTAATGGTGCAACGCCTTAAATGACCTTTTGTTCAGTTAAAATATATCTTGCGAAAAAAGATAAAAACAACTTAGCCAAAGTTTAGTTCTAAAAGAACTACGTAGGTCTGATTTCCTCATCGCAATTGAAGATATGTAGGAGCGAGGGAAACACCCTTGTCGAACACAAAAAGATAAAGAATACAAAAAGACCCATAAAAAGAAAAAAAACATAAAAAAGGGAAAAATACATTTTGAAGTCATATTGCACACTTGGTTAAAGGCTGTCGTCCCTTGTGACGGACGCGTGGGGTGCTATTACCTTCCTCGTGCATAAAAACAACTCCTGAACCTTTCACGATTAAAGTTCGTAGACCACACCTTTCCGGTTTTTCTGACGTTTTCCTTGAATAAACGTTGGTGGCGACTCCGCGCATTTTCCTCCAATGGAAGACGCACCCGTGAGCCTCGCGTCGCCCTTCCGCTGAAGGGTAGGTTGCGACACCTCACGGTCACTGTTCCACTCATGCACAAGTGTTTAGGTTATCCATCAATGAACAACCAACATAAGTCTCAATCTTTGCACTTCATCTCATATCATACAGTCAAGAACACACAAACTGAATCCGAAGGACTTTACTAGGCTTGTAATGTGGCTGGGCTGCAACAAATCATGGTTTTTCTAGGGTGCAAAAGCTTAGGTTCTAATAGAGCATTCATCCATAGATCAACCTTTTTCTTTTTATTCCAGCTCTATTACTTGCCTTTCCGCACTTAGCTTTTCTTTTTCTTAAATAGTAGCGCACACACTTTTATTTTATACTTACAGTTTTTTTTTAAAAAAAAATACTTGCCGCTTGTTAGATGACTAAGTGTGTTGCTCTTTTCTTACCATTACAAGCTTTCACCCCATAATTACCCCAAATTTGGGAAAATTTGCTTTGAACCAAAATTTCCTATTATGAATGATGCTCTCCTACAACCTAAGACAAGGTAGAAGGAGATAAACTATACATGCTCAAGATTCAAGGTTCAATCAAACAATCATACTTTCAGCTCAAAATAGGCGCAAGGGATAAATCAATCATGCACAAGGTAAGCTTTTTAGCTAAGTGGCTATCTTCAATCCAAACATGGCATTCATCATCTTCAATTTCACGCATTCATTACATACTCAGAGATTCATGCAAAAATCATTACTCAATGTTAGTCGTTCTCTCACAATTAAAGATGACACTTTCACCAGGTTGCAACTAATGTGTTCCTTCACAATCAACCTGACAAACCAACTAACATTTTCAGTCATGATCCTAATTCTATGTTGTTTCTTTTCTAATGACTACATGCTCATTCAAGGCATATGATCTGTGCATTTCAATTCACTCACATCATACAATTGATCAATTCAAACCAATCACAAACACTAAATTCCAAAATCAAGTATCAACCATTGGATAATATAAATGCACTGTTCAATCAAGCTCTATACAAGCTATCAACCAAAATAAAACCTATAAACTGAAATTTAAAAGCTAAAACACAAACATAAATCTAAAGACGGAAATATAAACATAAGTCTAAATTATAAAATGTACTAAAGAATAGATAATATTAAAACTGTTCAAAACTGTTCAAAAAGCAGAGAAATAAAAATCCTATCAGTGATCTTGGTCCTGTGGTGGTGGTGGGTCCTGATCCATGGCCTCCTCGGTCAAGTCCAATGTAGGAGTGCCTGCTGAAGATGCCTACTGAGTACCCTCTGCGGTCACTGGATCATCCTCAAAAATAAATGGCTCAGGTGGAGTGGGAGTGGCTTCAGAAGAGTCATCCTCCTGGTATGATTGAAGTTCCTGGGCTGCGGAGGCTTCACCCCCTCCCAAAGGAGAAGGTTGGACTCCTAGCCAGGCAACCTTTTGTAGAAACTCCTCTATGCTCATAACTAGTTGCTGCTGGACCACATCTTGTAAGCTCTGCATAATCAAGAGCTGGCCTTGGTGCATGCTCTGCAGCATAGACATGAAAGGCTTTGAGCGGAGGGACCTGGAAGAATTGGGTCTGTTGGAGCTGAAGGGAAAGCAGAAGTAGGGGGAGCAGGGGCAGCTGAAGAAGATTGGGCCTCAGATCTTCTAGCCCTTGATTTTTGGGTCCTTGGAAAAATGATCGAAGGGTCATCTAGGTTCCAGCAATTCTTCTTAATATAAGCCAAATTAATGGCTGGGCTGAGTGACTCAAAGGTAAGAGAATTTGAGGTGACTCCTCGAGCCTTGCACAAGGCAGCGATGAGGGCTGGAAATCCAAGCCTCGAGGAGTTGGACTAAGCAATGAGCGAGATCTGTCCAGCTATAAGTGCTCCTATGTTCATGTCCATCTTCATTACTAGCCCATAAACTAACTTAGCCATGTCAAGATTAAGATCAAAGGTATGTGAAGTCAGGGGTAGGTTAGAATAAGATAAAACACTCCAGGTCTGAGCCAGAGTTGTAAGATCCTTCCTCAAGAGCTTCCACGGTAAGCCCTCAGCGTTAAGAAAAAATCCCCTTCCAGGGATACACAGCCGAGATGCCAGCTCTTGAGGGTCTGGCCTCAACCTGCAGAACCTAGAATAAGAGGGTAAGCTCTCCCCTTCCTCCAAGACCACTAGAGTCTTCAAGAAGGTGTTGAGGGAGTCCGCATCGAACTTAATCAGGTGCCCTCGAACCCTAACTTGCTTTGGTTTTTTTTCCTCAGGGACATATAGGTTTGCATAGAATTCTTTAACAATTGCCACATTTATGCTTCCTTCAGAAAAATTAGTAAGCTCCTTGTGCCAGTTCCTCCTCTTGACTTCTCTTCTGAAGTCATCAAACTCATTAATGTATAGCTTCACATTCCTCTCCGGAAGAATGTTTCGGCCGAGGATGTTATCTGCGTAACGGTCCCAAGCATCCCTTGATTCAAATATGGATGAGTCATAACTGGCCTGGGACAATGAAGCTATGACTTTTCTCTTATGGGGAGCCATCTGCAACAGAAAGGAATCAAAACACAAGATTAGACAGGAATTTATTCAAATTAAAAAGCAGAAAATAAAACTGAAAATCAGACTGGGCGCTTAGTGCAAGTGACTCGCTTAGCGCTCCATAGGAAAAACTACTCATGCGCTAAGCATGATAGCCACGTGCTTAGCGAGTGAACAAAAAAAAAATTATGCAAAATTGGCTTTGCTCGCTAAGCCCAATTCCATAAATTTTCAAAACAGATAAGGATTTGCGCTTAGCGCATGTCATACCCTAATTTCATCCGGGGACCATTGTTTGTCGACATGCGACCTTTGTTTGACCACTTCAAAATGCTTAACACCTGTCGCAACCTACCCTTCGGCGGGAGGGCGACGCGTGACTCGCGGGATGCGTGTTCCACGAAAGGAATACGCGCGGAGTCGCCACCAACGTTTATTTGAGGAAAATGTCGGAAAAACCGAAAAAGACGCGATCTACGAACTTTTAAGTGAAAGGCTCGGGAGTTGTATTTACGCACGGGGAAGGTATTAGCACCCCACACGTCCGTCCCAAGGGACGGCAGCCTTTAATCGAATGTGCAAACATGACTTTGATTTTTACGTTCCCTTTTTATGTCTTTATATCCTTTATACCCTTTTTATATTTTTTCTCTTTTTTGTGGTCGACAAGGGTGTTTCCCTTTGCTCCTACGTATTCCTCAATTGCGATGAGGAAATCAGACCTACGTAGTTCTTTCTTATGCGTGAATCAAGTGATTCTTTTTTACTTGAAAGGTGATCATTTTAAGGCGTTGGACCTTAAAAATGATCCATTTTACTTAGTAAGAAATTGAAATGATAAACTTTCAAAAACCTATTTTTGTGGACGAGCTTGACTAGGCGAGTTGATTTTAGCCTTAGTTTCACTTTAGTTATTAGTCAATTCGATTAAGAATGAGAAATCCCAAAGAGAAAACGTCCAATTGATTTTTCGCTTTATTTTACTAAAGGGTATTTTATTATTTATTTATTTATATTATTATTTACCTCTTTTTTTGGTTTCCAACGTGGTTGCGGCACGACCGATCGGTCGGAATTCATTTCAACCAAAGTTAACGGATAATACAATTCAAACGATCGGTGGAAATTTATTTTATTTTTAGGTTAAGCGAGAAATGACTTAAATAAAATGGCTTAAGCACGTCAAAAGGGGGTATAAAAAATAAATGAAACGAGAATAAAAATACATGAAACAAAATGTGGACCACCACGGGTACATAGAATGAATCGAAAAGCTTGGTTTGAGGTACTTACCCGTTGAAGACTGAAGAACGATGAAGAACGAATGAAGAACGTCGAAGAAGGGTCGAAATCCTTCGCGAAATCACTCACGGAAACGTTACGGAAGCGCCTCGGCTTGGATTTTCTTCACGGAAACAATTTTCCTAAGCAAATTCGAAAGAGAGAGAAGTGCCTAAGGGGCTGAACCCTTTTCTACTTCACTTCTCCCCCTATTTATAGAAAATTGGGGGAGAAGCTTGCCACCCAGCTCGCCCAGGCGAGCAGGGTTGCTTCCTCCAGAAGCAACAGCCTTCTGGAGGAATCTTCTGGAGGGCCCAACTGGGCCTGGTTGCTATTTGCACACCCATTTTTACTAAGTACACCCCCTGCCTTTTTTTGTGATTCTTTTTTTCGTAAAGTTACGGAAACTTACGAATTTCGTAACGATACTTGTTTTCTTTCCGTAATGTTACGGAACCTTGCGGATTACATAATCATCCCCTTTTTTGACTTACGGAATGTTACGGAACCTCACTAGTTGTGCAACGATGCTTCCATTTGATTTCCGGTGTGTCACGGAACCTTACGGATTGTGCATCAATATTTTCTTTTGATTTCCGGCATGTCCCGGAACTTCACAAATTGCCTAATGATGGGTGCCAAGCACCTCACAAGGACCAAACAAAAGTTGCATGTCATCAAGCAAAGGTCCCCGGACGAAATTAGGGTATAACAGTTGCCCCTCTTTACTTGTCTTTTATTGGAGATAAAAGGGAAGTAAAGATAAGACACTAATTCCGTTCCTCTCGGTTGACGAGAGTCGCGGGTGACCATAAAATACCTCCGCATGTAAATGACTTGATGTCCCCGGGGGAACAAAAGGTGCAGAAGACGATGTCAGTCTCTGCATGCTATCAAGCGTTCTGTCTTATAGATGGCAAAAGAATGTTTTTACGGATAACCACTCAGGTATTTCCGCCCGTCAGCGTGACTCAAATGTCAGTATGACAGATCTTGTGAGCGCGGAAGATGACGTAAATCTCCGCGTGTCAACAGGCTTGTCGGCCGCGATTGACGAAGGGCGCAGAATGACCATAATTTGTCTCTGCGTGCCATCGGACACAACTGCGTCTGAATGGCAAAAAGGTGTGCAGAATGACCATAATTTGTCTCCGCATGTCATTGGGCCCGCCGCCTCTGGATGACAAAAGGGCGCAGAATGACCATAATTTGTCTCTGCGTGCCATCGAACACAACTGTGCCTGAATGACAAAAAGGTGTGCGGAATGACCATAATTTGTCTCCACATGTCATCGGCCCACCGCCTCTGGATGACAAAAGGGCACAGAATGACCATAATTTGTCTCTGCGTGCCACCGGACACAACTGTGCCTGAATGACAAAAAGGTGTGCGGAATGACCATAATTTGTCTCCACATGCCATCGGACACAACTGTGCCTAAATGGCAAAAGGGTGTGCGGAATGACCATAATTTGTCTCCTCATGTCATCGGGCCCGCCACCTCTGGATGACAAAAGGGCGCAGAATGACCATAATTTGTCTCTGCGTGCCATTGGACACAACTGTGCCTGAATGGCAAAAGGGTGTGCGGAATGACCATAATTTGTCTCTGCATGTCATCGGGCCCGCCGCCTCTGGATGACAAAAGGGCGCAGAATGACCATAATTTGTCTCTGCGTGCCACCGGACACAACTATGCCTGAATGGCAAAAAGGTGTGCGGAATGACCATAATTTGTCTCCGCATGTCATCGGGCCCGCCGCCTCTAGATGACAAAAGGGCACAGAATGACCATATTGGCCTCCGCTCGTCAATCACACTTGGGGTCACTGAATGACGAGGTGCGGATAACCGTAAGGTGTCTCCGCAGGCTACCAGCTTTTGGGTCATGGTAACAAAAAGCGGTGCGGTCGACAAAAGCGAGGCTCCTGCTCCTACGTATCCTCCAATGTGGAACTCAGATCTACGTAGTTCTGGATAACTTGTGAGACTTGAAAAAGTCTTGGTGTTTTCTCCACTAAAATGCAAACATGCTTTAGCAAAGAGACAAATATTCCAACTGATTAGAGCAGCATATGCTTTTTTGAGTGAAAAACAATGCGTCTACCGGGGAAGGAGAGTATGCTGATGAAATTTTCTCATAACCACAAATGATATTTTGGATGTTTAGCATTTCGTTTCTAAATGACCATTTAGAGGAAACACTGGGTTCGACAAAAATAGAAGAAATCCACTCAAAGTGTATCAATCTCGCACAGGTAAGTGTTTTATCCTAATTCCGAACCATAGATATGTCATGACTTGATTTTACAAATCATTTCCTATCAAATCAAAGATTACATGCGTGATCATGGATCAATAGGATTTTTCTGGGGGATGGGTTCTTTTGGTGGTTTTTTTTTCGGCTTTCGATTGATTTGATTTTTTCTGGCTTTCTTCCTTTTCGGTTTTTGTTTGACGCGAGGCGAACAAGTCACCGACGCACAGGATTTTGGGTGGTAATCAAAGGGAGAAGACCACTTTAGGTCATGGTTTCCTTTTCTTCCTTTTGTTCATTTGGTGACAATTTTGTATTGTTCAGATATTGTCTGGTCAAAAGACCTTTCTGCACATTTCTTCTGCTTCCTTGATCAGGAACTTTCTTTCCTTCCTTTTTCTTCTTCCTTTTTTACTTTCTCCCATTCTTTGATTGGGAATTTTCTTTCTTTTCTTTTTGCTTTCTCCCACTCTTTGATTGGGAATTTCCTTTCTTTTCTTTTTGCTTTCTCTTGGATTGGAAATTTTCCTTCTCCTTTTTTGCTTCCGAGGGTAAGGATTGACATTCTCACCCTGGGTCAAGGTTTATGGTGAGTTAGGATTTTGGCTCAAGGCTTGTAGAATGGCTAGACACGATACATGTCAGGGTTTGGTTTGGTTCAAGGATAAAAAGGGATGCCCCACATTATTTCCATGACACAAATGCAAAAATGATGATTTGGAAACCATATGTACTTCTTGATGAAAGCTCGATTAGTAGGGGGCCTGATGCCCTTGCTGGAGGTGACAGGTACTCCGTAGAACTGAAAGAGACCCGTAATTAGAGCTTGACAACTCCAAGACCCTGGTGGACTTTTTTGGGTCCACTGGGTGTCTTGCAGGCGCGATCCCTGCAAACAATTGATGGAATCAGAAATCAGTTGAGCGATGTGCATACTTACCTATGATGACATGACCTTGTCGGGGGGGTACGGGCACCCTGTAGGACTGATAGAGGCCCGTAACCAGAGCTGGAAACCCCAGGGCCCTGTTGGACTTTTCCGGGTCCACTGGGTGTCTTGTGGGCGCGATCCCTGCAAATAGTAGATGGCATTAGAAATTAGTTGGAAATAATGCATACCTACCTATGTCGGGACGACACAGACCAACTGATACTTCCGCAGGGGGAGATCGGCATTACGGTCACTGGGCAGAATGTTGCTAAGTAACAACGTCATTTATATCTGTGTAAGAGTGGTCATGTTGGTGCGCATGATCCACACTCGTCTCTTTGCAGCGGCACGGGTGAAATCTTGGCCCGGTATGCATAGTAGCTGCATGATAGCCTCCCTCTTTGGTTGTGCTCGCACAGTTGGCCGCCCTCCAATATTAGGGGGTGGCCCAGAAACTGATAAAAGGAAACTACTGGCCCCTTAACCGGGAGCGCGAGTCTCGGTTAAGCATTTAAGGACAGAGGACCTTAAATTCTCTTAAGGTGCGGATGTGGAGCACACTGAAAATGAGGACACATAGCCCTCTAAAGGTGAGGGCGTGCAGCCCTCTCAAGGCGAGGATGTGTAGTCCTCTGGAGGTGAGGGCGTGCAGCCCTCTGATGGCGAGGACGTGTAGTCCTCTCAAGGTGAGGGCGTGCAGCCCTCTGCTGGCGAGGACGTGTAGTCCTTTCAAGGTGAGGGCGTGCAGCCCTATGAAGGTGAGGACATGCAGTTCTCTGATGGCGAGGGCGTGTAGCCCTCTAAAGGTGAGGGCGTGCAGCCCTCTGATGGCGAGGACGTGTAGTCCTCTCAAGGTGAGGGCGTGCAGCCCTCTGTTGGCGAGGACGTGTAGTCCTCTCAAGGTGAGGGCGTGCAGCCCTCTGTTGGCGAGGACGTGTAGTCCTCTAAAGGTGAGGGCGTGTAGCCCTACGAAGGTGAGGACATGCAGTCCTTTGATGGCGAGGGCGTGTAGCCCTCTGAAGGTGAGGACATGCAATCCTCTAAAGGTGATAGGTACAAGTACCCAAGGGTCCACCCTTATGAGAAAGCAAGAGATCGACTCATCGAGAGGGCCGGTCATCCCAAATCCACAAGATTTGGACATTAGATGTAGGAAATCTATGCAGTTAACATGATTTTTAGGGATGCAAATGCATGCAACCTTTGTCGTGAAATTTGGTAAATGCGGACTTCATATGAAACAATGCAATGTAACGGAAAGTTGTACAATGTTCATGACATTCTTTCCCTATTTTGTGATTTTGATTTTGATTTGATTTTTTTTTTTTTTTGGAAAACACAAATTGTTGTCCTTTTGAAAGAGGTGATAGTCCATGCAACCTTATCCTATCTTTTGCAAATCTCTCCGAGAACTCCCTCTGAGTGTTGTTCTGTTTGATTTAGTCATTTGACCATTTTGGACTGACGGCAATGGAGTCGTTTGATGTTTAATCAATCCATTGAAATCCTAGGGTTTGTCCCCCCTTTTTTTGTTAAAAACATCGATGGGTGAGAACTTTTGATCGACCCCTATGTTCACTTGAGGCTCATGCATGGTGCCCCTCATTGCCCCAGTGTAAGGCTTTGAGGTACCAATCGTTGTCTTTTGTCATGACCTTGTAGGAGGGAACCTATTGGGTGAGAACTTCTAATCTGCCCCTAGGTTCACTTGAGGCTCATGCACGATGCCCCTCATTGCCCCAGTGTAAGGCTTTGAGGTACCAATCGTTGTCTTGTTTTCATAGCCTCGTAGTGAGGAAGAATGAAAGAAGGAGTTGATTCTTGCAAAAAGAATTTTTTTCAAGGACGAGAAATAGTTGAAGGATTTTTCGATGGATTAAGTCAAATGACTCCTATGTAGAAGCAAGATGTTTTGATGTTTTGATGATGCCAAAGGATCAAGTGCTTCCAAGTTTATTCAAGACAAGAATCCAAGAATCCAAGAAAATCAAAAGATATATGATCAAGTTGATCTCTAGAATCTTAGGGAGAAGTTTCCAAATTGAAAAAGCAAAAGGTTTGGCCAAAGAATTCTATCTAAATCATTTTAAATTGAGATTTACTCTCTGGTAATCAATTACCAACAGCTGAAAATGTTTATAATAGTCACTAGAAATTTGAATTCAAAATTTATAATGTGTAATCGATTACACATGGATGGTAATTGATTACCAGCAGTTTATTCAAATTTTAAAGCCTGCGATCGATTACACAAGTCTTGTAATCGATTACCAAGAGTCACATCTATTCAAATGGTTTATGAATGGCCATCAAAGGTGACTTGGAAACACGAATTTAAAGAGAGTTTTCATTGCCCAAAAAGTTTTATCCTCTCAAAAGATTAAGAGTTTTTCTAAATTGAAATGTCTTATCCTCTCAAAAAGATTCCTTGGTCAACCACTTGCATATTCAATAAGGAATTTTGATTGATCTTCATTGTGCAATCTATCTTTTTTAAGAGAGATTTATTCTTCTCTTCTTCTTACTTCTGAAAAGGGATTAAGAGACAGAGAGTCTCTTATTGTAGAGGATTCTTGAACACAAGGGAAGGGTCGTCCCTGTGTGGTTCAGACTTTGTAAAAGGAGTTTTACAAAGAGAGTGGAAAATCTCAAGTGGGTTTCTTGAGGACTGGACGTAGGCGCGGGAAGTGGTCGAACCAGTATAAATCAAGTTTGCATTCCTCTCTTCCTTTAAACTTCTTTTATTGCTATTTATCTTTTGCTTTAAATAAGTTTATTTTGATTTGTCTTTTGAGTAATTCATGTTAAGGGTGCATTGTTAATCCAAAAAGAAAGAGTGATAGTTCAATTGGGGAATAGTCTTTGCATCTTAATTCAACCCCCCCTTTCTTAAGATAACTAAGGCCATTTGTCCAACATCCTATTCTTGACAACTCGCTTCTCTAAGAAGACAAACTTTCCGGCATGATAAAATGAGGTCACATGAACGTCTATATTTTTACTTGAAAACACAGTCAATCAAATGCCCTCTCTTCTTTTTTTGTTTATTTTTTTGTTTTTTTGTTTTTTTGTTTTTTTTACTTTACTCGTCGTTTTACGACACCCCCACCAACGTGCAAGATGAGTAATCTCTGATTGAAACGGTCTTGGAAGTCAACACTCAGGAGCGCAGGTTGCTTGAGCAAATAGACCAATGGCTTACACTCACATTCCGGTGGAAGTTGAATAAGCAAAGATGTGTTCGTGAGAGGATGTCCATTTTATCCATATCATTTAGCATTGTAACTGTGGTTTATGGCATAAACTTGAAAATCCTGATGAGTCATCACAACAGCTTCCAGAATTGCCCCATGTATGGTGTTGCTTGTCAATGTTAGGATTCAACAAGCGATTCTCCTCAAATTTCAGCCAGCCCGTATCAATTAGACTTCACACTTTATGCTTCGGGGTCATACAATGCTCAATGGAATTCCCCGGGGCTCCTCCATGATAAGCACACGTTGTGTTCGAGTCGTATCCTCAGAAAAATGGAGGTTGAGGAACCATGGTTGGGGTTATGGCTACCATTGAATTATCGAGTGGATATGGGATCAAGTTTAGCATATGACAACGGAATTTGGGGTGAACCCTACAGGCTTTTTGCTGCAAAATTCCTTTTTGTTGGTGTTTTTGGTTTGTGCTAAAGGTGGTCTTCGTCATTGGAAGTGCGGTAGACAGACTTTGTGGTTGATTTAGGGATGGCCTTTGTGGATAAATGGGTGGTGGGTAAGGAGGAGGTTTGTTATTGGCTGAGTAATGACATTGTTGGGTTGGCGGGAAACTTGGCCGTATAGGAATGGCAGTCACAGCATGGGTTTCTCCCTCTTTCTCACCCTCTTCATTTGCCCCAGTTTTCTCAGTCGTCCTAGTAGGATGATCAAATTTTCCTCTTTTCGAACCCACATCGATCCTTTCACTGGCGAAGACCAAATCCGCAAAGCTTTTGAGGGTGCGTAGCCCACCATCTTTTCATAGTAGAGTACCGATAATGTGTCTACCATCACGATTATCGTCTCCCTTTTTGCACATGTTCTGTAGTTGCATCCTATCCAGAACCATATCAAAATTGTACTGATACTGCCTAACAAAGGCAACCATTAGGTCCTTCAAAGAATGGACTCGGGAAGATTCCAAGTTAGTGTACCAGGTAACAGCTACCCCAGTAAGACTTTCTTGGAAGGAATGTATCAGCAATTCCTCATCTTTTGCGCATGCCCCCATCTTCCGATAATACATCTTTAGATGGTTCTTGGGGCAAGTAGTCCCCTTGTACTTGTCAAAGTCCAACACCTTGAACTTGGGAGGGGTGATGATATTGGGTATTGGGAACAACTCTTCTAGGTTAGCAAAGGAATAATCTTCACCTCCTTCAATGGCCCTGAGCCTTTCCTCTAGATGATCCAGCTTTCCCATTTTTGCCATAGCATGAGGGTTTTTACTTGTCGTGGAATGCAAGAGGTGTAGTTGTGGGTGATACTGAGGGCCTTCCGAAGTGTTTTCAAAGGGTATACCACCAACTGCTTGCCCTTCAGTGGCATATCCGAGGCAAGGCTCGAAGTCAGCTAGATTGTGGTGGGGAATTTCATGTGCCTCCCCCACGGTTTAAGAGACATGTGCATGATCAGTTTGGGATTGTTGGCTCTCAATGGGTATAGGAGTGGAGTTATTGACATTCTTATTGGGAGTGTACGCCACATTGGGTGGCGTACAGTTTGGGAGGCAAGCCATATGGTAGGAAGGCGTGCTTGTTTTGAATTTGCACATCATGGGGTCATCCGTACTTCCCAAATCTTTGCCTACCATATTTGAGGTTGGATGATTCATTTGCTTGAGGCCAGATGGGAGCATCGGGTTCACCTTAGCGACAGCGCTAGTAGCGGCAACTATAACCGCATTGGCTTCCATTATCTTCTTCATGCTCATCATGGCCTCCATCATTGTGGCCATTTGCTCTTTCATGGCCTCCATGTCGGCCTTCATCTTCTCTTGCACCTCCTTTGCTTCACCCATTACTCTAACTCTAGCACGAGTTCGGTAAGGGCGCCGTAAAGCGTGTCCTTTTCTTTTTGATAACAATGATTAAGTTCATTTTATTTTATTTTATTTTATTTTTCAAGGAAAGAATGCAATGAGCAATGCAACCAATGAAAAGCATGGATGCATGCGAATGATGTACAGTTGAAGTATTGCGAATTTTTACGCAGGATATGGGGTTGAATCAATTTAGATTTTCAACATGGTCCATGACATCTTTGTCAAGGTGAAACTGGAAGTAACAAGGACATCAACAATCCTAAATATGTTTGGCAGTAGACGAAGCAGTGATGTGACTCAATTCATCTTTTGCCCCAATTTTGCAAGACGGTTACTTCCATATTTCAACTTGACTTGATGAACCTTTTTGTAAAAGCATGAGCTTGGTTCAACCCTATAATCCAAGGAATGGCAATTCTGATCGCCAATACTTCAACAACATCTCATAGGGATGAATGACTCGGGCATACTTTAAGCTATGCATGGAAAATGTAATTATGAAATTGAGATGCCCGAAGAAACACCATTTCCTAGTTAACCATGCATTAGGTACCATGTTCAATTATTTTGTTTTGTTGTTATGTGTTTCTTTTTTAGAAATGGGTTTATGATCCCAACATGGTTGGCTCATGGTGCCTAACACATGCAACTAAGAATGTAGTGTGAAGTTTCATGCTTCCCCTTTTTTGTTTTTGTTTTGTAGAGGAAAACGCAAGGATGAGCAAACATGAAAACAAATGGTATGCAATTTTGCAGATCAAAAAGTTTGTTGAACGCATATGCATGATGATGCCATGACTCATGCAAAATGTGAGGCTGTAATATGATAACAAACAAATGTAGGAACGATATGTTCATTATGATGCCATGAAGAGAAGTTTATGCATGCTAGAGATAAAATGCGGGAGTGATTTGATTCGCACTGATCTTTGGAGTAAAACGCGGGATAAACTCATTTTATTCAGAAAGTTTATAACTAGTCAAGATTTGAGCGACAATACAAACTTCCTGGCGGTTTCTAATCATATGGGCCATTAAGTCTATCCTATGTTGACAATTGCTGAGAAGTCTGTGGATCTCCTCGGGAGCGGAGTAGGTGTCCACCATTGCTTTGGCCTTGGCTAGCAATCGGGGAAGTTCTTGACTCCTGTTCAAAGTAAGAGCAAATCGGTCCATCCACATTGTTTCCTCTTGGTGCAATGAATCAATTACCCTTTCCCTTGCTTCCCTTTTTGCTGATATCTTGGCGTACTCATCCTCTAGCCTTTGCTCGTGAGTCGCCGCTAGATTTAGCTTCTCTTTGCACTCATCGATGATGGCCCACATATTCCCTTCAGTCTCGCTTAACTGTTGGGACAAATTTCTTTTCGACCTAAGGCAAGCCTTTAGCTTGTCCTTCAAGATCATGCCTTTGACCCGTGATGATTCCTTTCACCTCTTCGGAGCTTGAGCTCACTATTGCTGCCCTATAAAGCCCCTCAAAACTTTGCTTTGGTCGTGTTCTTCCTTTCGGGCCTTCTTGGTTTCTCGTTCCAAGGCTTCAGCGGTGGCCATATTGACGTCCCTTAGTTCATCATACTCTTTTCAGACTTTGATGGTTATGGACTTGAACTTCTCTTCGACTACCCTGGCTCTTTCAAGCTTTGCCTTTAGGGCTTGTACCTCATCACTTTCTTCCGAAGCTTTAACCTCATCGTCCCTCACAGTCTTTAGATTTGGGAGCCAATCCAATCCTTGTGTTCGGACTTTCAACCACTCACGGTAGCCACCAATGGGCCCACTGCCTCTGAGCTCTTTGTCTTTCTTTTGTACCACCCCCCATGCCTTGCGGACCTTCTGAAGTGTCTCCACGTTGGTCTTATTGAAGCCTCATGAAATGACAGGCGCGAGCCCATCCTCTAGTGGCGCCCCTCTCATAAGGTAGCCAAGTTGTCTTATTGTAAGAATGGGATTGTAGCGGATGCAACCCCTCGTCACCATCAAGGGAACATTTGGAAATCCTCCGCATGAAATAAGAACTCCGGTTCTTCCTACCTTCCATCGAGGGAACCAGTTGACAGATGCTCCTTCTTTGCTTGCTAAGAGTTGGTCCCAATTTGCCCCTCCTTTCTCTGTGTATGAACGGTGACTTTCTAGCGGGCAAGCATGCCTCACCTCTTGGTGAAAAAGGTGTGAAACTAACCATACATAAAGAGCTGGAGTACAACAAACAATCCTTGCATTGCTCTCTTCACATCTTCGGTCGAAGGTGTCATATAGGTCGGCTAGCATAGCCACAACCGGGCTTCCCTTGTGGTTATGATAGGCGAGAAAAACGTCGATCGCTGCCAGGTCCACCAACCCATCCACATTCAGAAAGAGGACTCCTCCGAAAATCAACAGTGCGAGAATATCTATGAACGGGGCCCACTCGCCTTTACCTGCCAAGATTCTTGCTTTTGCCTCCAAATATTTTCTTGGTATTCCAACCACCCCATTTTCGACTTGCTTCCTGTGGTCTAATTCCTGCGCCAAGATTTGGACTATCTTGGAAATTCTAGCTAATGAGGGATATAACCTTGTGAAAAGATATGGTTTCCTCCCCCCTAGAGGACACCCTAGGATCTCTTCAAATTCTTCTACCATGGGTGATAGCTGGAAGTTCCCAAAGGTGAAGCACCTCATCGGCTGATCATAATACTGGGCAAGGGAGGCAATATGTAGAGACTTCTACCATGGCTAAGTCCCAGATTTTACCGTAATCTTTGCGAAAAGCTTGCCGCTGGAGCTGACCCATTAACTGCCCTAACTCCTTTAGACTGGTGATCCCTAGGCTCTTGACCTTAACTTGATAGAACCTCTTTTTAAGCGAAGGCATTTGACTTGATCCCATGTTTTACTAAAGTGAACAAAAATCGGCGCAAATCAAAACTCCAACATCTATCATGGGTGGAATGGATGAATGCATGAGGAAATATGACACAAATGCAATTTATTAACACGGGAGCCCGGGAAATTGTCTCCTTCTTAGATACAACATCTTGGGGTAGCAAAGTGCTCGACGTATGTATTAAAGAAGGTGACTCGGACCGTCCGTTGGTTTTCCAATGTGCGTGATGCATATGCGAAAGGCGCAACACGGGAATGTACAATATGACAATATTCACAAAATACAAGCAAAAGGGTACGTGACACTTATGCATGGGAGTGTGAAAAATGGCACGCAGCGTGTCCGCTCCGTGCCCCTATTCAAGGGACCTATATGGGAGGGAGCTAACAAGGCTTTTAGTGATAATTCCCAAGGTGGTCATATCTCTCTTGAAGGTCTCTAGAGGTATCATCCCCTTCGAAGAACATATTGCAGCAGTAGGGACTACTAGCAACGATATATTTTCAAAGAGGAAAACTCTAGATGAGGGTTCACTGTAATCAAGCAATTCGGAGACCTAGCATGATCACAGATTCACCTCCACTCCTTATGTTCCCATGAACCCGGGTATAGGGCCCCTTTTCAACTCACCGTGTGTGCAAATAGTGTTGATGTTTGTGTGCATCAAATGAATAAATATTTACCTCATGCATACATTTTAAAATACACTAAAAGCATCAAAGAGTTGTATACAAAGAACGTAAGAAAAATAAAGGGAAACCAATAAAGGAGGATGTCATGATAAAACATTGCACAAGATTAAATGGCCTAACTCTCAAAAAATATTCCCCAGTGGAGTCGGCAACTGTCGCAACCTACCCTTCGGCGGGAGGGCGACGCGTGACTCGCAGGATGCGTGTTCCATGAAAGGAATACGCGCGGAGTCGCCACCAACGTTTATTTGAGGAAAACGTCGGAAAAACCGAAAAAGACGCGATCTACGAACTTTTAAGTGAAAGGCTCGGGAGTTGTATTTACGCACGGGGAAGGTATTAGCACCCCACACGTCCGTCCCAAGGGACGACAGCCTTTAATCGAATGTGCAAACATGACTTTGATTTTTACGTTCCCTTTTTATGTCTTTATATCCTTTATACCCTTTTTATATTTTTTCTCTTTTTTGTGGTCGACAAGGGTGTTTCCCTTTGCTCCTACGTATTCCTCAATTGCGATGAGGAAATCAGCCCTACGTAGTTTTTTCTTATGCGTGAATCAAGTGATTCTTTTTTACTTGAAAGGTGATCATTTTAAGGCGTTGGACCTTAAAAATGATCCATTTTACTTAGTAAGAAATTGAAATGATAAACTTTCAAAAACCTATTTTTGTGGACGAGCTTGACTAGGCGAGTTGATTTTAGCCTTAGTTTCACTTTAGTTATTAGTCAATTCGATTAAGAATGAGAAATCCCAAAGAGAAAACGTCCAATTGATTTTTCGCTTTATTTTACTAAAGGGTATTTTATTATTTTTTTATTTATATTATTATTTACCTCTTTTTTTGGTTTCCAACGTGGTTGCGGCACGACCGATCGGTCGGAATTCATTTCAACCAAAGTTAACGGATAATACAATTCAAACGATCGGTGGAAATTTATTTTATTTTTAGGTTAAGCGAGAAATGACTTAAATAAAATGGCTTAAGCATGTCAAAAGGGGGTATAAAAAATAAATGAAACGAGAATAAAAATACATGAAACAAAATGTGGACCACCACGGGTACATAGAATGAATCGAAAAGCTTGGTTTGAGGTATTTACCCGTTGAAGACTGAAGAACGATGAAGAACGAATGAAGAACGTCGAAGAACGGTCGAAAACCTTCGCGAAATCACTCACGGAAACGTTACGGAAGCGCCTCGGCTTGGATTTTCTTCACGGAAACAATTTTCCTAAGCAAATTCGAAAGAGAGAGAAGTGCCTAAGGGGCTGAACCCTTTTCTACTTCACTTCTCCCCCTATTTATAGAAAATTGGGGGAGAAGCTTGCCACCCAGCTCGCCCAGGCGATCAGGGTTGCTTCCTCCAGAAGCAACAGCCTTCTGGAGGAATCTTCTGGAGGGCCCAACTTGGCCTGGTTGCTATTTGCACCCCCATTTTTACTAAGTACACCCCCTGCCTTTTTTGGTGATTCTTTTTTTCGTAAAGTTACGGAAACTTACGAATTTCGTAACGATACTTGTTTTCTTTCCGTAATGTTACGGAACCTTGCGGATTACATAATCATCCCCTTTTTTGACTTACGGAATGTTACGGAACCTCACTAGTTGTGCAACGATGCTTCCATTTGATTTCCGGTGTGTCACGGAACCTTACGGTTTGTGCATCAATATTTTCTTTTGATTTCCGGCATGTCCCGGAACTTCACAAATTGCCTAATGATGGGTGCCAAGCACCTCACAAGGACCAAACAAAAGTTGCATGTCATCAAGCAAAGGTCCCCGGACGAAATTAGGGTATAACAACACCCATTGTCATGGAATCCGTAAAGTTCCGTGAGGTTTCAGAAAGAAAACAATCAAAAAACACAAAAATAGGGGGTGAACTTATCAAGATGAGGGTGTAAATAGAAATTTTCAAAACTAGGGCCCATCTAAAGGATTCTAGACCTTTTCTTGCTTCTGGTGGAAGCAACCTAACTCGCTTGGGCGAGCTGGGCGACAGCCACCTCCCCCATTTTGTTGAAAAATGGCATACGGGGCTTCCGTAAAATTTCTGTAACCCTAGGAAAGCATATTTCACATAGGATTTGTGAAGAGGAAGAGAATGAAGAAGAAAATCAAGTCCGATACGCTTCCATAATACTTTCGTAACCTTTCCATAAATTACGAAAGGGGGTGAACTTATCAAATTGGGGGGGGGGTGCATTAGTAAACTTCCTGAGGAAGCCACCTGCTCGCCTGGGTGAACTGGGCAGCAACCTCCTCCCCTTTTCCTCCTATAAATAGGGGAATGGGCTGTTTCAAAGGGGTCCTAACCCCTATGCTATGCATTTAAGCTGTTTTGGGTGAAAAAACGTGTTTCCGTGAAGAAAATCCCAGTCGAGGTGCCTCTGTAACGCTTTCAAGACGTTTCCGTGAGCAATTTCATGAAGATTTTCCGCCGTTCTTCATCGTTCTTAGTTTGTTCTTCATGCGTTCTTTGGTCTTCAACCAGTAATTTTTTCTTATCCGAGACTTTCAATTCATTTCTTGTTTCGTTGGCTTTCATCTTCATTTTGTTCGCTTTCAGTTTTCTTTTCTTCCGCTTTTAACGAGCTTTTAACCGTTATTTAAGTCGTTATCGCGCCTATAATTGATAAAATGAATTACAACCGATCATTTGTGTTGTAATCTCGTTTGATCACTGTTAAAGCAAAATCTAACTGATCGTTCATGCTGTAACCTCGGTTAAAGCAAAAAAGGAAAAATAAATAATAAAATAATCAAAATATCTTTGAATAAAGTAATAAAAAAAACCAATCGAACATTTTTCTTTGAAAGTTTCCTTGAATGAATTGATTAATAAGCAAAAAACTAAGGCTAAAATCAAGTCACAAGCCAAGCTTTATCTGCAAAAGTCACTTAAAACCGTTTTAATGTCCAACGCCTTAAAACGGTCCTCTTTGCTTTTATCGATTAACATGGACCGTTCAAAAGTATAAAATCAACACATAACTTTATCGCTTTCTCAAGAACTACGTAGGTCTGAGTTCCTCATCACCAATTGAGGATACGTAGGAGCAAAAGCCCTGCTTTTGTCGACCATCCCTTTTCAAAAACACAAGACATCGTTAATGGTCCAATGCCTTAATGTTTCTCTTCTTTCATAACCAAGAGATCGTTAATGGTCCAATGCCTTAACATTTCTCTCCATTCAAAAGAATCAAAAGATCGTTTAATGATCCAACGCCTTAAACGACTTTTGTTCGGTTAAAATCAATCTTGCGAAAAAAAGATAAAAACAACTTAACCAATAGTTCTAAAAGAACAACGTAGGTTTGATTTCCTCATCACAATTGAGGAATACGTAGGAGCGAGGGAAACACCCTTGTCAACCACAAAAAGATAAAAAATAAAAAAGACCCATAAAAAGGGGAAAATACATAAAAACATAAAAGGGAAAATACGTAATTTTGAAGTCATATTTGCACACTTGATTGAAGGCTGTCGTCCCTTGTGACGGAAGCGTGGGGTGCTAATACCTTCCTCGTGCATAAAAACAACTCCCAAACTTTTCATACTTAAAGTTCGTAGACCACACGTTCTAGTTTTTCTGACGTGTTCCTCGAATAAACGTTGGTGACAACTCCGCGCGCCTTCCTCCCTTGGAAGATGCACCCATGAGCTCCGTGTCGCCCTCCCGCCGAAGGGTAGGTTGCGACAGCGCGGCAAGGCATAATTAGCGCGACTACTCTACTGAACAGCACTGGCTTAGTGAGCAGGCTCGCTAAGCCTAATTCCCACAATTTGAAGAACAAATAGATAATTGCGCTTAGCGTGACAAGGCACGCTTAGCGCACAACAAAACACAAAAATTTATAAGTGTCTAAGAACACATTACTCGCTTAGCACGCAGACGCGCTTAGAGAGTTCATAAGAAATTGAACTTTCAACCAGAGAAGATGAATGCGCTTAGCGAGTTCATCTAGAAATCTAGATGTTCAATAGAAACGATGAACTCACTTAGCACAGCAGGGAGCTTAGCGCGCTCATCGCGATTTCTAGAAAAAGCAGGGGCTTCTCACCCCTCCACTTAGGCCCCTATTAGGTCGTCTAACCCTAATCAAAACAAGCACATTGTATCCATAATAAAACCCAAATTCTAGTCTAACAAACAACTAACCTAACAGATCTAAGTATTAATAGAAATTCAACCTAACACTACTAAGTTAACTAGCCTAAAATTTGAAATTTGAAAATACAATAAACAAAGTTAAGAAGCTTACTTATGCTATTGAATATGAGTGCAAAAAGGGAGCAAAAATGTAGGCAATGCAAGGAGATGGAAGTATTGTGCAGAGGGTGAATGCAATGAATGGGAGAAAATGCTTAGAGGAAGTAAAATGGTATCTGCCTAAGGCAGTTGACTTATTTGCTAGCAATTTCGAATGACTCGCTTAGCGCATGGACTCGTTAAGCGAGTCAACATGACGTTTGAGTTTTAAAGCTCATGCACTTAGAGGATCTGCTCGCTAAGCCCAATACGAAATTATGAAACTCCAGAGAAGTTTTTGGGCTTAGCGCGAAGGTACGCATTGGGTGAGTTCTGCAGCTCTGATTAGTCCTACAACTCCCAATTAGCGGGCCAAGGCCGCGCTTAGCGAATAAAATGCTCCTTGAATGCAATAGTGGCCTACGCTTAGCACGTCTGTCTTGCTTAGCGCTATTCCAAACAGAGAAGGAATTGGGCTTAACGAGAGCACTCGCTTAGCTCAATTCTCGAAATTAATCAGACAGATAAGAATAGCGCTTAGCGCATCAGCGTGCTTAGCGAGACCAGACTTGTGCGCTTAGAAGGATGATTTGCTTGGCCCAATTCCAAAAATTAAATGGATAGAGAGTTTTGGGCTTAGCGCACAGGTCACGCACTTAGCGGGACCATACAACCAATGATCAGGGGCCAATGCGCTTAGCGTGAACAACAGCTCGCTTAGCGCGTGAAGAAGATGGCGCTTAGCATGAGAAGTGCGCTTAGCGAGTGGACAACAAAAAATTTTCAAGTTATTTTTCTGTCCACAACTTCACAAAAGCTTTTTAACCCCTTTTCCAATACTAAACATGCTGAATTCAAACAATCACAAGCAATCAAACTTAACTAAAAGTAAGAAAAACAAAATTAAAAAGGGCTGGGTTGCCTCCTAGTAAGCACTCTTTTAACGTCATTAGCTTGATGCAAAAGTCTTTGTCAGCCTGGATCAATCTTGGCTCTATCCTTCAGAACATTCTCTTCGCTCTCCTTCACCTCTAGACAAACATTCGGGTCCAGTAATGTAATTTCTTCATCAAATAGCTCAAAGATTCCTTTGGTCTTCAATACCCATTTCTAGCTTCTTCTTTCCCATGTCTACTACACAACTTGCAGTAGCCATAAATGGACATCCCAAAATTAAGGGAATATATGCATCTTCTTCTTTGTCCATTACCACAAAGTCAGCAGGAAAGATAAGGTGTTTGACCCGAACCAAAACATCTTCTATCACTCCATAGGGTCTGGTAATGGAGTGATCTACTAACTGTAAAGACATCCTAGTTGGCATTATCTCCAACTCTCCAAGCCTTCGGCACATGGAGAGTGGCTCAAATTAATATTGGCTCCCAAATCAATAAGAGTCTTGCCAACAGAAACATCACCAATTGAACACGGAATAGTCACACTCCTAGGATCTTTGTGCTTAGGTGGAAGAATCCTCTGAATTACAACACTGCAGTTTCCTTCCATAATGATGTTTTCACTGTGAATGTACTTATTCTTCCGTGTGAGCATATCTTTTAAAAACTTAGAGTACAACAACATTTGTTGAAGAGCTTCTCCAAAGGGCATAGTAATCTCCAATTTCTTGAAGATATCAAGGAAATGAGCCAGATGTCGTTCCTTGTCTTTCTTTGTTGGTACTAATGGATATGGCACCTCCTCCCTTTTGCTTGGACTTACCTCCTTTCTCTTTTCTCTAGCCAGCTCACTTTTGGTCTTTTTCTTCTCTTCTTTTCTCTCATTCTCTTTTTCCTTTTCATTTTTTTCATTTTCTTTTTCTTTCTCCCTTTCTTTTTCTTTTTCTTTCTTTTCCTTCTCACTTATTTCTTTTTCACTCACAATTATTGGTATCTCCTTCTGCTGATCATCTTCTGCTTCCACTTCTTCCTTAGTCTCACTCAAAGGTTCTACCACTAGGTCAATTTCTGGTTCAGTCACCAACTGTTGTTTTTATTCACCTATCCTTTTCTCACCTTCATTCATGCTCACCATTTTGCTTTTAGTCATAACAACCTTGCAATCCTCCTTAGGATTCTTCTCTGTGTTGGCTCCAAAGCTGCTTAACGGTCGGTCTGCCAGTTGTTTTGCCAATTATCCCACCTGGACTTCTAGATTCTTGATGGTCGACTCTGTGCTCTTTTGATTGGACATGGATACTTGCATGAACTGAGAAAGAGTCTCTTCCAGCTTCGTCATTCTGTCATAGAGGCTAGGCCTTTGTTGTTGTGGCCTATTAGATGGCCCACCCTAGTATTTATTGAACTAATTACGAGGGTGAGTTCTCCACTGTCCCTGTTGCTGATTATATTGTCGGGCATGTTGAAATCCAGAATACCCACTTACATTAAAGTTTGGTCTTGGCTGGTTCCCCATATAGTTCACTTCATGTGTTGTATCTTCTGTGGGAATGCAGCAGCCAGAATCATGTGCTCCACCACATATAACACAGCTCGCAACCTGCAAAACAGAAGAGGGTAAAGGTTGTCCAACATGCAATTGAGTTGGCAACTTACTTAGTGTTTCAGTTAAAGCTTCAAGTTGCTTGGATAGCAACTTGTTTTGGGCCAACAAAGCATCATGTGATGAAAGCTCCAACAAGCTTCTTTTGGATGGGATGTGTGCTCTATCATGCAAGATTTTGTGGTCACTAGCAGCCATATTCTCAATTAATTCCATGGCTTCTTCAAGGGTCTTCAATTTTATTTTTCCCCCTGCAGAAGCATCTAAAAGCTGCTTGGATTGTGGCCTTAACCCATCAATGAAAATATTGAGCTGGATTGGTTCTAAAAATCCATGAGTAGACGTCTTTCTTAGTAACCCACGAAATCTTTCCAAAGCCTCACTCAAGGACTCGTCTGGAAATTGATGAAAGGATGAGATGGCAGCTTTTCCTTCAGTAGTCTTGGACTCTGGGAAGTATTTCTTCAAGAATTTTTCAACCACTTCATCCCAAGTCTTAAGACTATTACCTTTAAATGAATAGAGCCATATTTTTGCCTCTCCAGACAAAGAAAATGAAAACAAGCTCAATCTAATAGCATCCTCAGGCACACCAGCCAGTATGACAGTGTTGCAAATCTCAATATAAGTGGCTAGATGTGCATATGGGTCTTCATTGGGCAGACCATGAAACAAATTGTTTTGAATCAACTGAATTAATGAGTGTGGATAGGTTATATTCTGTGCTTGAACCTCTGGCCGTGCAATGCTAGTAAAAAAACTGCGGCATAGATGTACTTGAGTAATCTTCCAGGGTCACTCGTTGAGGTTGCTCTTCAGCCATGACTTCGGCTTCAAATTCTGCTGTTTGAGATTCCCTGGATGTAGGTGAATTAGAAGATGATGACTAAAAAAAGTGAGCCTCTTCACGGCTTGATGCTACTGTTCTATCGTGCAAAAGCTTTCTTTTTCTCTCTGTGTTGTTTCTTCTAAAGGTTGCTTCAATTTCTAAATCCAATGCAACCAATTCACCTGCAGAAGATCTATGCATGCAAACACTAACAGGAACAACAGTTAACCAATTCAAGAAGAAAATAAATTTTGAACTAAACAAATACTAACAACAACAAAAATTAATAAATCAAAGAATAATGAATTAATGCTTTCAAACTGAACTAAACTTTCCAGATGGATAAAGTTCCCCGGCAACCGCGCCAAAATACTTGTTTGCACTCCAGGATACTGCTTGTTTGTGTGGATGCGAAATCTATCGGCAAGTGCACCGGGTCGTCAAGTAAATAATTAAAACAGTGTGAACCGAGTATCAAACTCAAGGAACTTGTTCATTTGGTAAAGGTTCGTTCAATAAGCAGACATTTGCAAACAGAAATCATGATTGTGAATGAAAGTAAAAGTATGTTCTATCGCAACGTGCCCTTTGTAGGCGAGCGAGGGCGAGGCTCACAGGTGCGCTTTCCAAAGGAGGAAAGATGCGCGGAGTCGCCACCAACGTTTATTTGTGGAAAACGTCGGAAAAACCGAAGGAAACCGGTCAAAATGAAAATTCTAAGTTCGGGAGTTGTATTTACGTTTGAGGAAGGTATTAGCACCTCTCACGTTTGTCTCAAAGGACAACAACCTATTTTTTAGAATTGTGGAATTGTGTTATCTTAACTTTTATTTCTTTTTATTTTTTGAGGTCGACAAAAGCGGGGCTCTTGCTCCTACGTACCCTCCATTGAAGAGGAAATCAGACCTACGTAGTTCTTCCTTATGCGTGAATCAAGTGATTCTTTTACTTGAAGGGCGATCATTTTAAGGCGTTGGACCTTAAAAATGATCCATTTTACTTAGTAAGAAACTGAAATGATAAACTTTCAAAAAACCTATTTTTGTTGACGAGCTTGACTAGGCGAGTTGATTTTAGCCTTAGTTTCACTTTAGTTATTAGTCAATTCAATTAAGAATGAGAAATCCCAAAGAGAAAACGTCCGATTGATTTTTTGCTTTATTTTACTAAAATATATTTTTTTATTATATTATTATTTTACCTCTTTTTTGATTTCCAACGTGGTTACGGCATTACTGAACGGTCGAAATTCATTTTAACTGGAATTAATGGATGATACAATTCAAACGATTGGTGGAAATTTATTTTATTTTTAGATTAGGCGAGAAATGACTTAAATAAATGACTTAAGCATGTCAAAAGGGGGTATAGAAAGTGAATGAAAACGAGAATAAAAATACATGAAACAAAATGTGGACCACCACGGGTACATAGAATGAATTGAAAAGCTCGGTTTGAAGTACTTACCCGTTGAAGACTGAAGAAAACGAAGAACGAACGATGAATGTTGAAGAACGGTCGAGAATCTTCGTGTAGTTACTCACGAAAACGTTACGGAAGCGCCTCGGCTTGGATTTTCTTCACGGAAATAATTTTCCTCAGCAATTTTGAGAGAATAAGAAGTGCCAAGAAGGCTGAACCCTTTCTCCCTTCACTCCTCCCCCAATTTATAGCAAAATAGGGGAGGAGCTTGCCACCCAGCTCGCCCAGGCGAGCAAGGTTGCTTCCTCCAGAAGCAACAACCTTCTAGAGGAAGAATCTGGAAGGCCCAAGTGGGCCTGATTGCTATTTGTACCCCCCTTTTTACTAAATGCACCCCTACCTTTTTTTGGTAATTCTTTTTCCGTAACGTTACAAAAATTTACGAATTTCGTAACGATACTTATTTTCCTTCCGCAAGGTTACGAGTCCTTACGGATTATGTATTTACTCTTTTTTAGCTTTCGAAGAAGTTACGAAAACTCACGGATCGTGAAAAATACTTCCTTTCGATTTCTGTCACATCACGGAATTTTCACGGATCGCGTAAGCCTGCTTCCTTTTGATTTTCGGCACGTCTCGGGACTTCACATATTGTGCAACAAAGGGTGCAAAATATCTCGAAGCGGCCAATCAATGGTTGTATATCATCAAATTATAATCCCCGGACGAAATTAGGGTATGACATGTTCTATTCTAATTACAAAGCAATAAACGTGAGCAAGTAAGTGTGAAAACATATATCTAAAGGCGTTCGGTCCTCTTACTGAGCAAATTGATGCAATTAAAAATGTTTCTCTAATTAAAGATGTTTCTGTGTTCTATGCTGAAGGCTCAAGTACTAAACACCGATGTCTCGTGAGTTTAGCCTAATTCTAATTAAACTTTGTTCATAGATGTCTCTTGTTGAACTTAGCGTAATTAAATAGCTTTATGATCACAGCATAATAAAAACTAAATTACCACACTCCATGTCCAGGCATACGGTAACCTAATCCTGCTCTATCAAGTTCTAAGGAGACAATACATGTTTCAATGCTAAAGCCCTAACAGTACACACATTTGGGTGATCTGCGAATGTATGAATACATGAATTTTGATGATGCCAAAGAAGAATCAAACAAGGCCACTTCAAAGGATAAGCATTCGCTTCAAGATTAATTCAAGATTGCTTCAACAAAAAAAGCTTTGTTTCAAGATTCACTAAAGATCAAGTCTTGCCTCAAAATAAAGGGTTTCAAACTCATGCAAGGCTCTGGTAATCAACTACCAGGAAGTGTAATCGATTACGAGAAGGGAAGAATGAAAAAAAGTTGTTGAAAAGGGTTTTGAATTTGAATTTTGAACATGTAATCGATTACCATATGTCAATAATTGATTACCAGCAACGAAACTCCTGAAATTCAAATTCAAAAGTCATGACCCTTCAAATTATAACTGTGTAATCGATTACACAAATATTGTAATCGATTACGAGTGGAGAGTTTTCAGAAAATTTTCCAACAGTCACATCTTTTGATTGGATTTGTGAATGGCCATTAAAGGCCTATAAATAGGTGAGTTGGGCACGAAATTTAATGTGAGTTTTGCTTGCTCAAAATGTCTTATCCTCACAAAAGGAAATGAAAGAGATTTTCCAAGAGAACTTCATTGCCAAATGCTCTCTCAAAAGAAACTCTTGGGCAAACACTTGCAAATCCATTAAGAGTTCATCCATGGACTTCAATTGTAATATCCTTCTCTTCAAGAGAGAATTCCTCTTCTTTCTTCTTATACAAAGGCATTGATTAAGGGACTGAGGGTCTCTTAAGTTGTAAGAAATATTGAACACAAGGGAAGGGTTGTCCCAGCGTGGTTCAGACTTTGTAAACAGATTTTTACAAAGGGAGTGGAAAATCTCAAGTGGGTTGCTTGAGTACTGGACGTAGGCACGGAATTTGCCGAACCAATATAAAACTGTCTTTGCATTATCTCTTCCCTTATCTTATTTATTTTGTTGCAATCAATTGTGTCTTGCATGTTTAAAGAACATTATTAAATTGATTGTTGCTTCTTCCACATTTTGAGCCTATCTCTTTTAGAAGGGGGTTAAAAGTTTGTTAGTGGAAAATTAATTCACCCCTTCTTAAGTTATTGAGGCCACAAGGTCTAACATGATCAAGCCACAATCATGCAATAATAAAGTACCGATAGAAACAATGAACACATAAAAAAAACATTAATTAGATAGAGAAAGAGTTTACATCAATTACTCAGCAAGAATCCCCAACTGAGGATTTAGCCTTCCATAGCAAGAAGCTCATTTTACAATGAAGAAGAGGAAGTAAGAGAAATTACTTGATTACAAAGGAGTGGGGATGTCTCCTCCACCTCTAGGAATCTCACAATCATTCAAAAACTCACAAATCTTCCTAAAAGATCAAAACTTGGCTTCTTTGATCTGTTCTTTGCCTTTGTGTATTTCACTCTTCAAGCTCTTACGGCTATTCAACGCTCTCTCTATCTCTCTCTTTTCTGCTATTCCAAGATTAAAAAGGGCTCACTGACCTCGACGTCGCACTTAGCACCATTCTCGCGCTTAGCGCGAGTAAGTGAATGTTCTCTCAACGCCAAAGTCGCGCTAAGCCTGGAAGGTGACAAACGACTCACTGAGCGAGCTGATGATGTGCTAAGCACTTGCCTGCGTGACAGATTCCCTTCCAAATTCCTCCTATCCGCTAAGCGCATTGATGCCTCGCTTAGCGGATGACACTCGCTAAGCGCATTGAGCTCGCTTAGCAAGACATCAACTTTAGCACTTCTTCAAAATAACTCCTTTTTGCCTGAAATTGAAGAGAAATTGACATTAATTCCATACACAAGGCTTCTACTGAGCACAGATAAAAACAAAGCAAAATTTATTTACAATCCTACATAAAGAACCATAAATTGGGGAAAATATGTACATTTTGTAAAAGTTTTCTATGCAAAAGTTAGTTGTATAAGACGACTAACAAACAGTTGAGCAAAATAGAAGAGAATATGTTGATAATCATTGATCAATATAAGGAAGAGGTGAACCTAGTTGCTAGTCATGGGCAGATGCTGGAAGATGATCAGGCAAAGGTATCGGTTATGCAGATTGAAAGGGAAGCAGGAGAGAGGGTGATAGAGTTATTGCACGGGGAAGCCATGAAATGGATGAATAGATTCGCTCTCACTCTGAATGAGAGTCAAGAGCTTCCAAGGTTGTTAGACAGAGCCAAGGCAGTGGCTGACACGTACTCGGCTCTCAACGAAGTTCACGGTCTTTTCGATTATTGCCAACACATGGTCGAACTAATGACCCACATAATTAGGAGTTGCTGAGGCGTCTGTGTTGTATTTATGCTTTGACTCTGACAAGATGTGATGAACCATGTTGTTTTAATGAAAATAGGATTTTATTCGACCCTATGTTCTATGAAATGTTCTGTGTGAATTCAATACTTTAGCGACTTATCATTTTCATGCATTCGCGTTTATCCAATTGTTGCATTACTCATTTCATTCTATTTTTAGCAGTCATTGTCCTCATCAAAAAGTAACCATAGTAACCAAAAAGAACGAAAGTGCTTTATGACACCCTTACCAAACACATGCCAAGGCTAAAATCATGAGCGAGATAGAGGAAGTTCAGGAACATATGAAGGCCGACATGGAGGCCATGAAAGACCAAATGTCTACAATGATGGACTCCATGATGAGCATGAGGAAAATGATGGAGGTCAATGCAGCTTCAGTCGCCACTACAAGTACCACCACTGAGGTAGACCCAACTCACCCATCTGGTATGAATCAAGTAAGTCGTCTAGTCCCGGACATGGTAGGTTAGGGAGGCGAAGTATTGGGAAGTATGGGCGGCCCCCATTTTGCGCAGGTCCAGAGCAAGCATTCATTCCCACTGTATGGCCTACCTCCCAACTATGAGCCACCCAATGTTGTACATGTGCCTGATGAGAACATCGACCACTATGCTCCTATACCCCTTGAGAGCCAACAACCTCAGTCTGGGCATGCACATGTTGCTCAACCCATGGGGGAGACACATGAAGTTCTAGCCGACTTCGAGCCTTACCCCGGATATGCCACTGAGGGGCAAGCATTTGGTGGCATACCCCAGCCAAACACCTTGGGGGGCCTTCAGTATTGCCCACAACCACAACCACAACCCTTACATTTTTCGGTGGGAAGAGTGCCTCCTGCCATGGTGGAAAGGGAAAAATATGATCACCTAGAAGAAAGGCTGAAGGCCATTGAAGGAGGAGGAGACTACCCTTTTGTCGACATGGCAGAACTATGCCTAGTGCCCGACATCATCATTCCTCCAAAGTTCAAGGTACTAGACTTTGACAAATACAAGGGGACTACTTGCCCCAAGAACCACTTAAAGATGTACTATCGAAAGATGGGGTCATACACGAAGGATAAGAAGCTCTTGATGCATTTTTTTCAAGAGAGTTTGGTCGGGGTAGGTATCACTTGGTACACTAATCTTGAATCTTCCAGATCCGTTCTTGGAAAGACATAATGGCTTCCTTCATCAGGCAGTACCAGTACAATTTCAACATGGCCCCAGATAGAATGCAGATGCAAAGCATGTGCAAAAGGGAGCATGACTCCTTCGAAGAATATGCCCAGAGGTGAAGGGATCTGGCAGCTCAGGTAGCGCCCCCAATGATGGAGAGGGAAATGATAACAATGATAGTGGACACATTACTAGTTTTCTACTATGAGAAGATGGTGGGTTACATGCCTTCGAGCTTTGCAGATCTGGTATTTGTGGGCGAAAGGATCAAAGTGAGCCTAAGCATGGGCAAATTCGATTACGCCGCTTCAACAAGTGCTGGCAATAGGAGGACTGGAACAGGTGGGGCACAGAAAAATGAGAGAGACGCCCATGTCATAACCACAACACCCACATGGCCAAATTCTCAACAAACCCCTCACAACCCCATGTACCAATATCCCCTGCACCAATACAATTACTCAGCCAACATCGGGTCTCCCCCCTGCTCGACACCTGTCCGACCAAGCATGCCCAACCAACCACAAAGACCTCCCCAACACCACCCACAAAATCCATTCCCTACACAGCCCAGACCATGTATAAATCCCAACTCCAATACAAACACTAACTCAAGGAGGAACTTCCTAGAAAGAAAACCCGTGGAGTTCACCCTGATACCAATGACGTATGTCGACCTGCTACCATCCTTGCTCGGCAACCAAATGGTTGTGGTGAGCCCAGGAAAGGTCTATCAACCTCCATTTCCCCAATGATACAATCCCAATGCCGCATGCGCCTATCATGGTGGTGTTCTGGGGCATTCTATCAAGCAGTATGTAGCCCTCAAGCACAAGGTACAAAGCTTGATTGATGTTGGATGGCTTACATTTCAAGAGGATAGTCTGAATTTGAGGACTAATCCACTTGCCAATCTTGGAGGCTCGATAGTGAACGCAGTGGAAGAATGGGAGTCTCCAGGGGCGTCACACGATGTGGAAACATGCCCAATAGTTGAGGAGCTGGAGTAGGGAATGATAAACAGAGGGCAAATTGAAATCTGGAGCATAGAGAAGAAGGAAGGGGAGGTATGCATGCAGTCAGGTGACAGAAACCTGAGTAAGCCTAAGCCTTTGGTGATCCACTTCACCAAGGACACTACCACTAAGAGGCCCCGAGGCTTCTAGCTCTTTACAACAAAGACGCCTACACCCTTCCCTTATACGAGTGATAAGGCAATACCATGGAAATATGGTGTATAGGGGAAGGCAGGACGCGTCCATCATAAGTGTTAGGAATGACATGCCATTTGCTAAGATTACAAATATTTCCGGTATGAGTGGCATGACTCATAGTGGACGTATTTTTGCTGCTCCCGAACTACTGGCAAGATCAAAAGACAAGGGAAAGCTGAAGGCGGATATAGGCGAGAAGGAGAGGACAGGCCCGACCGAGAATGACGAGGCCTTTGTTGGAAAAATTGTAGAGGAAGGAAATGACTTTAGCAAGAGGGAGATATCAGCTGAGGAGGCGACTGAATTTCTGAGAATCATTCAATAGAGTGAATTCAAAGTGATTGAGCAATTGAACAAAACTCCAACCAGGATCTCTCTATTAGGGCTACCCATGAACGCCGAACCTCATCGGGTGTTGTTGGTCAAAATTTTGAATGAGGCCCATGTAGTGTAACACCCTGGAAATTTCTACCTGGAATTTTTTAAAACGATGTATTTTGAATGATTATATATATATAAGTATTATTCAGTGTATATGCATATATGTTCTTGGTAGAAATAGGAGTAGTGGGGGCAAGATACGCGGGTTAGGCTAATTAAGGAAGAGAAATCCATAACTGGGAGGTTATGGGTTAATTCTTAAGTAATTAGTCTAAAAATCATCGTTTTGCGTGCGACTTAAAATTTAACGAAACCAACCTCTGAACCACGCTCGGGGTTTTATTCTGAGCGTTTTGATATATATATTGCGTACTTTCGAAAACTGGCCCCGACGGACGCAGAGAAATGCGAGGAACTGGAACCAGAGAAACGGCACGCAAACCGATGCAGGATTTTAGCGTTTCAAAGGTCAGGTTTTTCTCACTTTTTGTGGCTGAGTATGGGTCACAATCAAAAGGGAAAGTGGGCCCTTTTTGCTCCACTCAAATAGGGACATGTGGCATAGCTTAAATAAAATAATAGAAAAAGAGAAAACCCTTTTATTTAAAACCAAAAAGCTGTTCTCTCTCCTCACTCAGCCAAAAGAAAGAAATTCAGAAGCCTTTTCTCTCCCTCTCTCACGTAGCTTTCTTCTTCTTCATTCTCCATTGAAGCTCCAAACAAAGCTTCAACCTTTGGCCATCATTTCTGCCCCAAATCGTGAAAGGAGAGCATTTTCGGGCTCGTGAAGTGCGTGTCTACGAGTGGGACTTTGAAATTTCAGGTTTGGGTGGACTTCTTTCTCTCTTGATTTTCGTGGGTATGGGGTTTTGGGAGATATGATGGGTAGTCTTGTTAGTTTTCTGCTTCATGACAATTATTTGTGAAGAAACTTGTTGAAATTTCCATGTTTGGATGAGTTAAACATACCCATTCTATTTTAGGGTTTTTATGATGATGCTTGTGATGTTCATGTGCTGAAATTGCTTATGGAAAACTGTTAGAGATGAAGGGTAGAATTAACCTAGGGTTAGAAAGTGAGAATGTGATGTTATGAATGGAAAAAGAGTGAGGCTTTGAGAGTTGGAAGGTTAAATCAGGATTCTGTGGTAAATAGAGGTTAAAGTGAGTTAATCTTAGCTTGAAATGCCATTTAGGACTTATGAGAAAGGTTAGGCTGTGTTAGAGAGAAAAACAAATGACCAAAGTGAACAAAGAGCCATTTCTAGGGTAAATTTGGGTGTTGAAGAGTCAAATTTTGATTCGGTGGAATTTTAGGTGTAAATCCAGTTTGAGCAAGTTTAGATTGATGTTATAGACTTGTGTGAGGTGAGAGTTTGCCTCAAATCTACCTCATCCTCAATTTCACTTCTCAAACCTAGAAAACCCATTGAATTGAGGGCTATGGGACACCTAGATTCCGTGTTGCTGTGTTTTGAAGCTTGACTTTGGGTTAGACATGATTGATACATGATTTGGGACTTGTAGGAATTGATTTTGGCAAGATTGGATGAGGGGAAGTGTGATTTTCGAAATCTGCACTTATGCAGAATTTTGCTGTCAAAATAGGTGCAGCAGGATTTTGGCTTTGTGCAGAAAAATGCTTGTGTGTGATTGGCTGTGGAAAGAGTAGTGCAGAATGAGTTCTGGATGTTTGATAGTAGATCCCAACGGTCAAAATGTAGGCTTATGTACTAGAGACTTCCATTTAAATGTTGGAGTCGATCCAACGGTTAACGAATTGGAACGAAGGAATTGTTACTGGGGTCTTTAAGTGAGAAAAGCTGTGATTTTGGTTGGTGTTTTGGGCAGAGTTTTCTGCCTTTGCCCTGTTTTCTTGGCTGTGATAGTTTGTGTTGTTTGATTGTTGAATTACTTGGATGTTGGGAAAGCTTGGGAGGATTGATGGGGACCCGGTGTTGAGAGGAACGAGGATATGGGCTACGTGGGAGTACGTGAGCTCAGTTGGAGGTGGGCAACAGGGGATGGTGGGTTTATGCGCGCATTGTGGATGTGGAAAACTTGTTGTGCACCATCGCCCGACCGCCACCTAGTACCACATGTGATGGGTACCCCATAATCCTACAAGCTTGAGATGAGGAAGTGTAGAAGGGTGAACTTCCTGCTTTTATTCGTTGACCACAGAGTGGTACCTGGAGATATGTCGTGGGGGTCAGGAGACCTTGGGGACGTCAGGTGGGGTGCTATTGCCCAAAACCAAGCTTGACCAATCCCGACCCAACCCGGGCATAGTCCGTCAGTGAGAACCTGTGATGTACCTAAACAGGCGAGCTCCTGACAGTCAACAGATAAAAGGAACAAAGACCACAAAGCAAGGAGGCTTGTGGTGGCTGGCCAGCTGTGAATTTTGTGTGATATATGGGTTGTGGCCTCTGGTAATCGATTACCCACCTTGGTAATCGATTACAAGGCTTAAAAATGAAGACAGGAGGCTAAGATGGTCTCTGGTAATCGATTACACCCCTTGGTAATCGATTACCAGGCTTGAAAATGAAGTCAGGAAGCTAAGGGAGCCTCTGGTAATCGATTACCAGTCTGTGTAATCAATTACACAGAGGAATGGGTCACTGGTAATCGATTACCAGGTATGTGTAATCGATTACACAGTGCATTTTTGTAGATTTCATGTTCTGAGGCTGTGTAATTTGAGTTTAGCCTCTGGTAATCGATTACCAAGTCTGTGTAATCGATTACCAGAGATGAAAAGCCTTAAGATACCCCTTTTAATTGCATGTAGTGGTTATGAGACGCATTGTGCGGCGGCATAGTTAGATTTTTGTGAAAGAGTCTACCCCTTTCTTTTCTTTCTTGTAGATCGTGATGGCGGCGCAGCTAATCCGTGATCGAGTAGAGATGGAGTGCCTAGAAGGAGCTTGGGAGACCCTCGAAGGCAACACGAGGTGCCGATTTCGGGGCACCATTCGATTCACGGCTACTTCTTTGGTGCATCCAGATGAACCTGCACGGACGCTTCAGCGCACGGTGGAGTGGATACTACCCACGCCTACACCATATCGTCTAGTGGAGCCCGTCCAAGTGATCGAGGTAACGTCATCTGAGGAAGACCCTGAGGAGGATCTGGAGGAGCTACCTCCTGAGCCTGCTGTGGATGCCCTTGACTTTCTAGAGGGTGATGAGGATCCACTTCTTGAGGTGGATTCTCCCGAGGAAGTCATGTCGGCATCTGAGGCAGACTCTACGGAGGATAGTGGCCCGGGGGAGATGGCGATCAGCGGAGGCTCTTCATCATAGTGGACAGCTCTTCGGACTAGTTTTATATACTTTTTCAAGGTGGGTGTATCTAGGACTGACTGTTAGGTTTACTCTTTTGTTTTTGTATGGGTAGACCTGATGTATAGGAATTTGATGATTGTATACATGTGGCTGAAGCCACCACTATGGACACCTTTGCTCTGGATGACACTGTATTTTTGTAAAACTCTCATATCTTGAACAGCTTTAAATGATGAATGTATTTATGATCAATCTTGTTACTCAAAAAGAAAGCATTTGCAACTTTATTTGTAAAAGAGTTTATCGACCGTATTTTATTCTTTTATTTTCACGTGACGACCTAAAGTAATGGCCGGTACATTCTTCCTTTTGTAACAACAAATTAGTTTAGAGATTATGAGCGGTAAGAAAGAAATGACTCCGAATAGAGTTGTGAACTGGCCATTCAGGACTCAATAGTGAGGATTTTCCTTCTAAACCTTGTTTTGGTGAAAAGAGAAAGAAATGAAAAAGAAAAAGAAGAAAAAAAAATTTACCATGGTTTTTGTTAATTAAATCATTACTATTAAACCAGTCATTATTTTGGGGACGCCACATGTAGCACAAGACATATCAGTGGAGGGCTTCGAGGGCATAGTCAACAACATCACTGCAAACAATTACCTGACTTTTGCTAATAAGGAGATACCAGTTGAGGGCAGGGGGCACAACAAGGCTTTGCACGTGTCCGTTAAAAGCATGGACCACATAGTGGCCAACGAACTCATTGTTGTAAGGGCTTTTGACGGTAGCCGGCATGATGTGAGAGGAGAGATCGATCTCCCGATTCAAATTGGGCCACACACGTGCCAGATAACCTTCCAGGTAATGGACATAAACCCCGCCTAGAGTTTCCTGGTAGGTTGGCCTTGGATCCATTCTGTTGGGGTGGTCCCATCAACGTTGCACCAGAAATTAAAGTTTGTGGTGGAAGGACAACTGGTTATAGTGTCAAGGGAAGAAGATATACTAGTGAGTTGTCCATCCTCTTCACCCTATGTGGAAGCAGAAGAGTCAATGGAAACATCTTTTGAAGCACTAGAAATTGTGAATAATGCTTATTGGAGGCTCCTCCGGTGCAACCGCGTCTATCTGGTGCCTCCTTGATAGTGGCCCGCGTTATCTTGAGGGATGGGTATGAGCCCGGAATGGGTTTAGGCCGAAATGGTGATGGCACGGCAAGCTTGGTGAGGTTCATTGAAAACCATGGAAGGTTCGGTCTAGGTTGTGAGCCTACACATGCAGACAAGAGAAGGGTCACCTTAGAAAGGAAGGAAAGAAGCCTAGCCCATTTACAAGGGCGGGGACCATATATGTAGAGGGTCCCTATCTGCCACATTAGCCAAAGCTTTGTCAGCACAGGGTGGATGCATGAGAATCAGGTTGCTGTGCTAGATGAAGAAACCGACCAAGAGTAGCCAAGTTGGGTGCAACTGTGCTCCCCAGGTTTCAAATTGAAGAATTGGCGGATCGTGGAGCGACCCGATATTTCAGTGTCAAATCCAATGTAATCCATTAGTTTGAACCCTATTGTTGGGCCTAGGCTTTAGGGTCTGCTTCTTTTGTTGGTGATGTATCATTATTTTCTCTTATTTCTTAACCCTTTTTGTCACCATTTTAATTACTGATTAGCCTTAATTGTCAAATTAATTATGCAGTTTTATCATTTGGCCCTACTTGACTAATTTTGTGTTTTTAATTTAATTTCAGGAGAATTATAAGCAATTGGGCTTGAATCCGGAATTGGGCTTGGACTTGAAGAGAGCAGACAATTTTATTTTATCAAATCTTATCTTATCCTGATTTTAGTTCATCCAGATTTTATTTCATCCAATCTTATCTTATCTTGTCCAAATTTTATTTTATTTTGTTTATGGGCTTGGACTTAAAATAGATTTGTGAGCTTTGGGGCTGAGGACCTATATAACAGCACCAGGGTTTTAGTTTAGAGAGTTTTTGGGGAGAGGAGAATAATTCTAGGATTTTAGAATTCCAGTTTTTACTGTTCATGCGCACTGTTCATGTAGAATAAAATTCATTTTCTGCAATTTCGTTTCTGCTTCAATCTACAATTTTGTTTTCTACTGATTAATGGAAGGCTAATTCTCCAGTGTTGTTTTCTCTTGAGGATCAAGCACAGCTCTCTTTGAGGTTTTGTTATTACTATTGAATTCTAATCAGTTTTTCCTCTTCACCAATTACTCTGTATTTGTTGCTATTAATCCATGCATGCTTAGTGCTTGATTAATTGTCTCTGCGCTTAATTTACATTCATGCTTAATGATCAGTTTCCTTCATGATTAATTGGTGTATGTGTTGCTTAATCACATAATGACAGCCTTATGTTAATTTTCGCTTAGTAATTTAATTTAGGGTTGGATTAAGTGGTTGAACTGATTAAGGATAGATTCTCGTAACCTAGGAAAAGAGACTTGCTTGTGGTCAAGGGGAAACAACATGTTTTAATTCTGTTATTTTCTAATTCAAATTTGCTTGTTGTTTAATTTACAAAAACAAACAACCCCCCCCCCCCCCCGAATTCATTATTGTTTTATTACTATCTGTTATGAACGTTTGGTTGACCATTGCTCGTTTGGAGACGACCTAGGATCACTTCCTAGATACTACATTTTTAATGTTTATTTGATTCGGGTACAGCCTCGATCTGTTGGGCGTATCTCTTTATTTAATGTTCTCGCAATTATAAATATACAACCCTTTTTATTTGATATGTTCCCTCTTACAAAGGAGGAAGAAAATGAGGATTGGGGGTTTCCCCCATAGTTGAGGAGAATGGTGGACCAAGAAGAAAGGGAGGTGAAGCCACACCGAGAGGAGATAGAGGTTGTGAACTTAGGCATTGGTGGAAAGAGAAAAGAGGTCAAGGTAGGCACTTGTATGTCCACGAACGTCCGAGATAAGTTAGTGACTCTATTGCGAGACTACCAAGACATCTTCGCTTGGTCTTACCAGGATATGCCTGGTTTGAGCTCGGATATCGTGCAGCACAAGCTACCTCTAAATCCCGAGTGCTCTCTGGTAAAGCAAAAATTGAGGAGAATGAAGCCCAAGATGTCCCTAAAGATAAAGGAGGAAGTGAAGAATCAATTTGATGCCAGCTTATTGGTCGTTGCTCGGTACCCAAAATGGGTCTCCAATATCATGTCAGTCCCGAAAAAGGATGGGAAGGTGCGAATGTGTGTGGACTATCGGGATCTAAACCGAGCCAATCCAAAGGATAACTTTCCTTTACCACACATCAATGTTCTCGTAGATAATGTTAGTCGATGAATACGACTAACTTTTGTGTATAAAACCTGTTGTCATACCCTAATTTCGCCCGGGGACCTTTGCTTGGTGGCATGCAACTTTCATTTGACCATTTTGAGGTACTTGACACCCATCGTTTGGCAATTCGTGAAGTTCCGTGACATGCCGGAACTCAAAAGGAAGCATCGTTGCACAAATCGTGAGGTTTCGTAACATTTTGTAAGTCGAAAAGGGGATGATTATGTAATCCGCAAGGTTTCGTAACATTACGGAAAGAAAATAAGTATCGTTACGAAATTCGTAAGTTTCCGTAACTTTATGGAAAAAGAATCACTAAAAATAAAGGCAGGGGGTGTATTTAGTAAAAGTGGGGGTGCAAATAGCAACCAGGCCCACTTGGGCCCTTCGGAAGATTCCTCCAGAAGGCAGTTGCTTCTGGAGGAAGCCACCTTGCTCGCCTGGGCGAGCTGGGTGGCAAGCATCTCTCCCATTTTCCTATAAATAGGGGGAGAAGTGAAGAGGAATTTCGTTCAGCCCTCCTGGTAATTCAAGAATCACTTGAAATTAGTGAAAAAAATTGGTTCCGTGAAGAAAATCCGAGTCGAGGCGCTTCCGTAACGTTTCCGTGGGGATTTTCGCGAAGATTTTCAGCCGTTCTTCGACATTCTTCGTTCGTTCTTCATCGTTGTTCGGTCTTCAACCGGTAAGTTCCCAAAACCGAACTTTTCAATTCATTCTATGTACCCTTAGTGGTCCTCATTTGTTTTTACGTACTTTTTATTTTCATTTCATTTACTTTCCATACCCCCTTTTGACGTGCTTTAGTCATTTGCTTAAGTCATTTTCTCGCCTAAATAAAAAATAAAATAAATTTCCACCGATCATTTGAATTGTAATATCCGTTAATTTCGTTTAAAATGAAATCCGACCGTTCGGTCATGCCGTAACCACGTTGGAAACCAAAAAGAGGTAGAAATAATAATATAATAATCAAAAATATTTTTTTAGTAAAATGAAACAAAAGATCAATCGGACGTTTCTCTTTGGGATTTTCCTTTCTTAATCGAATCAACTAATAACCAAAGTGCAACTAAAGGCTAAAATGAATTCATAAACCAAACTTTTATCATCGCCTAAAAAAGCCATTTTCAAAGGTCCAACGCCTTGAAATGGTCTTTTCCGCTTTTATTAGTTAAGTGTAGATCTCTAAAGGCCTAAAATCAACATGTAATTTTATTACCTCTTTCAAAAAATAAAAGAACATTAAATGGTCCAACGCCTTAAATAAACCTTTCATTCAACAAAAACATATCTCGCAAAAAAGATAAAAACAACTTAACCAAACATTTTGTTCACAAAGAACTATGTAGGTCTGATTTCCTTATCACAATTAAGGAAAACGTAGGAGCAAGGGAAATACCCTCGTCGACCGCAAAAAGATAAAAAAATATATAAGGGAATAAAGACGTAAAAGGGAACCTAAAAATTGAAGTCATGTTTGCACATTTAATTAAAGGCTGCCGTCTCTTGTGACGGACGCGTGGGGTGCTAATACCTTCCCTGTGCGTAAATACAACTCCCGAACCTTTCACTTAAAGTTCGTAGATCACGTCTTTTTCATTTTTTCCGACGTTTTCCTCAAATAAATGTTGGTGGCGACTCCACGCATATTCCTTTCTTGGAACACGCACCTGCGAGTCACGCATCGCCCTCTTGCCGAAGGGTAGGTTGCGACAGTTGGCGACTCCACTGGGGACTATTCTTCGAGAGTTAGGCCATTTAATCTTGTGCAATGTTTTATCATGACTTTCTCTTTTGTTGGTTTCCCTTTATTTGTCTTATGTTCTTATGTATATAAACTCTTTGTTGCTTTTAGTGCGTTTTAAAATGTATGCATGAGGTAAATATTTATTCATTTGATGCACACAAACACCAACACTATTTGCATATACGGTGGGTTGAAAAAGGGCCATATACCCGGGTTCATGGGAGCATAAGGAGTGGAGGTGAATCTGTGATCATGCTAGGTCTTCGACTTGTTTGATTACAGTGAACCCTCGTCTAGAGTTTTCCTCTTTGAAAATGTATTGTTGCTAGTAGTCCCTACTGCTGCAATATGTTATTCGAAGGGGATGATACCTCTAGAAACCATCTAGAGAGAGATGACCACCTTGGGAATTATCACTAAAAAATCCTTTTAGCTCCCTCCCATATAGGTCCTTTGAATAGGGGCACGAAGCGGACACGCTATGTGCCATTTTTTCACATTGCCATGCATAAGTGTCATGTACCCTTTTGCTTATATTTTGTGAATATTGTCATACTATGTATATTCCCGTGTTGCGCCTTTCGCATATGCGTCACGCACGGATTCTGTCTTGATCCCCTCTCTTTAACAAACCAACAGAGGGTCCGTGTCACCTTCTTAAATACATACGTTGGGCACTTTGCTACCTCAAGACGTTTTATCTAAGAAGGAGACAATTTCCCAGGCTCCCGTATTCATAAATTGCATCTGCGTCATATGCATTTCTTCATCCATTCATCCATTCCACCCATGATAGATGTTGGAGTTTTGATTCGCACCGATTTTTGTTCACTTTAGTAAAACATGGGATCAAGTCAAATGCCTTCGCTTAAAAAGAGGTTCTATCAAGTCAAGGTCAAGAGCCTAGGGATCACCAGTCTAAAAGAGTTAGGGCAGTTGATGGGTCAGCTCCAACGGCAAGATTTTCGCAAAGCTTACGGTAAAATCTGGGACCTAGCCATGGTAGAAGTCTCCACAGAGGCCATTGCCTCCCTCGCCCAGTATTATGATCAGCCGTTGAGGTGCTTCACCTTTGGGGACTTCCAGCTATCACCCATGGTGGAAGAATTTGAAGAGATCCTAGGATGCCCTCTAGGGGGGAGGAAACCATACCTCTTCACAGGGTTCTATCCCTCATTAGCTAGAATTTCCAAGATAGTCCAAATCTCGGCGCAGGAATTAGACCATAGGAAGAAAGTCGAAAATGTGGTGGTCGGAATACCGAGAAAATATTTGGAGGCAAAAGCAAGAATCTTGGCAGGTAAAGGCGAGTGGGCCCCATTCATAGATATTCTCGCACTGTTGATTTTCGGGGGAGTCCTCTTTCCGAATGTGGATGGGTTGGTGGACCTGGCAGCGATCGACGCTTTTCTCGCCTATCATATCCACAAGGAAAGTCTGGTTGCCGCTATGCTAGCCGACCTATATGACACCTTCGACCGAAGATGTGAAAAGAGCAATACATGGATTGTTTGCTGTACTTCATCTCTTTATGTATGGTTAGTTTCGCACCTTTTTCGCCAAGAGGTGAGGCATGCTTGCCCGTTAGAAAGCTACCGTTCATGCACAGAGAAAGGAGGGGCGAATTGGGACCAACTCTTAGCAAGCAAAGAAGGAGCATTTGTCAACTGGTTCCCTCGATGGAAGGAAGGAAGAACCGGAGTTCTTATTTCATGCGGAGGATTTCCAAATGTTTCCTTGATGGGGACAAGGGGTTGCATCAGCTACAATCCTGTTCTTGCTATAAGACAACTTGGCTATCCTATGAGAGGGGCACCACTAGAGGAGGAGATTGTACCTGTCATTTCACGAGGTTTCAATAAGACCAACGTGGAGACACTTCAGAAGGTCCGCAAGGCATGGGAGGTGTTGCAAAAGAAGGACAAGGAACTCAGGGGCAGTAACAATGGGCCCATCGGTGGCTATCGTAAGTGGTTAAAAGCCCACGTGCAAGGTTTGGATTGGCTCCCGAGTCTGAGAACCGCTAAGAGGGAGGAAGATGAGGCACCGGAGGAAGACGAAGAGGTGCAGGCCCTTAGGACGGAACTCAAGCAAGCTCAAACAGTCAAAGAAAGGTTCAAATCAGCAGCTCTTAAAATCCGAAAGGAGAATGCCGAACTGAGAGATATAAATATAGCTACCACCAAGGCTTTGGAACAAGAGACCAAGAGGGCTCGTAGGGAAGAACACGGCCGGAACAAGTTCTGAGGGGCTCTGTGGGGCAGTAACAACGAACTTAAACTACGAAGAGAGGAAAGGGACCAATCACGAGTAGACAGTTCGATCTTGAAAGATGAATTGAAGGCTTGCTCGAGGTCCAAAAGAAGTTTGTCTCAGCGGTTATGTGAGACAGAGACCAACATGTTAGCTATCATCACCAAGTACCAAGAGGAACTAAGTCTAGCCACGACCCACGAGCATAGAGTGGCGGACGGGTATGCCCAAGTGTACGCAGAAAAGGAGGCTAGAGGAAGGGTGATTGACTCGTTACACCAAGAGGCAACCATGTGGATGGACCGATTTGCTCTTACCTTGAACGGGAGCCAAGAACTTCCCCGATTGCTAGCCAAGGCCAAAGCAATGGCGGACACCTACTCCGCCCCCGAGGAGATCCACGGACTTCTCGACTATTGTCAGCATATGATAGATTTAATGGCCCATATAATTAGGAACCGCTAGGGAATTTGTATTGTCACTCAAATCTTGACTAGTTATAACCTTTTTGTCTAAAATGAGTTTATCCCATGTTTCTACTCCAAAAAGTCGATGCGAATCAAATCATTCCTGCATTTTATCTCTAAACATGCATTCATAATTTTTGCCTACTCCTCACGTTTGGTTTTTCTAGGAAAAACACCATAACTAAACGCGCCACAAGGCATCCCTATCGCACTAGATCCAAATCTAGGACGATGGGTGACCAAGAGGAGACACAAGAACAGATGAAAGTCAACATGTCGGCTTTGAAAGAACAAATGGCTTCTATGATGGAGGCCATGCTAGGGATGAGGCAACTCATGGAAAAGAACGTGGCCACCGCTGCCGCTGTCAGTTCGGCTGCCGAAGCAGATCCGACTCTCCAAGCCACCGCGCACCATCCTCCCCCAAATACGCTAGGACGAGGAACGAACACACTGGGGCACAACAACAACCCCCATTTGGGATACAACCGAGCGGCTTACCCTTATGGATTGCCGCCTAATTACACGCTGCCAGTCATGCAAGATGATGCGGGTCATATCTCTTCTCCCATCCTTGAAAGGGAGCCTCCTCGACAGCCTGACGAGGTCCACGAAGATCATCAAGAGTACGCCTAAGGGGATGTCGAGTTCTACCCCCCGATTCCTGTCGAGGGACCGGGACCCAATACTTTGCCTCAGCCCAACCTCACTGCACAGCCAATAATCTTGTCCATAGAAGGACCACCCCCGACGACCGAAGAAAGAAGGAAACTCGATCTCCTCGAGGAGAGATTGAGGGCTATTGAAGGCTTTGGTGATTATCCGTTCGTGGACATGACGGATCTTTGCTTGGTACCAGATGTTGTTATCCCCCCAAAATTCAAAGTGTCGAACTTCGACAAGTATAAAGGGACGACCTGTCCCAAGAACCATCTCAAGATGTATTGCCGTAAGATGGGCGCGCACTCTAGGGATGAGAAGCTATTAATACACTTTTTCCAAGATAGGTTGGTCGGAGCCGCGGTTGTTTGGTACACTAATCTGGAAGCTTCCCGCATCCATACTTGGAAGGACCTGATTACTGCTTTCCTAAGGCAATATCAGTATAATTCCGATATGGCTCCCGATCGCACTCAGCTATAGAATATGTTCAAGAAGGAAGGTGAGACCTTTAAAGAATACGCGCAGCAGTGGAGAGACCTGGCAACACAAGTGGCACCTCCCATGGTCGAAAGGGAGATGATCACCATGATTGTAGACACCTTGCCAGTGTTTTACTATGAGAAGTTGGTAGGTTACATGCCATCCAGCTTTGCGGACCTAGTGTTCGCCGGGGAAAGAATTGAAGTAGGGTTGAAGAGAGGGAAGTTCGATTATGTTTCCTTTACAAGTGCCAATGCTAAAAGAATCGGAACAACTAGGGCAAAAAGGAAGGAGGGAGATGCCCACGCTGTCACTTCAGCGCCCGCGTGGGTTAAACCCTCGCAGACATCTCATGGTACGCATCAGTACGCTCAACATCATCCGATCTTCTCAGTTCACGCTGGGAACTCCTCTAATTCAGCACCCATGCAGCCTAAGGCACCCGTTCAGAGGGAGGCCCTCCAAGTTCCAACTCCAACCACGACTCGCCCGGCCGGCAATTCCAACGCAATGAGGAACTTTCCCTCGAGGCCAATTCAAGAATTCACTCCATTCCCAATGACGTATGAAGACCTCTTGCCGTCCCTCTTCGCCAACCAACTGGCCGTAATAACTCCCGGGAAGGTCTTCCAACCCCCTTTCCCAAAGTGGTATAATCCTAACGCAACTTGCAAGTACCATCGGAATACCCCGGGGCATTCCATCGAAAAATGCTTGGCCCTTAAATACAAGGTCCAACATTTGATAGATGCTGGATGGCTGACATTCCAAGAGGATCGGCCCAACGTGAAAACCAACCCGCTCGCCAATCATGGAGGGGGGGCAGTTAACGCCATTGGGTCAGATAGGCCCCGCTGGTCTAAACCTTTAAAGGACGTGGCAACCCCTAGGAGGTTTATCTTTGAGGCCCTACAAAAGGGAGGTGTGATTCCCCACGGTGGGCATAAAGAGGACTCTTGTTTGTTCCATCTCGGCGAGCTACATAGCATGGAAACATGTTTGGCAGTAGAGGAATTGTTGCAGCGAATGATAGATCAAGGCCGACTGGAAGTCGGTGATGAGGGAAGAGAAGAGCAACATATATGTATGCAGTCCGTGGATGAGAGAAGTTTTGGAAGACCTAAACCTTTGGTGATATATTTCACCAAGGGCGCAGCTTCGCAAAAACCCCGACACCCCTCAGCACCTAGGCCTGTCCCTTTCCCATACCAAAATAGCCACGCAGTCCCATGGAGGTACACACCTCCTAACAAAGAGGAAGAAGAAACCACCGACATCAGTTCATTGTCGGCCAAAGTAACCAATATCACGGGGCTGAGCGGTGTGACCCGCAGCGGTCATGTATTTGGGCCCCCCGACCTACCAATTCAGCCCACGAACATCAAGGGGAAGGCAAAGGTAGTGGAAGAACAAGATGATAAAACGCCCCTCACTCCGAATGAGGATATTCTGGCGAAAGGTCTTTCGGAGAAAAGGGATGGTTATGGCAAGAAGGAGGTGTCACTAGAGGAAGCCAGCGAGTTTCTCCGCATAATTCAGCAGAGCGAGTTCAAGGTTATTGAGCAACTCAACAAAACCCCGGCCAGGGTCTCGCTGTTGGAATTACTCATGAGCTCAGAACCTCATCGGGCTTTGCTAGTAAGGGTTTTGAACGAGGCCCACGTGGCCCAAGATATCTCTGTGGAAGGCTTTGGAGGGCTTGTTAATAATATCACTGCCAACAACTATCTCGCCTTCGCTGAAGAAGAAATCCCTGCCGAGGGAAGAGGGCATAACAAGCCTTTGCACGTCTCTGTCAAGTGTATGGACCACGTGGTAGCCAAGGTGCTCATCGATAATGGTTCCAGCTTAAACGTGATGCCCTAAAGCACCTTGGAGAAATTACCGTTTAATGCTTCCCATCTAAAGTCGAGTTCCATGGTAGTTCGTGCCTTTGACGACACCCGCTGAGAGGTTAGGGGAGAGATTGACCTTCCGGTACAGATAGGCCCTCACACCGGCCAGGTTACCTTTCAAATCATGGACATTAACCCCCCTTACAGCTGCCTATTGGGACGCCCATGGATCCATTCAGTGGGAGTCATTCCCTCTACACTCCATCAGAAATTGAAGTTCGTAGTGGAAGGGCATTTGGTCATCATATCGGGCGAGGAGGACATCTTGGTGAGTTGTCCATCCTCTATGCCATATGTGGACGCCGCAGAGGAGTCGTTAGAAACCGCTTTCCAGTCTTTCGAGGTGGTAAGCATTTCCTCCGTGGACTCCTTTTCTGGGCAACCTTGCCTATCAGATACGGCAGTAATGGTAGCCCGGGTAATGTTGGGGAATGGCTACGAGCCCGAAATGGGTTTAGACAAGGACAATGGCGGCATAACTAGCCTGATAAGTGCCAAAGGAAATCGTGGGAAGTTTGGGTTAGGCTACAAACCCACGCAGGAAGATATAAGGAAAAGCATCGCGGTAAGGAAAAGCGGAAGTCAAGGCTCACGATTAAGACAAGAAGACGAAGGAAGCCCACCCTGCCACATAAGTAGGAGCTTTATAAGCGCGGGTCTAGGGGACGAAGGCCAAGTCATTGCAATATGCGAAGATGATGCTCCGAGTGGTTCGGATTTAGTACAACCATGCCCTCCTGATTTCCAACTAGGAAATTGGTGAGTGGAGGAGCGCCCAGGCATTTACGCGACAAGCATAATGTAAACCTTTTACGGCTTTAAGAAACTCTACAGTTGGGCCTAGGCTTTAGAGTTTCCTTTTGTTAAGGCTTTGAGTCTTTTGCTCTTGAATCTATAATATAAAGATCTTCTCTTTCATCTGTTCCTGCGTCTCTACCCATTCTCATCCATTTGCATGTTTATTTCTTTATGTTTAAAACGCCATATCCGACGACGAGTCCCTTGAAGGTACTAATACCTGGGACCCGCCCATCGACTTCGAGCAAGAAGCGAATAAAACAGAAGATGAAGAGGACGAGGATGTAGGACTTTCCCCAGAGTTAGAAAGGATAGTCGCCCAAGAGGACCAAGAAATGGGGCCTCATCAAGAAGAGACAGAACTAGTAGACTTGGGAACTGGCAGTGGCAAAAGGGAAGTAAAGATAGGCACGGGTATGACCACGCCCATCCGTGAAGAATTAACAACCCTGCTAAGAGATTACCAAGACATCTTTGCTTGGTCCTACCAAGATATGCCCGGTTTGAGTTCTGACATTGTACAACACCGATTACCCCTAAATCCCGAGTGTCCCCCGGTAAAACAGAAACTAAGAAGGATGAAGCCCGAGACATCCTTGAAGATAAAAGAAGAGGTAAAGAAACAATTTGACGTTGGGTTTTTGGCTATCGCTCGGTACCCGGAATGGGTTGCCAACATTGTACCAGTCCCTAACAAGGATGGGAAGGTGCGGATGTGTGTGGATTATCGGGACCTGAATCAGGCTAGTCCCAAAGACAATTTTCCTTTGCCACACATCGATATTCTTGTAGATAATACGACCAGTTTCGCTTTATTTTCCTTCATGGATGGGTTCTCCAGTTACAATCAGATAAAAATGGCGCCCGAGGATATGGAAAAAACTACCTTCGTCACCCTGTGGGGGACGTTCTGTTACAAGGTGATGTCCTTCGGACTCAAGAATGCCGGGGCAACTTATCAACGGGCCATGGTAGCTTTGTTCCATGATATGATGCACCGAGAGATCGAGGTCTACGTGGACGACATAATTGCCAAATCTAAATCCGAGGAGGAACACCTCGTCAACCTGCGGAAGTTGTTTGAAAGGCTTAGGAGGTATCAATTGAGGTTGAACCCCGCTAAGTGAACTTTTGGGGTCAAATCGGGGAAATTGCTAGGTTTCATTGTAAGCCAAAAGGGGATAGAGGTAGACCCCGAAAAGGTGAAGGCCATCCTCAAGATGCCGGAACCCCGTACTGAGAGGCAAGTCCGAGGTTTCCTGGGACGTTTGAATTATATTGCCAGATTCATATCACAGCTCACTGCTATTTGTGAGCCGTTGTTCAAACTCTTACGCAAAAACCAAACTGACCGTTGGAATGGGGATTGTCAAGAAGCATTTGGGAGGATCAAAAAGTGTCTTATGAATCCTCCTGTGCTTATGCCACCGGTACCCGGAAGACCTCTCATCTTGTATATGACGATTTTGGACGAGTTGATGGGATGTATGCTGGGGCAACATGACGAGTCTGGAAAGAAAGAGTGCACCGTCTACTACTTGAGTAAGAAGTTCACGGCCTGTGAAATGAATTACTCCCTGCTCGAGAGAAGGTGTTGTGCTTTAGTCTGGGCGTACCATCATCTAAGACAATACATGTTGAGCCATACCACCTGGCTGATATCCAAGATGGACCCAGTTAAGTACATCTTTGAAAAGCCAGCTCTTACGGGACGAATCGCCCGGTGGCAAGTCGTGCTATCCGAGTTTGATATAGTTTACGTCACCCAAAAGGCGATAAAAGGAAGCGCCTTAGCAGATTATTTGGCTCAGCAGCCCCTCAACGACTATCAGCCCATGCATCCCGAATTCCCGGATGAGGACATCATGGCCTTGTTTGAGGAAAAACTAGACGAAGACCGGGACAAATGGACCGTGTGGTTTGATGGAGCGTCAAATGTTCTAGGCCATGGCATTGGAGTAGTATTGGTCTCTCTGGACAATCAATGTATACCTTTCACAGCCAGGATGCGGTTTGACTGCACTAACAATATGGCTGAATATGAAGCATGTGCCCTGGCCGTCCAGGCAGTGATTGACTCCAATGTCAAGCTACTCAAGGTGTATGGGGACTCAGCGTTGGTGATCCATCAGCTGAGGGGGGAATGGGAAACTAGAGACCCCAAGATGATACCCTACAAAGCCTATATCAAGGAGCTGACTAATTCCTTTGATGAAATCTCCTTCCATCATGTTCCCCGGGAGGAAAATCAAATGGCGGATGTGCTTTCTACTTTGGCATCCATGTTCCAGCTAACGCCACACAGGGATCTACCATACATCGAGTTCTGGTGTCGTGGTAAACCCGCGCATTGTTGCCAGGTGGAAGAGGAACGGGACGGTAAGCCTTGGTATTTCGATATCAAGTGATACGTCGAAAGCAAAGAGTACCCACCGGAGGCCTCGGACAATGATAAAAGGACGTTGAGAAGATTGGCGGCCGGTTTCTTCGTGAGCGGGAGCATACTATATAAAAGAAACCACGACATGATTCTCCTGCGATGCGTGGATGCTAAAGAGGCGAACCATATGATTGAGGAAGTCCACGAGGGTTCGTTTGGAACGCTAGCGTCACCAGGAGTGTGGTGGTCAGGTTCATTAAGAAGGAGATCATCTGCCGATACGGTTTGCCGAGGAAGATCATCACGGACAACGACACCAATTTGAATAATAAGATGATGGGGGAAATGTGTTATGAGTTTAATATCCAACATCACAATTCCACGCCCTACCGACCAAAGATGAACGGAGTCGTGGAAGCAGCCAATAAGAATATCAAGAAGATTATCCAAAAGATGACCGTGTCATATAAAGATTGGCATGAGATGCTCCCATTCGCGTTACACGGTTACCGGACTTCAGTGCGCATGTCAACCGGGGCAATGCCATTCTCATTGGTATATGGAATGGAGGTTGTGCTACTGTTTGAGGTAGAAGTCCCGTCATTAAGAATCTTGGCGGAATCCGGATTAGAAGAATCAGAGTGGGCTCAAACGCGCTATGACCAACTCAACCTTATTGAAGGTAAGCGCTTAACGACCATGAGTCATGGGCGCTTGTATCAGCAAAGAATGAAGAATGCATTTGACAAAAAGGTACGCTTGCGCAAGTTCCATGAGGGAGATCTAGTGCTAAAAAAGATGTCCCATGCTGTCAAGGACAATCGAGGGAAGTGGGCCCCGAACTACGAAGGGCCTTTCGTTGTGAAAAGGGCTTTTACCGGAGGAGCCCTAGTACTTACCAGCATGGATGGCGAGGAACTACCTTTACCCGTGAACTCTGATGCTGTCAAGCGATACTATGCTTAGAATCTGGGGCAATTTAGGATGTCGCCGCATTTTCTTTTATTTTTGTGTGTTCATCTTGGTTTCCCCCAGGGATTCCTCGTCTACTGTATATCTCTCGTCACAATCTTTTAAAGAAATGAATGTGGGTCTGAGGCTTCAGTCCTCACGCTGGTTTTGAACCATGTGTTAGTTTGTGACCACCTGTGCCCTTTCGCTTAGTTCATGGGATGCCCCAAGCGTTTAATTAAAATCGAACCTAAACCAGCTTTCACTAAAAATTTGTTGTGTTTGAAAACATTCATGCATACGCATACACATGCATATCTTGTGGTAACAGGGGCGGAATCGTCTTAGGCCACGATCAGAAGTCAAGACAAAGTTGACGGCAGAAATCAACCAAGGTAAGACGATGACCTGGTCACGATTGGCCGCACATTGTTTGTTTCCTACTTGCAGGTACTTAGAAATGGACGCAAATGGAGGATAGGGTCACGACCGACCGATCGTCATCCCTTCCCGGCACTGCAAGGTAGCCCAGTATCCTTTGAATTCACAGTAATTATTACTATTGTTTGTTTTAAATAAGTAATCGATGCCTGATTCTAGCTTAAGTAGGTTCGAGTAGGCAAACGCTAACCTGTAAAAAAAGGGGGGCATGGTTATGTTTCCCCTAAAAAAAATGGCTGGTTAGCTCGCCTGGGCGAGCTGAGCTTGCCTGGGTGAGCAACCCCTGCACTAAAATATAAAAAAAGAGGGAGGGGAACGTTGTTGCACTCAAAAACTCCCCCCCCCCCCCCTCATTCAAAAGACCCAAGCTCACGGGAACTACGAGAGCAGCAGCCCCCAAGCCCCCATTGTTGAGTTTTTGCTTCCCTTTTCACGCTTTAATTCACTCCCCGCAAGTAAGTGCACTTTCCCTTGTTTATTTGGCTCTCCATTGATGTGTTTTGGTGTTTTAGTTGCTCATTTTTTGCAGAATTTGTGAAGCAATTCACATGTGAATTCATGCTTGATTATTGTGAATTGAGGGGTTGTAGGGGATGGCCCTAGGCCTACGTTGCATTTTGAAGCAATGGGTCATGCCACATTGCCCCCATTCTCTTGCTATTCATGCCTAAACATGCGCCCACCAAGTGTTCGGTGAAATGCCTCAATGGCATTTGCGCATGATTTTGGGAGGAAACAACCTATGGGATAATTTGGTTTGCACGTGTTTGCTATTTTTGAGCATGTATTCAGTTTCATAAGGGCTAGGATAATTGCCCCACATATACGCTAGGCCTAGGAACCAAAGCTTGTTTTTGAATGCAAAAGAACACAAGAGTGGGTGCATATTAGGTGAAGCTACCCTTTTAGGCCAACAATCAGCTATGGGCTACGCCATGATAATTTCCTTACACCTAGGTGTTTAGAAATTCTGTTCATCCTGAACATGTAGGTGTAGAATAGGTAACAAAATGCCTTTAGTGATTTACGCCTTTGGATATGGAAGCAAGATACTTGGATGTGTGTACATGTAAATTTTTGGATAGCCGAAATGTCTCACAAAATGTATATATGTTGCATGTTATGTAAAAAAATACCTCACAAAAAAAAATTACATGAATTTGCATGCAGTTTTAGGTAGCAAAAACACTTGAATAGGCATGAAATGTAATACCTTATTGTATAGGTAACCAAGGTTCCTCACAAAATTTGTGTATGTATAGATCTCAGAAATACCTGAATATGCATGTATGCAATTTTGTTTTTGTAGCCAAAATACCTTGAGCATGCGTATATGTAAATTTAGCAAAGGAATTGCATGTGAGTTAGGTAGCGAATACGCCTTGGAAGTGCATATATGTGATCTAGGTAATAAAAGTGCCCTGAATGTGCATAAGAGCAATTTTTAGTTAGCAGAATATCTTGCGCACATATATATGTTCATGAAGAAATATGTGTACAAGTTTGTTTTAAATTGGAAAAAATTTTACATGCCATTTTAGGCTTTTAAAAAAAAGTAGTAGCATTTCTTGGTAAAACTAACTTCCCAAAATGTTTGTCCTCGCAGGAAATGGCTCCAAGAAAGCTTCCTACAAAGAGATCCAGGAAGGACAAAGAGGCTGAAGGGACCAGTGCCGCTCCTGAGTATGACAACCATCGCTTCCGGAGTGCTGAGCACCAGCAGCGTTTCGAGGCCATCAAAGGATGGTCATTCCACCGAGAGAGACGCGTCCAGCTCCGAGACGATGAGTACACCGACTTTCAGGAAGAGATAGCTCGCCGACAGTGGACATCGCTGGTTACCCCCATGGCCAAGTTCGACCCAGACATAGTCCTGGAATTTTATGCCAATGCTTGGCCTACACAGGAGGGCGTGCAGGATATGCGATCTTGGGTGAGGGGTCAGTGGATTCCTTTCGATGTGGATGCCCTCAGCCAGTTCCTGGAATACCATTTAGTGTTGGAGGAGGGCCAGGAGTGCGAGTATGGCCAGAGAAGGAACCGGGCCGATGGGTTTGATGAGGAGGCCATCGCCCAGTTGCTGTGCATACCGGGACAGGATTTTGCCCGAACCGCTGCTGGGAGACGGGTGCGAATCATGCGCACCAACATGACTACCCTGACTCAGACATGGATGACATTGCTGCTTAGCAACATCCTACCCAGCGATCATAGTTCCAACCTCCCTCTGCCGAAGTGTCAGCTGGTGTACGCCATCCTGACACGGATGAGCGTTCATGTGGCTCAGTTGATTGATGATGCCATTTATTTGTTTGCAGGTATGGCGCCTACCAGGCACCCTCTAGACCCGGATAAGTCCAATAGGGCCCTGGGATTTCCAGCTTTGATCATAGGACTCTGCCAGTCGTTCGGAGTCTCCGTCGCACCTAGTAAGGTGATTCGGCCACCCATCACCCGAGCTTTTATTGAGAAGTATTACACACAGAGACAGACCTAGGGTGATGCACCAAAGGCCGTAGGCGCGCCACCACCACCTCATCAGGCTAACCCAGCTGGGTCATTTGACACAGAGTGGTATTTGCGGCACTCGATGCGCCAGCACGCGGCCAACCACAGGGGACTGGGGCAGGTCCATGAGTGTCTCTACCAGCTAAGCCTCGGCATGCAGAGCCAAGGCTTCGCTCCTTTTCCGTGCCCTGCTCCAGACCAGTTCAGGGCAAAGGTCGCATGGCCCGGGGATTGGCCCGAGGCCCAAGCAGGGGAGGCACCCGCAGAGGCTCCCGACGATGGAGAGGAGGTCGGCATGGATGAGGAGATGTCAGATTTGCTCGGCTTCTTGGGAGGGAGTGGAGCCACATGACTGGGAGATTCCCCAGATTCGTGTTCTTTTCAGTTTTATGTTCATTATTTGTCATTTTCATGTTATGTTATTTTATGAGACTAATGTTTGTTTTTGTTGTTTCGATTGTCTTTTATTTTGCGCATACATTTTGTTTGGATTGTTGCGTTAGTGCTTATGTCGTTATTTTCGATAATGTTTATTTGAAGTTCCGGAACCGCGTAGAGTTTCATTTAGGAACGTCATCCTAAGAATAAAGCAAGGAAAAGAAATAAACAAATAATAAAAAGGGGGGGAAATAAGAAAAAATAAGTTGTCTAGCTGAAAAACCAACATGCTTTTGAAAAGAGATGACTTCCAACTTTTCTTTGAAAAATTTACTGATCATGACTAGTTTTTGGAAAAAATGTGTATACACCTGAAGGGTGAATGCTGTGAAAATTTTCCGAAGACCCAAAATGGACTCGGATAAACGCGCAGATACGAATTCTGCGCCCTTTATCATTCAGAAACAAACAAGCTGAGTGGCTAAACGCACAGATACATATTTTGCGCCCTTTATCATTCAGAAACAAACAAGCTGAGTGGGTAAACGCGCATATACATATTATGCGCCCTTTATCATTCAGGAACAACAAGTTGAGTGGGTAAACGCGTAGAAATAGATTCTGCGCCCTTTATCATTCAGATTTCGCAAGTTGGGTGATAAACACGCAGAGACAAATTCTGTGCCCTTTGTCATTCCGCACACCTTTTCGCCACCCAGGCTCGATCATGTCCAACAAAACGCAGAGACAAATTATGGTCATTCTGCGTCTTGTATCAACCGAGAGGAGCAAGTTCGACAGTATCGGGATGATGTGTCGGTACTGATCATTTTCAAATTTTTGCAGGTTCCGCTGGCAGGAAGGTTCACTGGCCGAAAGGTGTTTCGCTCGAACGAAATTAGTGTCTTATCTTTACTTCCCTTTTATCTCCAATAAAAGACAAGTAAAGAGGGGCAACTGTCATACCCTAATTTCGTCCGGGGACCTTTGCTTGGTGGCATGCAACTTTCATTTGACCATTTTGAGGTACTTGACACCCATCGTTAGGCAATTCGTGAAGTTCCGTGACATGCCAGAACTCAAAAGGAAGCATCGTTGCACAAATCGTGAGGTTCCGTAACATTCCGTAAGTCGAAAAGGGGATGATTATGTAATCCGCAAGGTTTCGTAACATTACGGAAAGAAAACAAGTATCGTTACGAAATTCGTAAGTTTCCGTAACTTTACGGAAAAAGAATCACCAAAAAAAGGCAGGGGGTGTATTTAGTAAAAGTGGGGGTGCAAATAACAACCAGGCCCACTTGGGCCCTCCAGAAGATTCCTCCAGAAGGTGGTTGCTTCTGGAGGAAGCCACCTTGCTCGCCTATGTAAATTGTATCAAACTCCTCCAATTTATGGTTATTTTGTAGTGTTGTAATCCCTTTTTGTGAGGTTCTAGAGGTGGAGGAGACATCCCCACTACTTGTATCTCTTTAATCCTTCATTTTTCTCTTCTCTTTGTTCTAAAGGAAGCTTCCCAGATATGGAGAGCTAAATCCTCTGTTGGTTCTTCCTTGTAGGTACTTGATGTAAATACTTCTATATCTATTTAATGATGTTTTATGTGTTCTCTGTGCTATCAATATGTCATTTCAGTGTGCTTTTTCCTTGATCGTGTAGATGCATGCTTTGTTAGGATCATTCAACAGTGAAAATTGGTCTGATTCTTAGAACTTGATAGGACAGGGCTAGTTTATCATATTATCACAAGGGATCGGGGTACAATAACCTAGTTGTTTGCATGTTTGTCTTAATTTGGTTCTGGTTGAGTTTAGTCCAGCAAGAGAAATCCGAGGATGATGCTTGATCAGGATTAGGCTAGACTATCATGAGAAATCGGGGTTTAGCATTTTAGGAGACACCATAGAACATATGAGCATTGTTAAGTAGAGAATATCCTTTTAACATTAGGCACCTAATAGGAAGACCAATGTGTTGTCTACTTGTCTTTACACATCATTACTCACGTGATTTTCCTTTTAATAGTTAGTTTACATACTTGTGCATAGTTGACACATCTCTTTTCATACTAGACACCTATTCACTGAATATAGCTTTACCAATTAACACAAGTTTCCCAAGAGTTCGATACCCGGTTCTTACTGTTTTTGGCAACGTTGCCAGGGAACTTCTTTCTGTTTGAAAAGTTAGTTCAGTCCTAGGTGTCTATTCTTTATTCTTTGATAAACTATGAATATTTACTTTCTATTCATATTTGTTTTCCTCTTGAACTGGATAACCATTGTTGCTATTAGTGTTTTATATGCATAGATCTCCCACAGGCAATTTAGTTCCTCTGGACTTGGAGATTAAAGCTACGTTGAGAAGGAACAGAGTCGAGAGGAGAAGAAAATTACTGCAAGACAGGAGAGTAGCGTCAATTCTTGAGGAAGAAACTCATTTTTCTAATTCTTCATCATCCAACTCACCATCATCAAGGGAATCTGCGGCTTATTTACTAGAAGCCATTTCCATGGCTGATGATCACCAGCAAAGAGTTACCCTTGAGGACTATTCAAGCAGTTCAATGCCACAATTCTTTACCAGCATTGCACGTCCTGAAGTGCAAGCTCACAACATAAACTACCCTCGTTCTTTGATTCATTTAATAGAGGGGAACTTATTCCAAGGATTACCAAATGAGGACCCCTATGCACATTTGGAGACATTCATTGAAATCTATAACACTGTAAACATTGCAGGCGTGCCAGATGAAGCCATTAGACTCAGTCTATTTTCATTTTCCTTGGCAAGAGAATCCAAGAGGTGGCTCCACTCATTTAAGGGTAACAGTCTAAAAACCTGGGAAGAAGTTGTTGAAAAGTTTCTAAAAAAATATTTCCTAGAGTCAAAGACTGTGGAAGGCAAAGCTGCAATCTCTTCATTTCATCAGTTCCCTGACGAGTCCTTGAGTGAAGCGTTAGAGAGGTTTAGAGGTTTATTGAGAAAGACTCCCACCCATGGGTTCTCTGAGCCAATTCAATTGAATATGTTTATAGATGGGCTGAGACCACAAACCAAGCAATTGTTAGATGCTTCAGCAGGGGGGGAAATAAAGTTGAAGACCCCTGAAGAGGAAATTGAGCTAATTAAGAATATGTCAGCCAGCAATCATGCCATTTTGCGCAACAGAGTTCATCAACCCACAAAGAAAAGCTTGTTAGAACTATCATCACATGATGCTTTATTGGCACAAAATAAGTTGCTTTCTAGGCAACTTGAGATTTTAACAGAAACACTTGGTAAGTTGCCAACTAAACTGTCTATTGGTCAACCTACACATTCTTCTGTTTTCCAGGTGATGTTGTCGCAACCTACCCTTCGGCGGGAGGGCGACGCGTGACTTGTGGGTGCGTCTTCCAAGAAAGGAATACGTGCGGAGTCGCCACCAACGTTTATTTGAGGAAAACGTCGGAAAAACCAGAAAAGACGTGGTCTACGAACTTTAAGTGAAAGGTTCGGGAGTTGTATTTACGCACGGGGAAGGTATTAGCACCCCACACGTCCGTCACAAAAGACGACAGCCTTTAATCAAATGTGCAAATATGACTTCAATTTTTGTTATTTTCCCTTTTTACGTTCTTATGTCTTTTTATGCCTTTTTATATTTTTATCTTTCTGTGGTCGACAAGGGTGTTTGCCTTTGCTCCTACGTATTCCTTAATTGTGATAAGGAAATCAGACCTACGTAGTTCTTTGAGAACAAAGTGTTTGGTTAAGTTGTTTTTATCCTTTTTTGCAAAATATGTTTTTATTGAATGAAAGGTCATTTAAGGCGTTAGACCATTAAATGATCTTTCGATTCTTTTTGAAAAAAGAGAAAACATTAAGGCATTTGGACCATTAATGATCTCTTGTTATTATTTTTTACAAGAGGTAATAAAACTACGTGTTGATTTTAGGCCTTTTTTTTAGAAATCTATGTTTAAACAATAAAGGTGGAAAAGACCATTATAAGGCGTTGGACCTTAAAAATGGCTTTTTAGGTGATGACAAAAGTTTGATTTATGAATTGATTTTAGCCTTAGTTTCACTTTGGTTATTAGTCGATTCGACTAGAAAAGGGAAATCCCAAAGAAAACGTCCGATTGATTTTTTTTTATTATTTTACTAAAATATATTTTTGATTATTATATTATTATTTTGCCTCTTTTTGGTTTTAAACGTGGTTACGGCATGACCGAACGGTCGGAATTCATTTTAACAGAAATTAAAGGATGTTATAATACAAATGATCGGTGGAAATTTATTTTATTTTTTATTAGGCGAGAAAATGACTTAAATAAATGACTAAAGCACGTCAAAAGGGGTACGAAAAGTAAATGAAATGGAAATAAAAGCACGCGGAACAAATGAGGACCACTAAGGGTACATAGAATGAATTGAAAAGTTCGATTTCGGGAACTTACCGGTTGCAGACCAAAGAACAACGAAGAACGATTGAAAATCTTTGCGAAATCACCCACGGAAACGTCACGGAAGCGCCTCAACTTGGATTTTCTTCATAGAAACAACTTTTCTCACTAATTTTAAGTGAATCTCAGATACCAGGAGGGTTGAAAATTTTTGTTCTTCCCTCCTTCCCCTATTTATAGGAAAAGAAAGGAGAAGCTTGCCACCCAGCTCGCCCAGGCGAGCTAGGTTGCTTCTTCCAGAAGGCACCGCCTTCTGGAGAACTTCCTGGAAGGCCCAAGTGGGCCTGGTTGCTATTTGCACCCCTTGTTTACTAAATACACCCCCTTGCCTTTTTCTGCTAATTCTTTTTCCATAACGTTATGGAAACTTACGAATTACGTAACGATACTTGTTTTCTTTCTGTAATGTTACGGAACCTTACGGATAACGTAACCATCCCTTTTTTGCCTTTCGGAATGTTACAGAACTTTACTAACACTTCCCTTTAACTTCCGGCATGTCACGGAACTTCACGGATTGTGCTACAATGCTTTCTTTTGACTTCCGGCATGTCTCGGAACTTCACGAATTGCCTAACGATGGGTGCCAAGTACCTCGAAGTGGTCAAACGAGGGTCGCATCCCAACAACGGATGGTCCCCAGACGAAATTAGGGTATGACAGTTGCCCCTCTTTACTTGTCTTTTATTGGAGATAAAAGGGAAGTAAAGATAAGACACTAATTTCGTTCGGGCGAAACACCGGTCGGTCGGTGAATCTTCCTACCAGCGGAACCTGCAAAAATTTTGAAAGTGATCAATACCGACACATCATCTTGATACTGTCGAATTCGTTCCTCTTGGTTGACACAAGGCGCAGAATGACCATAATGTGTCTCTGCATGTCTTTGGAGACGATCGAGCTTGGGTGGCAAGGCGCAGAATGACCATAATTTGTCTCTGCGTGCCACCAGACATGATCGCCTCTGGATGGCGAAAAGGTGTGGGGAATGACCATAATTTGTCTCCGCCCACCTCTCGACTTACTGCCCCTGAATGACAAAGGGCGCAAAATGACCATAACTTGTCTCTGCATGTTTATCACTCAGCTTGCTGCTTTTGAATGACAAAGAGCGTAGAATGACCATAACTTATCTTCGCGCGTTTATCACTCATCGAGTCTTACAGATAGCAAAAGTGTGCGGATGACCATAATTTGTCTCTGCATGTCATCGGGCCCGCCGCCTCTGGATGACAAAAGTGAAAAGTGTGGGACCAAATGGTTCCCGCATGTCATCAGGCCCGCCGCCTCTGGATGACAAAAGTAAAAAGTTTGGGACCAAATGGTTCTCGCATGTCATCGGGCCCGCCACCTCTGGATGACAAAAGGGCGTAGAAGATGACGTTAGTCTCTGCGTGCCATCGGACACGACTGTGTCTGATTGGCGAAAAAGTGTGCGGAATGACCATAATTTGTCTCTGCATGTCATCGGGCCCGCCGCCTCTAGATGACAAAAGGCGCAGAAGATGATGTTAGTCTCTGCATGCTATCATGCTTTGAGTCGTAGAGATACCAAAAGAAAGTTTATACGGATAATCACTTGGGCATTTCCGCCTGTCCCCTAACTTCACGGGTTAGTACTGACAGAGGTTGTCTGCGCGGAAGATGACGTTAATCTCCGCGTGTCAACGGGCTTGTGGGCCGTGATTGACAAAGGGTGCAGAAGACGACGTTACTCTCTGCGTGCTATCATGCTTTGAGTCTTAGAGATAGCAAAAGAAAGTTTATACGGATAACCATCAGGTATCTCCGCATGTCACATAACCCCAGGGTCAGTATGACAGAGATTGTGGGGCGGCCGACAAAAGCGAGGCTCTTGCTCCTATGTATCCTCAGTGAGGAACTCAGACCTACGTAGTTCTGGATAACTTGTGAGACTAAAAATAGTCTCGATGTTTTCTTCACTATAATGCGAACATGCCTTAGTAAAGAGACAAAACTTCCAACTAATCAGAGCAACATATGCTTTTCGGATGAAAAACAATGTGTCTACCGGGGAAGGGGAGTATGCTGATAAAATCTTCTCATAACCATAAATGAGATTTTGGATGTTAGCATTTCGTTTCTAAATGACCATTTAGAGGAAACACTGGGTTCAACAAAAATAGAAGAAAAATCACTCGAAGTGTATCAATCTCACACAGGTAAGTGTTTCATCCTAATTCCGAACCATAGATATACCATGACTTGATTTTGCAAATCATTTCCTATCCAATCAAAGATTGCATGCGTGATCATGGATCAATAGGACTTTTTCTTGGGAATGGTGTTTTTTTGGTGGGAACTTTGGCTTTAAGTGTTCTTGGCCTTTTCCTTTTCTATTTTTGTTTAGTGTGAGGTGAACAAGCCACCAATGCACAGGATTTTGGTTGGCAATCGAAGGGAGAGGACCACTTTAGGTCATGGTTTCCTTTCCTTTTTTGTTTACTTGGTGGTAACTCTGTATTTGTTCAGATGTTGTTTGGTCCAAAGACCTTTCTGCATATTTCTTCAGTTTTCTTTCGATCCTTGATCGGGAATTTTCTTTCCTTTCTTTTTTTTGCTTTTTCTCAATCTTTGATTGGGAATTTTCTCTTTTTTGTTTTCTCCCACTCTTTTTGATTGGAAACTTTTCTTTTTTGTTTTCTTCCGAGGGCAAGGATTGACATTCTCACCCTGGGTCAAGGTTTATGGTAAGTTGGGATTTTGGCTCAAGGCTTGTAGAATGGCTGGACATGATATATGTCAGGGTTTGGTTTGGTTCAAGGATAAAAGGGGATGTCCCACATTATTTCCATGACACAAATGCAACAATGATGATTTGGAAATTTATGCAAAACTAGTCATGCATGCACCTATGTGGACACTTAAGTGTCGAAAAATTTTGGTCATGTGATGCTAGAGCTCATAATTCATTCTCTCCACTTTAGTCAACCCAGTGTTTCCAAAATATGTTCTTTTATCAATTTGTGCATTCATCCGAGTCTATTTTGAGTGTTCGGGAAAACTTTTCACAGCATTTACACTTCAAATGTATACACATTTTTTTTCAAAAACTGGTTATGATCAGTGAATTCTTTCAAAGAAAAGTTGGAAGTTATCCTTTCTTACTTGCTCTCTTTTCCTTTTCCTCTCTCTTTTTTTCTTTTTTTTCTTTTTCTCTCTGAAATGGTCGTGCGGACGAGGGCGCACACTACCTACTTACGTCTAACCACAAGGTAAACGAAAAACGTATGAAATGGCAAGTCGCAAAAACGGCGACGAAATAACTGAGAGCCATAATGCCAAAAATTTCTAACATAAACGAACGATAATAATAATAATGTTAGTAACCATATGAACAAAATAGAAAATAATGGTGTCAACAGCAATATAGACAATAACAAAAAAATGTCAATAGCAAACTAATAAAAAAAACAGTAATGCCAAAAAAGTGGGGTGACCTCGGTCACGTAGCTCCGCTTCCTCCCAAGAAATCGAGCAAGTTCATCATCTCCTCGTCCATGCGGGCCTCCTCTACATCGCCGGGAGCTCCTGCAGGAGCCTCCCCTGCCTGGGCCTCGAGCCAATCTCCGGGCCATGCGACCTCAGCCCTAAACTGATTTGGAGTAGGGCATGCAAAAGGAGCAAAACCCTAGCCTGCTAACTGAGGCTGAGCTGGTAGAGACACTCATGTATCTGCACCTGCCCCCAGTGGTTGGCCTCCTGTTGGCGAACCAAGTGTTGTAGATACTGCCCCATGCCTAATGATCCAGCAGGATTAGCCTGATGAGGTGGTGGCGGTGCATCTGTGGCCTGCGATGCATCACCCTGTGCCTGCCTAGGCGAGCAATACTTTTCAATGAAGGCACGGGTGATCGGCGGTCGGATCGCCTTACTAGGAGTGACGGGAACCCCGAATGACTAGCAGAGGCCCGTGATCAATGTTGGAAACCCCAGGGCCCTGTTAGACTTATCCGGGTCTAGAGGGTGCCTGGTGGGTGGCATACCTGCAAATAAATAGATGGTGTCAGCAATCAACTGAGCCACGTGAATGCTCATCCGTGTCAGGATGGCATACACCAGCTGACACTTCGGCAGAGGAAGGTCGGAGTTATGATCACTATGCAGGACATTGCCGAGCAGCAATGTCATCCACATCTGGGTGAAGGTGGTCATACTGGTGCGCATGATCTGCACCCGCCTCCCTGCAGCGGTCTGGGAGAAATCCTGACCCGGTGTGCATAATAGGTGGGCAATGGCCTCTTCGTCGAACCCATCAGCCCTGTTCCTCCTCTGACTAAACTCGCACTCCTGGCCTTCCTCTAACACTAGCGGGTCACCCAGGAACTGGCTGAGGGCATCTGCATCAAAGGGAATCCACTGACCCCTCACCCATGACCGCATGTCCCACACTCCCTCTTCTGTGGGCCAAGCATTAGCATAAAACTCCATGACTATATCTGGGTCAAACTTAGCCATGGGAGTGACCAGCGACGTCCAATGTCGGTGAGCTATCTCCTCCTGAAAATCTGTGTACTCATTGTCCCTGAGCTGGACGCGTCTCTCTCTGTGGAATGACCATCCTTTGATGGCCTCGAAACGCTACTAATGCTCGGCGCTCTTGAAATGGTGGCTATCAAACTCGGGAGCGGCACTGGTCCCTTCACCTTTGGCGTCCCTCCTAGATCTCTTCGTGGAAAGCTTTTTCGGAGCCATTTCCTGCGAGGACAAACATTTGGAAAGTTAATTTACAAGGAAATGCAATTTTAAAGCAAAAACGGCATGCTAATCTTTTCGATTTAGAACAAACTTGTGCACACATTCCTTTAAAGAAGAACATTTATGAACGTGCATACGCGCAAAATATCTTGCTATTTATATCAATATACAAGAACATTCTAGCTACCACACATATTCTTTTGAAAAGAATTCATATATGCATGCTCAAGGTATTGTGCCAAAAATACACATGTCCATATTCAAAGTATTTTGCTACCAAAAATTACATACACACATTTGAAGTATTTTATTAACATACAAAATTTTTTGTTGTTTTATTCACATATATGCACATTGGAGAGCCAATCTCATGTCATGCACACACTTGCATTTATTTGAAAAGGAATTTTCATGTCGTCTATCTACACTCAAAAGGCAATTCCACATCATATATTCATTTTGGGAAGCATTCTCATGCCACATCCAACATGTGTACATTCATAAAGCGCTTGACCACTTATTCAACATGTACACGTTTTATTTGAAGGGTATTTGTCTCTTGCTACCTATTCTATATATACATGTACATGGTGAATAACATCTTTACACAAACTAGGCAAACATCATGGTGCAGCCCCAACAAATCAGCCGTGGCCTAAAGGGAAATCCCTATTTTAATGCCTTCGTTTTTATGTTTTCTTGCACTCAAAACCAAAGGCTTGGATTCCTAGGTCTAAGTCCTTAATTTGGGAACTTATTTTAAACTCTACATGCTGTCACTATACACACAAAACAGCCCTACAATCCAAAGTTCACAAAACCATGCCCAAATGTCATTGAGGCATTTCACCGAGCACTCGGTGGCACATGTTTAGGCATGAATAGCAAGGGAATGGGGGCAATGTGGCATGCCCCATTGCTTCAGAATGCACCATAGGTCTAGGGCCATCCCTTACAACCCCCTAACTCAAACCAATCAAGCATGAAACAAAGCCAAAATGGCCCCACAGATTTGGGCACATTCACACAATTTAGAGCACCAAAAGAAGACCAAGATACATCAATGGAAAGCTAGAAAGCTCAAGAATGAGATACTTACTTGTTGGAGTGAGTAGAAGTATCAAAAATGAAAGCAAAATGCAACCAAAGGTGGCTTGGGGGAGCAAAAACAGCATGTCCCGTGGCTTTGCGTTTTTTGAAAGTGGGGGGGGGGGGGAGTTTTGGGTGAAGAAAATGTTCCCCTCCCCGTCTTTTAATCCATCTCGTGCAGGGGTTGCTCACCCAGGCGAGCTAACCTGTACTTTTTTTTTTAGGGAAGACATAAGTATGGCTCTTTACGGGTCGGCGTTTGCTTACTCGAACCCCCTTAGGGTAGATTAGGCATCCAATATTTACTTTAAAGACACAACAGTAATAATTACTGGGAATTTAAAGGATACTAGGCTGGCTCCCAGCGGCGCTTTCAGTTTGTCCTGAGCTGGGCAAGGGACAACGATCTATCGATCATGACCCTAGCCTCTACTTGCATTCGTCCCTAAGTACCTGAAAGTAGGAAATGACATTGCGCAGCAAACTATGGCCGCGTCACCATTTTACCTTGATTGGTTTCTGCCTTTCGCTTCTTCCCCTGTTATCACAAAATATGCATGCGTATGCGTATGCATGAGTGTTTTCAAATGCAACAATCTTTTTAGTGAAAGCTGGTCAGGTTCAGTTTTAATTAAGCGCTTGGGGCATCCCATGGACTGAGCGAAAAGGCTCAGGTTATCACAACCGCACATGGTTTAAAGCACACAAAGTGAGGACTGAAGTCTCAAACTCATATTCTCTTCTTTTAAAAGACTATGACGAGAAATATACAGCAAACAGGAATCCCTGGGGGAAACCATGAAGAACACATAAATATAAAAGAACATGCAACGACATCTTCAATTGCCCCAGATTCCAAGCGTGGTATCGCATGACAACATCAGAGTTCGCAAGTAAAGGTAGCTCCTCGCCATCCATGTTGGTAAGCACCAGGGCCCCTCCGGAAAAAGCCCTTTTCACAATGAAAGGCCCTTCATAATTCGGGGCCCACTTCCCTCGATTATCCTTAACAGCGTGGGACATCTTTTTCAGCACAAGGTCCCCCTCATGGAACTTGCGCAAGCGCACCTTCTTGTCAAACGCATTCTTCATTCTTTGTTGATACAGGCGCCCATGGCTCATGGCCGTCAAGCGCTTACCTTCAATAAGATTGAGTTGGTCATAGCGTGTTTGAGCCCACTCCGATTCTTCTAAGCCTGATTCAGCTAGTATCCTCTGGGAAGGGATCTCTACTTCAAATGGGAGTACCGCTTTTGTTCCATAAACCAAGGAATACGGTGTTGCCCTAGTAGAAGTTCGTACAGAAGTTCGGTATCCATGCAAGGCAAAAGGCAACATCTCCTGCCAATCTTTGTATGACACTGTCATCTTCTGAATAATTTTCTTAATATTCTTGTTGGCTGCTTCCACGGCTCCATTCATCTTTGGTCGGTAGGGCGTAGAATTATGATGCTGGATTTTCAAATCCGCGCACATTTCCTGCATCATCTTGTTATTCAGATTAGTGCCATTGTCAGTAATGATCTTCCTAGGGAGTCCATACCGACAAATCAGCTCCCTATTTATGAATTTGACCACTACACTCCTCGTGACATTGGTGTAGGAAGCCGCTTCGACCCATTTGGTGAAATAATCTATTGCCACGAGAATGAAGCGATGATTGTTCGAAGCCTTGGGTTCGATGGCCCCTATGACATCTATTCCCCACATGGAAAAAGGCCAAGGGAAGGACATGACATTTAGAGGATGTGGCAGAGCATTGACATTGTCCGCGAACGCTTGACATTTTATGGCATTTCCTTACATGGATGCAGCAATCACTTTCCATGGTGAGCCAGTAATAACCTGCTCTCAGGATCTTCTTGGCCATAGCATGCCCATTGGCGTGCGTTCCAAACGAACCCTCGTGGACTTCCTCGATCATGTGGTTCGCCTCTTTGGCATCCATGCATCGCAAGAGAGTCATGTCATGGTTTCTTTTATATAGTATGCTCCCGCTCATGAAGAAACCGGCCGCCAATCTCCTCAATGTCCTTTTATCATTGTCGGAAGCCCTCGGTGGGTATTCTTTGCTTTCAATGAATCGCTTGATATCGAAATACCAAGGCTTATTGTCTTGTTCCTCTTCTACCTGACAACAATGCGCAGGTCTACCACGACACCAGAACTCAATGTATGGTAGGTCCCCATGCAGTGTTAGCTGGAACATGGACGCCAAAGTAGCAAGCGCATCCGCCATTTGATTTTCCTCCCAGGGAACGTGATGAAAGGAGATCTCATCAAAGGAATCAGCCAACTCCTTGATATAGGCTTTGTAGGGTATCAGCTTGGGGTCTCTAGTTTCCCATTCCCCTCTTAGCTGGTGAATCACTAGTGCTGAGTCCCCGTATACTTTGAGCAGTTTGACATCAGAGTCGATTGCTACCTGGATGGCCAGGACACACGCTTCATACTCAGCCATATTATTGGTGCAGTCAAACCCCAGCCTGGCTGTGAAAGGTATACATTGATTGTCTGGAGAGACCAATACTGCTAAGGCGCTTTCTTTTATCGCCTTTTGGGTGACGTAAACTATATCAAACTCGGATAGCAAGACTTGCCACCGGGCGATCCGTCCTGTGAGAGCAGGCTTTTCAAAGATGTACTTAACCGGGTCCATCTTGGATATCAACCAGGTGGTATGGCTCAGCATGTATTGTCTTAGACGGTGGGACGCCAAGACTAAAGTACAACACGTTCTTTCGAGCAGGGAGTAATTCATTTCACAGGCCGTGAACTTCTTACTCAAGTAGTAGACAGCACGCTGTCTCTTCCCAGACTCGTCATGTTGCCCCAGCATACACCCCATCGACTCGTCCAAAATCGTCATATACAAGATGAGAGGCCTTCCGGGTACCGGCGGCATAAGCACAGGAGGGTTCATGAGACACTATTTGATCCTTCCAAACGCCTCTTGACAATCCTCGTTCCAGCGGACGGTTTGGTTTTTGCATAAGAGTTTGAAAAACGGCTCACAAATAGCAGTGAGCTGTGATATGAATCTGGAAATATAATTCAAACGTCCCAAGAAACCTCGGACTTGCCTCTCGGTACGGGGTTCTGGAATCTCAAGGATGGCCTTCACCTTTTCGGGGTCCACCTCTATCCCTTTCTGGCTTACGATGAAACCTAGCAACTTCCCTGATTTGACCCCGAAGGTGCACTTAGCGGGGTTTAAACTCAATTGATACTTCCTAAGCCTTTCGAACAACTTCCGCAGGTTGACAAGGTGTTCCTCCTCGGTCTTAGATTTGACAATTATGTCGTCCACATAGACCTCGATTTCTTGGTGCATCATATCGTGGAACAAAGCTACCATAGCCCGTTGATAAGTTGCCTCGGCATTCTTGAGTCCAAAGGACATCACCTTGTAACGGAATGTTCCCCACAGGGTGATGAAGGTAGTCTTTTCCATATCCTCCGGCGCCATTTTTATCTGATTGTAACTGGAGAACCCATCCATGAAGGAAAACAAAGCGAAATTGGTCGTATTATCCACGAGGATATCGATGTGCGGAAAAGGAAAATTGTCTTTGGGACTGGCTCGATTCAAGTCTCGATAATCCACACACATATGCACCTTTCGATCCTTCTTAGGGACTGGAACAATGTTGGCAACCCATTTTGGGTACCGAGCGACAGCCAAAAAACCAGTGTCAAATTGTTTCTTTACCTCTTCCTTTATTTTCAAGGATGTCTCGGGCTTCATCCTCCTCGGTTTTTGTTTTACCGGGGAACACTCGGGATTTAGAGGTAATCGGTGCTGTACAATGTCAGAACTCAAACCAGGCATATCTTGGTACGACCAAGCAAAGATGTCTCTGTAGTCTTTTAGTAGGGCTGTCAATTCTTCACGGATGGGTGTGGTCATACCTGTGCTTATCTTTACTTCTTTTTTCCCATTGTCGGTTCCTAAGTCCACTAGTTCCGTCTCTTCTTGATGAGGCCCCATCTCTTGGTCCTCATGGGCGACTATCTTCTCCAACTCTGGGGGAAGTCCCACATCCTCGTCCTCTTCATCCTCCGTCTGATTTGTTTCTTGCTCGAAATCGATGGTCGGGTCCCAGGTATTAGTACCTTCGAGGGACTCGTCGTCAGATCTGGCGTTTTAAACGTAAAGAAATAAATATGCAAATGGATGAGAATGGGTAGAGACGTAGGAACAGATGAAGAAAGATCTTTGTATTATAAATTTATGAACAAAAGACATAAAGCCTTAACAAAAGGAAACTCTAAAGACTAGGCCCAACTATAGAGTTTAAAAGCCACAAAAGGTTACATTATGCTTGTTGCGTAAATGTCCGGGCGCTCCTCCACTCGCCAATTTCCTAGTCGGAAACTAGGAGGGCATGGTCGTACCAAATCCAACCCACTCGGCGAATCATCTTCGCATATCGCAATGAGTTGGCCTTCGTGTCGTGGACCCGCACTTATAAAGCTCCTACTGATGTGGCAGGGCGGGCCTCCTTCGACTTCTTGTCCCAATCGCGAGCCTTGACCTCCGCTGTTCCTTCCTGCAATGCTTTTTCTTATGTCCGCTTGTGTGGGTTTATAGCCTAACCCAAACTTCCCACGGTTTCCTCTGGCGCTTATCAGACTGGTTCTGTCGCCGTTGTCTTTGCCTAAACCCATTCCGGGCTCGTAACCATTCCCCAACATCACTCGGGCCACCATTACTGCCGTATCGGATAGGAAAGGTTGCCCAGAGAAGGAATCTACAAAGGCAATGCTTACCACCTCAAAAGACTGGAAGGCTGTTTCTAATGACTCCTCTACGGCTTCCACATATGGCATAGAGGACGGACAATTCACTAAGATGTCTTCCTCGCCCGATACGATAGCCAAATGCCCCTCTACTACGAATTTCAATTTTTGGTGGAGTGTAGAGGGAACAACTCCCACCAAGTGGATCCACGGGCGCCCCAAAAGGCAGTTGTAAGCGGGGTTAATGTCCATTATTTGAAAGGTAACCTGACAGGTATGGGGGCCTATCTGTACAGGGAGGTCGATCTCTCCCCTAACCTCTCCCTAACCTCTCGACGGGTGTCGTCGAAGGCACGGACTACCATGGAACTTGGCTTTAGATGGGAAGCATTAAACGGTAATTTCTCCAAAGTGCTTTTGGGCATTACGTTTAAATTGGAACCGTTATCGATGAGCACCTTGGCTACGACGTGGTCCATGCACTTGACTGATACATGCAAAGCCCTGTTATACCCTCTTCCCTTGGCAGGGATTTCTTCTTCGGCGAAGGCGAGATAGTTGTTGGTGGTGATATTATTGACGAGTCCTCCAAAGCCCTCTACAGAAATATCTTGGGCCACATAAGCTTCGTTCAAGACCTTTACTAGCAAAGCTCGATGAGGCTCAGTGCTCATGAGTAATTCCAAAAGAGAGACCCTGGTTGGGGTTTTGTTGAGTTGTTCAATGACCTTGAACTCACTCTGCTTAATAATGCGGAGAAACTCGCTTGCTTCCTGTAGCGACACTTCCTTCTTGCCGCAGCCATCCCTTTTCTCTGGAAGACCTTTCACAGGAATATCCTCATTCGGAGTGAGGGTCGTCTTGTCATTTTGTTCTTCCACCATCTTTGCCTTCCCTTTAACATTTGCGGGTTTTGTCGGCAGGTCGGGGGGTACAAACACGCGACCGCTGCGGGTCACACCACTCAGCCCCGTGATATTGGTTACCTTGGCCGACAACGAGCTGATGTCGGTGGCTTCTTCTTTCCTTTCACTCGGAGGTGTATACCTCCACGGGACTGCGTGGCTGTTTTGGTATGGGAAAGGAACAGGTTTAGCTACCGAGGGGTATCAGGGCTTTTGTGAAGCTGCGTCCTTGGTGAAATATATCACCAAAGGTTTAGGCCTTCCAAAACTTCTCTCATCTGCGGACTGCATACATATATGCTGCTCTTCCATCCCCTCATCACTCACATCTAGTCGGCCTTAATCTATCATTCGTTGCAACAATTCCTCCACTGCTAAACATGTTTCCATGTTATGTGGCTCGCCAGGATGCAACAAACAAGAATCCTCTTCATGCCCACCGTGGGGAATTACACCTCCCTTTTGTAGGGCCTCATAGATAAACCTCCTAGGGGTCGCCACATCCTTTAAAGGCTTAGACCTGCATGGCCTTTCTGACTCAATGGCATTAACCGCTCCCCCTCCATGATTGGCGAGCGGGCTTGTTTTTACGTTGGGCCGATCCTCTTGAAATGTCAGCCATCCGGCGTCTATCAAATTTTGGACCTTGTATTTAAGGGCCAGGCATTTTTCGGTGGAGTGGCCTGGGGTTTTCCCATGGTACGTGCAAGTCGCGTCATGATCATACCATTTTGGGAAAGGATGTTGGTAGATCGTCCCAGGAGTTATTACGACCATTTGGTTGGTGATGAGGGACGGTAAGAGGTCTTCGTACGTCATTGGGATCGGGGTTAATTCTGGAATTGGCCTCGAGGGAAAGTTCCTCATCGCGTTGGAACCGGCACCAAAGTGGGCATTGCCGGCCGGGCGAGTCGTGGTTGGAGCCGGAGCTTGGGGGGCCTCCCTCTGGATGGGGGCGGGCGCTCTAGGTTGTGCAGGTGCTGGATTGGAGGAGTTCCCGACGCGAGTTGAGAAGCTCGGATGATGTTGCGCGTACTGATGTGTACCATGAGAGGTCTGCGGGGGCTTGACCCATGCGGGCGCCGAAGTGATGGCATGGGTATCTCCTTCCTTCCTTTTTGCCCCAGTTGTTCCTATTCTCTTAGCATTGGCACTTGTGGAGGAAACGTAATCGAACTTCCCTCTTTTCAACCCTACTTCAATTCTTTCCCCAGCGAATACCAAGTCCGCGAAGCTGAAAGGCATGTAGCCTACCAACTTCTCATAGTAAAACACTAGTAAGGTGTCTACCATCATGGTAATCATCTCCTTTTCGACCATGGGAGGGGCCACTTGTGCTGCCAGTCTCTCCACCGCTGTGCGTACTCTTTAAAGGTCTCACCTTCCTTCTTAAACATATTCTGTAGCTGAGTGCGATCGGGAGCCATATCGAAATTATATTGATATTGCCTTAGGAAAGCAGTAATCAGGTCCTTCCAAGTACGGATGCGGGAAGCTTCCTGATTAGTGTACCAAACAACCGCGGCTCCAACCAAGCTATCTTGGAAAAAGTGTATTAACAACTTCTCATTCCTAGAGTGTGCCCCCATCTTGAGATGGTTCTTAGGACAAGTCGTCCCTTTATACTTGTCGAATTCAGGCACTTTGAATTTTGGGGGGATGACGACATCTGGTACCAAGCAAAGATTTGTCATGTCCACGAACAGATAGTCACCAAAGCCTTCAACAGCCCTCAATCTCTCCTCGAGGAGATCGAGTTTCCTTCTTTCTTCGGTCGTCGGAGGTGGTCCTTCTGTGGACAAAAATATTGGTTGTGCTATGTGTCATACCCTAATTTCGTCCGGGGACTATTGTTTGATGGCATGCAACCTTTGATTGACCGCTTCAAAGTACTTGGCCCCTTTCTTTGTTTTGTAGCTCATTACAAGCCTTAAGTGAAAAACCATGATCTCATCCTACCCTTAAGGAATTTTGGAGCTTTGGAATTGTTTTGGGAATAAGTGTAGGGGGTATGTTTCATTGGATGATATGTTTTTTGTTGGCTGTAACACCCTGATATATATCTACATAATATTAGTAATTATGTTTGATGTTTGATATTTTGTTGTGTTATTTTATCTGTAAGTATTTTCGAGGAGGTGAGTTTAGTTATTAGAAGGGTGTTAGTAGTTAAAGCATTAGCTTCTCAAAGAAGCCACCAAGAAGCTTCTTGAGGAAGCATCTTAATGAAGCTTCTTGAGGAAGCTACATGAGCTGTCTCGGTAAAAACACTACCCAGCCTTCGTTAACCGTTGGATCTTTGAGAAATTTGGTCTTCAGCTTCACAAGACAATTTTTCACAATCTTACCGTTGGGATCTTTGAGAAGATGTCTGGAGTGTGCGCGAAGCTTCCGTTTCCGAGAGCATTTCTCACTTGAGCGTTTTTAGCCTTTGCTTTCGTGTAGCTTAGGAAAAACACCATTTCTTCTTCTTTATTTCTTCCAAAGCCATTTCTAACGTCCCAAGCACTTTCTCCATCACCCACAACCACCATTAGCCACCACAAACCACCATAGTTCTCCGTTGAAACCCCACACCGAGAAGAACCCTTCAACCGAAGCGGAATCTTCCTACTTGGCTCGTGGTTTTGGTAGAGAACGAAACCCTAATCTGACTTTTCATTTTCCTTCGAGGTAACCATGGTTCTACGCTTGTTTCTTGTTAGTTTCAGCTTGTCTTTGTATCTTTTCTGACTTTGAAACCGTCGTTGCATGTTTTACGTTTCCTTTGAAAAACCCTAGAGAAAGAGACTTTGTAAATGTTATCCTTTCATGAAATGCATGTTATTTTTGTAACCTACACTGAACCCCGATCACATTGGCATGGTCGGAATTTCCAAATGATGTTCCTTTGTAAAACCCGAAATGCTCTTAGCTCTTTCATGTAGTGATGTGGGTGTTTGACCTAGAGCACCTTTACTAGCTTTGTTTTTTGAAATCCATATTAAGTCTCCTTCGTTTTGGTATGGTAGAGGATTGCGTGGAACCGACGAGCAAGGACGAAAAGGAATCTTCAAGCGATGCGACGAGGAACCCGCGGGGTAGCTCACGATAGGTGAGGGGAGTTTATTATAAAATTTACTGCTTTAACACCATAGTTAGGGTCAGGGAACCTAGCTATGAGGATATCTGTCTGTCCCTGTTGCATGCTGATTTTTCTTTCAAGAAAATTATGTTTTTTTAACTAATGGGATGCGATAAAATTGTTATTGATATGTGTCGCAACCTACACTTCGGCGGGAGGGCGACGCGTGACTCGCGGGATGCGTGTTCCACGAAAGGAATACGCGCGGAGTCGCCACCAACGTTTATTTGAGGAAAATGTCGGAAAAACCGGAAAAGACGCGATCTACGAACTTTTAAGTGAAAGGTTCGGGAGTTGTATTTACGCGCGGGAAGGTATTAGCACCCCACACGTCCGTCACAAGGGACGGCAGCCTTTAATCGAATGTGCAAACATGACTTTGATTTTTACGTTCCCTTTTATGTCCTTATATCCTTTATACCCTTTTTATATTTTTTCTCTTTTTGTGGTCGACAAGGGTGTTTCCCTTTGCTCCTACGTATTCCTCAATTGGGATGAGAAAATCAGACCTACGTAGTTCTTTCTTTGTCAAGTGATTCTTTTTACTTTAAGAGGTGATCATTTTAAGGCGTTGGACCTTAAAAATGATCCATTTTTACTTAGTGAGAAAATGAAATGACAAACTTCAAAAGCCTATTTTTATGGACGAGCTTGACTAGGCGAGTTGATTTTAGCCTTAGTTTCACTTTAGTTATTAATCAATTCGATTAAGAATGAGAAATCCCAAAGAGAAAACGTCCGATTGATTTTCCGCTTTATTTTACTAAAAGATGTTTTTTTTTTATTATTATATTTTTTTTTTACCTCTTTTTTGATTTCCAACGTGGTTACGGCACGACCGAACGGTCGGAATTCATTTTAACCGAAGTTAACGGATAATACAATTCAAACGTTCGGTGGAAATTTATTTTATTTTTAAGTTAAGCGAGAAATGACTTAAGTAAAATGGCTTAAGCACGTCAAGAGGGAGTATAAAAAGTAAACAAAACGAGAATAAAAATGCACGAAACACAATGTGGACCACTACGGGTACATAGAATGAATCGAAAAGCTTGGTTCGAGGTACTTACCCGTTGAAGATCGAAGAACGATGAAGAACGAATGAAGAACGTCGAAGAACGGTCGAAACCTTTGCGAAATTCTTCACGGAAAACGTTACAGAAACGTTTCGGAAGCGCCTCGGTTTAGATTTTCTTCACGGAAACAATTTTTCCAAGCAAATTCGAAAGAGAGAGAAGTGCCAAAGGGGCTGAACATTTTGAAACAGCTCCCCCCTCCCCTATTTATAGAAAAAAGGGAGGTGCTTGCCGCCCAAAGACTTAATGAAGAAGATTTCTAAGCGCACCCGAATTACTAAGTTCACCCCCCTTTTCGTATTTTACGGAAAAGTTACGGAAGCCTTACGGAACTGTTTTCGAATTTGATTTTCATCTTTTTTCTCTTCCCTTTCACCAATGTTAAGTGGAATATGCTTACCCAAGGTTTTCGAAAATTTTACGGAAGTATTACGGAAGCCGCGGAAGCCCCGAAAACCATTTTTCAAAAACGTGGAGGAGCTTGCCGCCCAGTTGCTTCCTCCTTAAGCAACCCAACTTCCAAAATGTTCTGGAAGGGCCTAGATTTGAATTGCTATTTACACCCCTATCTTGATAAGTTCACCCCCTTACCTTTTTTGGTGATTCTTTTTTCGTAAAGTTACGGAAACTTACGAATCTCGTAACGATACTTGTTTTCTTTCCGTAATGTTAGGGAACCTTGCGGATTACATAATCATCCCCTTTTTGACTTACGGAATGTTACGAAATCTCACTTAATTATGCAACGATGCTTCCATTTGATTTCCGGTGTGTCACGGAAACTTACGGATTGTGCATCAATATTTTTTGGTTTTCCGGCATGTCCTGGAATTTCACAAATTGCCTAATGATGGGTGCCAAGCACCTCACAAGGACCAAAGAAAGGTCGCATGTCATCAAGCAAAGGTCCCCGGACGAAATTAGGGTATGACAATATGCATGCTGGTTTTTTAGGAGAAATTATGTTTTGACGAATGGGATGCGATATATATATATATATATATATATATAAGTCATGATGAATCAAGATTGATTCAAGGAGTTTTGATGATAACAAAGATGATGACATTCAAGATTGAGTCAAGAACACTTCAAAGATCAAGAGGAAATTTGATTTCAAGAATCAAGATTCAAGATTCAAGAATAATCAAGATCAAGATTCAAGACTCAAAGATTCAAGAATCAAGAGAAGACTTAATCAAGATAAGTATTAAAAAGTTTTTCAAAACATTGAGTAGCACAAGAAGTTTTCACAAAATCATTACCAAAGAGTTTTACTCTCTGGTAATCGATTACCAGATTATAGTAATCGATTACCAGTGGTTTTAAAATGTTAAGATTTTCAAAATTCAAAATGAAGAGTCACATCTGTTGATGTGTAATCGATTACACCTTTATGGTAATCGATTACCAGTGACTGTTTTCGAAAAATTCATTTCCAAAAGTCACATTTCTTCAAGTGACTTGTTTCTGAAGATTCTTTCAAAAGTCATATCTTTTTAAGTGATTAGTTTTTAAAGGAATTGCCAAGAGTTACAAGTTTTGACTTGAGTCATCAAGAAACTATAAATATGTGACCTCGGCATGAAACATTTTAACAATCTCATTCAGATCTATCATCTCTTTCAATCATTCTATCTTTCAATCTATCTTTCAACATCTTATTTCATTTCTTTTAGAACTTTCTGGTTTCATCTTCTCTTAATCTTTCTAAAAGTTTTTGTTCAAAACTTTCTCTTCCAAGAAAAGTTCTTTGTTCAAAAACTTGTGTTATTCATCTTTTTCATTCCCTTCTCCCTTTGCCAAAAAGCATTCGCCAAGGGCTAACCGCCTGAATTCTTTTTGTGTCTCTCTTCTCCCTTTTCTAAAAGAACGAAGAACTAACCGCCTGAATTCTTTTGTGTCTCCCTTCTCCCTTGTCAAAGAATTCAAAACGACACAGTCTAAGAATTCTTTTGAATCTTCCATTTCCCATAAACAAAAGATTTCAAAGGACTAACCGCTTGAGAATTCTTTTGTTTCCCCCTTCACAAAGTTTCGAAGGACTAACCGCCTGAGAACTTTGTCTTAACACATTGGAGGGTACATCCTTTGTGGTACAAGTAGAGGGTAAATCTACTTGGGTTGTTGTGACTGAGAACAAGAGAGGGTACATCTCTTGTGGATCAGTTCTAGTAGAGGGTACATCCACTAGGTTGTTCAAAGAGAACAAGGGAGGGTACATCCCTTGTGGATCTTTGCTTGTAAAAGGATTTTTACAAGGTTGACAAGAAATCTCAAGGACCGCAGGTCGCTTGGGGACTGGATGTAGGCACGGGTTTTTGCCGAACCAGTATAAATCTCCTGTGTTTGTCTTCTTCTTCCCTACTCTTTTAATTTTCGCTGTGCACTTTAATTATTGCTTTTACTTTTTGTAATATTAAGAAGGATAGATTTTTAATTAGTAAAGGTTCGTTAATAATTAATTCAACCCCCCCTTCTTAATTATTCCGAGGCCACTTGATCCAACAGTTCATACGTTGGATATTGTGTATAATCGTGGGGGGCACTATGCACTGACCTTCCAGGGTCTTTGGCACTAGCTTTTGGCCACGATCATACGTCGTATGGAGAGTATGTCATGGGGGGTAGAGTGCACTAACCTTGTCGGATGGCCCAGACGTGGGTAACTAGCGTGGTTAAAGAATCTAAGCATTTCTGAGGGGATTCTTAGGCGCTTTAACTGGTCCATGGTCTTTGGCACTTACTTTTGGCCTTGATCATAGCTCATACGACACAGGAAATAGAGTAATTGTGGCCAAGTGTACTTTGTACTAGGGGGCTTGTCACCTGGTAGAGAACACCTTTGGGCTCCCAGGCTGATCACCTATGGGAGGGGGGATGTTACGTGCACACTCGGGTGGTCTCGACAAACTCAGCACAGTTCCCTAAGTGAGAGTGTCATGTGGACACGCTTACGCTATTTCCTGAAATTTGGTTGTTGTTGGTACGTACCACATTTCATCTGAGTGTTGAGTCAGGTGCATGCATCATTCTGTGCAGTCTTGATTGGGTCCATGAATGGATGATGAGTAATTGTTAGATGTGGATGATGAATATTTGTTGGATATGAGTGTTGATAATGAATGTTGTGTATGTTCATCATGTTTGCCTATGTTCCCTGCTAATTGCGGTTATTTGGAATTGGTATTGGTTATTTTTATAATGAACTCACCCTTGCAATTTTGTATCGTGTGGTTGATACCTGTGATGATCACGAACCTTGTTCGTGGGAGTAGAATGACAGTGGCAGGGTGCAGGGAGTAAGATTCTGGTGAGGAGCCGCCGAGCCGACATGATGACGTTGGCATTATTTTGGGAGGGAGTTGTGTTTCGTGATCAACTCCTCCGTAGTTGGTTTTGAAGTTTTATTTTGTTGTATCAAAGATGTAAAACTTGGATTTTAATTATATTTATGAACATATTTAATTTTCGTTTATGTGTATGACGTGTACTGAGTTACTATTTCTATATAATTATGTATATTCACTTAAGTAATGGCGTGTTGTTGGATGAATGCATGTTGTGACCAAATTACTTCAGTTTTCATGAGCAAAACTAAAGGAGTTTTTTTATAAAAAAATTGAAATTATCGTATATTAGAGTGTGAATATCGTAGCGACGAGGCGGGTCGTTACATTGGCTATGCTTGATGATGTATTTTTTGCCATGCTTGATGAATATACATATATTGCCTAATTGTTGCTTTATTTTTCAAATATTCAAACTGCTTTCAAATGCTGATTTCCAAAAAAAATGAAAATAAAAAAAAGAGAAAAACAGAAAAAGAATGAAGTTGAATAAATGAGATTTTGTTTTGAGGACTTAGACTGGTTTAAGGGCTTGGTTTATTTTGTTTTGGGTTTACTTTTTATGCTTAATTTTTAATTTTGGTTTTGGGGTTTACTACTTTTACTTAGTTCCCACTTATTCCCCATTGCTCCTCTATTCCTTTGAGTTTTAGCTACTTATCTCATACTTTCCTCTACCTTGTCCTTGGCCCCATTACAACCTTAAAAGACCTTTTGATCCTCATGTGCATGTGTTTGTGGTGTTTGGTTGTCAATTTTAGAGTCTTGCCAAGTCGATGTGGTGTTTGTTTTTCATGGGTGCTCTGAGAGTAAACAGTAGCCTATACACTTGAGAGATAGAGTGCATATCTTGTGAGGCTTTATTACTTTTCATTCAATTCTCGAGCTGATTGACTACCTTGCCTTGTTTGAGGTGCTTGGATGATTTTCATGACTGTCCTGATTCTTTAACTCTTTACGTGTTGGATGTTGCCCATTCCTTTCATTCCTTGAGATTCATTGAGAAATATGTAAATGTTTTTGTGTTTGTTTGTCTCTCCTTAATGTCTCTAGATTCGTTCCTTGCTCTGCTTTTTTATTTTGCGTAGGAGTGCAAAAGGCTAAGTGTGGGGGAATTTGATGTGTCATTATTTTCTCCTATTTCTTACCCTTTTTATCACCATTTTAATTACTGATTAGCCTTAATTGTCAAATTAATTATGCAGTTTTATCATTTGGGCCTACTTGACTAATTTTGTGTTTTAATTTAATTTCAGGAGAATTATAAGCAATTGGGTTTGGATCCGAAATTGAGCTGAAACGGCTTAGACTTGAAGAGAGCAGACAATTTTATTTGTCGTCCAGCTTTATTTTATTTCGTTTTGGGGGTATTTTTGTAATTGGGCCTCCAGACCTTATTAGGCCTAAAAATCAGATTGTAAGCTTTGATACCTAGTGACTTTGAGTGAGCCCAGTTGCTAGGCTGGTTACTGTTCACGTAGACAGATAGAGGGTTTCATTTTGAGTTTTCGTGCTACTGTTCACGTAGGGTTTCATTTTCGTTTCTGCTTCATTTTTGTTTCTGCTTGAAATTTCATTTTCGTTTTCTGCTTTTAATTCTAGTTTCGTTTTTTTCTCTGTCTTCTAATTTCATGTTCATTTTCTATCCTTGGTTTCCTCTTCGTTTCTGCTGTTAATGGAAGGCTGAATCTCTAGTGTTGTTTTCTCTTGAGGATTAAGCATAGCTCTCTTTGAGGTTCTGTTATTAACATTAATTTCTAATCAGTTTCCCCCTTTTACCGATTATTCTGTGTTGTTGCTGATATTAATCCATGCATGCTTAATGCCTGATTAATTGTCTCTATGCTTAATTAACGTTCATGCTTAATGGACATGTGAGAGGAATTAATTGGTGTATGTGTTGCTTAATCACGTAATGACAACATTGTGTTAATTTTCGCTTAGTAAATTAATTTCGGGTTGGATTAAGTGGTTGAACTGATTAGGGATAAATTCTCATAACCTAGGATAAGAGACTTGCTTTTGAATCAAGGGGAAACAACACGTTTTAGTTCTGTTATTTCTTTAATTCGAGTTTGCTTGTTGTTGAATTACAAAAACAACCCCCCCCCATTTCATTATTGTTTTATTATTACATGTTATGAACGTTTGTTTGATCATTGCTCGCTGGGAGACAACCTAGGATCACTTCCTAGATACTGGATTTTAATGTTTATTTGATTCGGGTACAACCTCGATCAATGACTGAACATGATATTTATGGTTTGTGATATATGACTAAGTGGTTTGGATTTCAATTTGGTTTTATTCATGTTTTGCTTTATGTATGTTTTAGAATCATTTATGTTTGTTTAACAAATTATGCTTTGTGTATGTTTTAAATTATTCATGTTTTACGAACTTTGGCCTTTTTTATGTTGCCAAAGGGGGAGAGAAAAATGGGTATTTTAGAAATCAAGATATTATATTTTCAAAGCCTTAAAATTAAACATAAATTCAAAAAGAAAGGGGGAGAAAGAGATGAGTGAACGGTAGAACAAAATTTGTATGTATCCTCTTGATTTCAGGATTGTCATCATCGAAAAGGGGGAGATTGCGGAAGCAAAAACTTCCAAGATTATTTTGATGATGCCAAAGAATCAAGAGTTAAGCAAATTCCAAAGATTCAAGAATCAAGTTTCAAGAATCAAGATTCAAGATTCAAGAATCAAGTTTCAAGAATCAAGATTCAAGAACAATCAAGATCAAGATTCAAGAACAATCAAGATCAAGATTCAAGACTCAAGATTCAAGAATCAAGAGAAGACTCAGTCAAGATAAGTACAAAAAAAGTTTTTCAAAACATTGAGTAGCACAAGAATTTTTCACAAAATCTTTTACCAAAGAGTTTTACTCTCTGGTAATCGATTACCAAAAGGTAGTAATCGATTACTAGTAGCCAGCATTATTTTCAAAACTGATTTACAAAGCTGTAATCGATTACCATAATCATGTAATCGATTACCAATGTTTTAAAACGTTAGATTTCAAATTTCAAGAGTCACAACTAGTGATAAAACCTTTTCAAATCATTTCAAACTTGTGTAATCGATTACACAATACTTGTAATCGATTACCAGTGTTTCTAAACATTTTGATTTTCAAATTTAAATACAAAAAGACACATCTGTTGATGTGTAATCGATTACACCTTAATGGTAATCGATTACCAGTGACTGATTTCAAAAAATAAATTTCCAAAAGTCACAATTCTTAAAGTGACTTGTTTCCGAAGAATTTTTCAAAAGTCACAACCTTTAAGTGACTAGTTTTCAAAAGAGTCACAATCTTTTAAAGTGATTAGCTTTAAAGAAATTGCCAAGAGTTACAAACTTTAATTTGAGTCATCAAATGATTATAAATATGTGATCATGGCATGAATTTCAATAAGGTTTTTACAGAACTTTCTGATTCATTTCACTTCATTTTTCTAAGAGTTTTTTTTCAATACTTTCTCTTTCAAGAAAAGATCATTGACCAAAAACTTGTGTTATTCTTCTTCTTCATTCACTTCTCCCTTTGCCAAAAGAATAGAATGACTAACCGCCTGAATTCTTTTGTGTCTCCCTTCTCTCTTTCTAAGAGAATTCAAACGACTAACTGCCAGAGAATTCTTTATATTCTTCCCTTCCCCTTAAACAAAAGATTTCAAAGGACTAACCGCCTGAGATATCTTTTGTTTCCCCTTACAAAGATTCAAAGGACTAAACGCCTGAGAATTCTTTGTTTTAACACATTGGAGGGTACATCCTTTGTGGCATAAGTAGAGGGTACATCTACTTGGGTTGTTATACTGAGAACAAGAGAGGGTACATCTCTTGTGGATCAGTTCAAGTGGAGGGTACATCCACTTGGTTGTTCAAAGAGAACAAGGGAGGGTACATCCCTTGTGAATCTTTGGCTTGTAAAGGATTTTACAAGGTTGAAAGAAATCTCAAGAACCGTTGGTTGCTTGGGGACTGGATGTAGACACGGGTTGTTTTCGAACCAGTATAAATCTTGTGTTTGTCTTCTTCTTCCCTACACTCTTTAATTTCCGCTGTGTAGTTTTAATTGTCGCTTTTACTTTTGGTTAAGTTATTGTTTATGTTCTTTACTTTCTTAACTTAGTAGTAAAAGTCTAATTGATTCTAGTAATATTAAGAAGGATAATTTTGTAATTAGTCAAAATACATTAATAATTAATTCAACCCCCCCCCCCTTCTTAATTATTCCGATGCCACTTGATCCAACAAAACCTAACCCAAGATGACTAGGCAAGACATTTAACCAGGTTGAAATAAAACCCGAGATGACCAGATGTCATCTCGTTCTCTATTTCATACAAATCCGTCAACTAAGGAAAAATTGTGCCTAACGCAAAGGACCACTCTCATTATTCTACGACAAGTATCAAAAGCTAAACATTGTATAAGTACAAGACAATAACATGCAAGTCCATGACAAGGCAAGTTACGACAAAAAAGGAAGTGCATTAAAGAAGAAAAAGCATTGCCAAAGTTACAAAGGCGGTACATCCACAAAGCCAACAAAACAAAAGAAAAATCAAAGGAAACACGGCCCATGGGGATTCCTCATTCAATTTCGAGCATTTTGACATATTATGGGCCTCAAACGGATATTCCTATCAAAAGTTATACTCGTTTCAATTTTTGGTACAAAAAAACATTTCATCGTACGTCACTGTAGGCACCCTAAATCGCCACTAGGATTGGCGGTACCACTGCTGCATGGCTATCTCGCCATCAGCAGTGGCGGTTTGCCTTTCTCGCCAGCTACAGTGGCGAGTCCACTGCCACGTGTTTGCAAGAGGCAGTTTTGCCATTGTTGCTGACGTTTTACATGGATTTTACGTAGTAAAACAACCCCATGTTGAAATTTGTTTTAAAACAGTCCCATTTCCAAAATTAGTTTGTAAAGGAAGCCTGAAATAGGCTCCTCTTATCGACTAACAAACTTATCTTTTACTTATATAAAGAAAAGAAAGGACAAATAGAAAAGTAGTTAACTTCTCTGTTCAAGTCTTTCAAGATTATTTATTTGCATTCTAACTTTGTTTTTTTTTTTCAAAATTACATTCAATATTTTATAAGTAATTTTTTTCAAAGGTTTAATTTATTTTAACATATTCCTTGAATATAATTTTAATTTATGGTACATGTCATTAAAATTTTCCATCATAAAGAGTTTGTTAGGAATAAATATGATTTGTCCTGTTATGGGATCAAATGATTATTCAATGAGTTTTGGTTTTGGTCCCCTAATGGTTCCTTATTTTCTTTTTGAAATATAATATAATAAAGTGTGTTGTTTTGGCTTTTATCAATTGTAGTGTCAACCTAAGTGAAATTACACTCTTCAAAATCTTAGTACATCTCCTGATTTTGATATGAAAAAAAAAACAGAAAACATCATCGGTCAAATTACGCCACCATAAATGATTGTAAAATTTAAATAGAATAAAATTAGAAATTTAGACAAAATTAAAGAATGAGTGCATATAAATTTGGAAATCTAAACAATTTTCATGGTTGGGTTTTTCTTTACAGCTTTTTATTGTTGGGTTAAGATCTTGTTTATGTTTATCAAAATCCAAAGCATCTTTTGCATAATTAAAGCCAGCGCCGGAGGGATATTGATTTTGGACAAACAAGGTGTAAAATCTCTCTTAAATCCGTAAATTTGGAACTTAAAATAACTAACGTATAAAAACAAGTTACTTATCTATTCTTTGTTGGCATAAAAACCAAGCACCCTGGGTTAACCACTCCCCGTTTAATTTTGTTGTAGTTCCTCTTTTCTGGCTTATATACGCCCCTTTCAATAACAAAAAAAAAAATGAATATGTAGTGTAAAAAAATAAATAATCATTTCAGCAGCAACACGTTTCCCCAAAGTAAGATCTCAATATAACAACAATAATAATCTCCAGCATGGTTGGTTAACATCATGTGTGTTAGATGATGTTTGGAATGAGGGAAGAGATCACTTTCAAGCATTTGAAAAAATTCTATTCTCTCATCCCAAACACCTCTAGCAAACATCATCTTAAAAGGATTAGAAACCACTTTCGGGACATGGATCGAAACAACGTCGCTGGACAAAGAAAAGGGTGAAATATTTTGGTACAAGGTTTTATGGATAGGTCAAAGCACGCCGCTTCAGAAAGCAGACTAAATAAAAAAGTAGCGTGTAACTACAGCAACCCTAATTTCTCTGATGAAAATCTAGTATATATAGTGGCTGAAGTTAAGTCAATCTTTTTTTCTATGATAGTTTTACCCCTCCACGGTATTTCATAACAGCGGAAGAATGAGTGGTGTTTAAGTCATTTAACACTTGTGGAATCTTTGTTTCGTTTTACAGTTCCGGACATTACTAGCACCACAATTAAATTTCAGATTTTGGTTTTTCTATTTTAGTATTTTAAATTTAATTTTAATTTTTTAAATATTTAATTGTAATATTTAATTATAAATTGATGATTTTAGTTCTCTGATAAATCATTAACAAATAATTATGATTTTAGTTATTAAGATTATTATAAATTAATCAAAATCATTAATTATTAATAATTGAATAAAAAATCATTAATCCTAATTTTTTATATTATTGTGTTGTTCTTTTTCTCCAAATACTTCTTCGGCTTCCATTGTGGCATGCAACTCCATCAGCAATACCACTACATTAATAGTATTTTATTAAAGTTTTTAAATTATTAATAATTTTTATTTAATTTATAATTAATTTAATGTCTCTTGTAATCATAATTATTAATTGATAATCTATAAAGAAACTAAAATCACAAATTTATAAAATTAAGAATCAAATATTATAATTAAAAAAAAAACAAAAATCATAAATTTAAAAAACTAGAAAAACCAAAATTACAATTCAATTGTATTTACATAGAAGTACATTTATTATTATTAATAATGGGAACACAAATTTTGTGTGTCCGTATTTTGGACTACTATATATCTATTACGTTAACTTATTTCTATTGCGCCAAATTAAATTTTATATATTGTGTTTTAGTTAAATATTTTTATTCTGACATGTCTATATTACCTTTGCTATCCCATTATAATAACTTGGCGGGATAATATTTTAATGTTATATTTTATTAAGAATAACTTTTTTATTTTAAAATAAATAAGTCTTAATTTTTTACCAATGTTTTGTTTTTATTCCATTAAATAAAAAAATAATAAATAAAATTATAAGAATTTAGCAATTTTCGTTATACTAAAATTAATATGTAAATCAATGGATAATAAAAAAAATATAACATTTCTTTATACATATTATTATTTTAACAAAATAAAAAAAACAAGGTTCTTACTTCGGTGTAATTTAAAAATAAGTTACACTGATGCGATTTATATATTATTTAATTATATAATCTAATGTGACTTATATCGTCACGTTAGATTATTTAACATATTTTTTTTGTATTTTGTAATCAAAGCTCAAGAATCATTTTGAAAATTTGATTTTTATTTATTTTTAATTTAATTTTTTATTAAAAGGAATTTTATCCCTGATTAAATCATGTTCTTCCTAATTCTAAACTTAGCCTCCACTTTCACGCGGATAATTTTTCTCATTGTCATCAATAGTAGAGCACTTTTCACAAGCTACTCTTGCGCCGCTTCATGTGTCGTTCGTGCCTTCTATCGGGCCACAATTGCAGAAGAGCTCTCGTGTTCCTGTTCTCATTCCCTGTGCAAAAGTTGAAGTTGAGTGTTATTAATATATCTTTTCTTTACTTAAAAAAAATAAAATACTCTAATTATATCTAATAAATTGATCTTGTAATTATCTTTTATCCAACATTAGAATAAATATATCTTTTATTCAAGATGAGAACAAATATATCTAATAAAATTTTGAAATATATTTTTTTTATCTTTATCTTGATTTTATTTATAGTAAATAAGTTAGAGGTGTAAATATTATGCATTTTATAGGGAAAATTGTAAATATTTTTCTCTCTAACTTGTTTATTATAAATAAAATCAAGATAAAGATTAAAAATATATATATTTTGAAATTTTATTAGATATACTTGTTCTAATCTTGGATAAAATATATAAGTTATGTTCGACAAAATTAACTGAAAGCTTAAAAGTTAGCTGAAAACTAAAATGCTAACTTATTAAATTAAAAGTACTCGGTAAAACTAGCCGTTGAAATAGCTAAAGAGTATAAAATGACAGAAAAATAATAAAATCATGATTTATTTTATAAAGGTTACAAGGAAAATAAATAAATATATTGAGAATAAAAGTGGAAGAAAATATAAAAAGTCAAAAACTAGTGTTTTAAAAAATGTAACTTAAAGTAGCGTTTCAAAAAGCATTACACTACTAGACAAAACTGTTGAACAAGTGGTATCGGAGCAGGATTCTTCTTTACAGTTTAAAAACTTCAAGAATAATTATGGTCTCATCTAACTTTCCATTTCCTGAGGGAAATTCTATTAATAGGCCTCTTGTTTTCAATGGCGAGGGTTATCACTGTTAGAAAACCCGAATGCAGATCTTTATAGAAGTCATAGATTTAAATATATGAGAAGCCTTTGAAATTGGTGTCTTTATTCCTACAATGGTAGTGGGAAATGCAACTATAGAAAAACCTAGAGAAGAGTGGAAAAATCTTACAAGAGAAATTTCAAAGAAAAGAAAGCATACATCACTTGGGAAGATAATGACATGGATTCTTCAAGTGATTCAGAAAATGAAATCATAAATCTGGGTCTCATGGCCAAAGACTATGAAAGCGAAGAAGAGCAAAGTTGATACACTAATAGAGGTTGCTCCAAACACATGGCGGGAGATGCATCAAAGTTTATTCATATTTCTCCCAAAGATAGTGAATATGTGATATATGGAGACAACAAACAAAGGTAAAATTGTTGGAGTTGGAAAAATAGTTAGTTTTAAGGCCTTTTGATATCATTTGATTCTCATATATTTTAACAAGCGGTAACATTTTCTTTTGGGCCAAGAAATGATACTTTGAACGGTATGGCATGCTCTACTCTTTTAATTCATTATAAATTGTTGAATGTTTTTCTCCTCTCTGTTCATGATTTGTTTTTGATGTTGACAAAGGGGGAGAGATAGACAAAATATATGCAAAATCAAAGAGAAGTAAACTATACAGATAAATATTGTTTTTGTTGCTCTTAACCTACAGATGATTGTCATCATCAAAAAGGAGAAGAATGTGAATCATGCAGGTTTTGATGATGCTAAAAGGAATTCACTTGATAATGATTGTCATCATCAAAAAAGGGGAGAATGTGAATAATGCAGGTTTTGATGATGCTGAGAAGAATTCACTTGCTAATGATTGTCATCATAAAAAAGGGAGAGATTGTGAATGTATGAAGACATGATTTTGATGATGTCAAAGAATAATCAAACAAGGTTGCTTTCAATATTACTTCAACAAACATTCAAAGGTTAAACATGTGGCGTCCCCAAAATAATGACTGGTTTAATAGTAATGATTTAAATAACAAAAACCATGGTAAATAATTTTTTTTTCATCTTTTTCTTTTTCATTTCTTTCTCTTTTCACAATAATTAGATTCAGAAGGAAAATCCTCACTATAGAGTCTTGAATGGCCAGTTCACAACTCTATTCGGAGTCATTTCTTTCTTATCGCTCGCAATCTCTAAACTATTTTGCTGTTTCAAAAGGCAGAGTATACTAGCCATTACTTTAGGTCGTCACGTGAAAATAATAAAACAAAATACGGTCGGTGAACTCTTTTGCAAATGAAGTTTGCTAATGCTTTCTTTTCAAATAACAAGATTAAACATAAATACATTCATCACTTAAAGCTGTCCAAATATGGGAGTTTTACAAAATAAATAGTGTCATCCAGAGCAAAGGTGTCCGCAATGGTGGCTTCAGCCACATGTATACAATCATCAAATTCCTATACAATAGGTCTACCCGTACAAAAACAAAAGAGTAAACCTAACAGTCAGTCCTAGATACACCCACCCTAAAAAAGTATATAAAACTAGTCCATAAAACTGTCTACTATGATGAAGAGCCTCCACTGATCGTCATCTCTCCAGGGCCACTATCCTCCGTAGAGTCTGCCTCGGATGTCGACATGACGTCCTCGGGAGAATCCACCTCAGGGAGTGGGTCCTCATCACCCTCTAGAAAATCAAGAGCATCCACAGCAGGCTCAGGAGGTAGCTCCTCGGGATCCTCCTCTGGGTCTTCCTCGGATGACGTTACCTCAATCACTTGGACTGGCTCCACTAGACGGTATGGTGTAGGCGTGGGTAGTATCCACTCCACAGTACGCTGAAGCGTGCGCGCGGGTTCATCTGGATGCACCAATGAAGTAGCTGTAAATCGAATCGTGCCCCGAAATCGGCACCTCGTGTTGCCTTCGAGGGTCTCCCAAGCTCCCTCTAGGCACTCCATCTCCACTCCATCAAGGATTAGCTGCACCGCCATCACGATCTACAAGAAAGAAAAGAAAGGGGTAGACTCTTTCACGCGATATCTAACTACGTAGCAACACAATGCGTCCCATAACACTACATGCAAGTAAAAGGGGTATCTCTAGGCTTTTCATCTCTGGTAATCGATTACACCTCATTGGTAATCGATTACCAGAGGTCAAACTCGAATTACATAGCTTCAGGACATGAAAACCTGTAAAATGCATTGTGTAATCGATTACACATGACTGGTAATCGATTACCAGTGGCTTATTCCTCTGTGTAATCGATTACACAGCTTGGTAATCGATTACCAGAGGCTCCTTCAACATTCCAGTCCCATTTCTAAGCCTGGTAATCGATTACACGCCTTGGTAATCGATTACCAGAAGCCCTCCTAGCTTCCTGATCTCGTTTTCAAGCCTGGTAATCGATTACCAGAGACCATCTTAGTCTCCTGTCTTTATTTTTAAGCCTTGTAATCGATTACACCCCTTGGTAATCGATTACCAGAGGCCATATCCCATATATCAATCAAAGTTTCACAGCTGGCCAGCCACCACACAAGCCTCCTTGCTTTGTGGTCTTTGTTCCTTTTATCGGTTGACTGCCAGGAGCTCGCCTGTTTAGGTACATCACAGGTTCTCACTGATTGACTATGCCCGGGTTGGGTCGGGATTGGTCAAGCTTGGTTTTGGGCAATAGCACCCCACCTGACGTCCCCAAGGTCTCCTGACCCCCGCGACATATCTCCAGGTACCACTCTGTGGTCAACGAATAAAAGCAGGAAGTCTCACCCTTCTACACTTCCTCATTTCAAGCTTGTCGGATTATGGGGTACCCATCACATGTGGTACTAGGTGGCGGTCGGGCGATGGTGCAAAATGATTCTCCACATCCACAAATCACGTATAACCCACCATCCCCTATTGCCCACCTCCAACTGAGCTCACGTACTCCCACGTAGCCCTTATCCTCGTTCCTCTCAACGCCGGGTCCCCATCAATCCTCCCAAGCTTCCACAACATCCAGGTAATTCCACATCCAATCATCATGGACTAACAAAACCAAGCAAAACAGGGCAAAGGCAGAAAACTCTACCCAAAACACAACTCAAAATCACAGCTTTTCACATACAAATACCCCAGTAACATTTCCTTCGTTCCAATTCGTTAACCGTTGGATCGACTCGAAAATTTTACTGGAAGTCTCTAGTACATAAGTCTACATTTTGACCGTTGGGATCTGCTAGTAAATATCCAGAACTCCATATGTATTACCCTTTTCACAACCAGCCATACACAAGCATTTTTCTGCACTTATACAAAATTTTGCTGCACATTTCAACAGCAAAATTCTGCATAAAGTGCAGATTTCGAAAACCACTCTTGCCTTCATCCAATTTTGCCCAAATCGAATCCTACAAGTCCCAAATCATGTATCAATCATGTCTAAACCAAGGACAAGCTTCAGACCAAAGCAACACAAAATCTAGGTATCCAAAACCCCTCAATTTAATGGATTTTCAAGGTTTGAGAAGTGAAATTGAGAATGGGGTAAATTTGGAGCAAACTCTCACCTCACACAAGTCTATAACATCAATTTAAACTTGCTCAAACTGGATTTACACCTAAAATTCCACCGAATCAAAATTTGACTCCTCAACACCCAATTTTACCCTAGAAATGGCTTTTTGTTCACTTTGGTCATTTGTTTTTCTCTCTTGCACAGCCCAAGCTTTCTCATAAGTCCTAAATGACATTTCAAGCTAGGATTAACTCACTTTAACCTCCAAATACCACTAAATCCAGATTTGGCCTTCCAACTCTCAAAACCTCACTCTTTTTCCACTCATAACACCATATTCTCACTTTCTAACCCTAGGTTAACTCTACCCTTCATCTCTAACAGTTTTCCATAAGCAATTTCAGCACATAAACATCACAAGCATCATCATAAAAACCCTAAAACTAAATGGGTAAGCTTAACTCATCCAAACATGGCAAGTTCAACATGCTTTCAACAAATTTCTTCACAAATAACTATCATGAAGCAGAAACCTAGCAAAACTACCCATCATATCTCCCAAAACCAAATACCCACGAAAATCAAGTGAGAAAGAAGTCTACCCAAACCTGAAATTTTGAAATCCCCCACGTAGAGATGTGCTTCACGACTCTGAAAATGCCTTCCTTTCGCGATTTGGAGTAGAAATGATGATCAAAGGTTGGAGCTTTGTTGGAGCTTCAATGGTGGTTGAGGAAAGAAGAAGAAAGCTACGTGAGAGAGGGAGAGAAAAGGCTTCTGAATTTTTTCTGCTGAGTGAGGGAAGAGAGAGAGAGTTGCTTTTTGGTTTAAAAAAAGGCTTTTCTCTTTCCTATTATTTTATTTTAAGCTATGCCACATGTCTCCATTTGAGTGGAACAAAAGGGCCCACTTTTTCTCTTGATGTGACTCATACTCAGCCACATGAAGAGAAAAATCTGACCTTTGCAACGCTAAAATCCTGCCTTGGTTTGCGTGCCGTTTCTCTGGTTCCAGTTCCTCGCGTTTCTCTGCGCCCGTCGGGGCCAGTTTTCGAAAGTAGGCAATATATATATCAAAACGCTCAGAATGAAACCCCGAGCGTGGTTCAGAGGTTGGTTTTGTTAAATTTTAAGTTGCACGCAAAACGATGATTTTTAGACTAATTAATTGAGAATTAACTTATAACCATCCAATTATGGATTTCTCTTCCTTAATTAGCCTAACCCGCGTATCTTTCCCCCAACATACTTACTTTAACCAGGAGTATATACCTATATACATACACTGAATAATACATATATATATAGCCATTCCAAATACACCGTTTACAAAAATTTCCGGGTAGAAATTTCCAGGATGTCACAATACTCCCACCCTTTTAGGAATTTCGTCCCCGAAATTAACTACTCTATGAACAAACTTGTGTACAATTCTCTCACCCTATCCTCTAACTCCCATGTTGAATCACCCTCATCGGTTCCCCACTGTACCTTCACCAATGCGATCTCCTTTCCTCTCAACGACTTCATTCTTCGGTCAATGATCTTCTGAGGTTGTGCTTTATAGGTGAGGTTATCCTTCACCTGTACCTCGTCCACTGCAAGTATATGTGATGGATCCGGGTTGTACCGTCTCAGTTGAGAGACATGAAACACAGGATGCAAATTCGATAAACTCGGAGGTAAAGCGATTTGATAAGCTACAGGTGCAACCTTCTTCAAAATCTGATACGGGCCTAGATACTTGGGTGTCAACTTCCTAGATTTGAGAGCTCTTCTGACCCCGGTTACAGGAGAAACCTTCAAAAACACATGTTCTGCTTCCTGAAAATCTAGTGGCTTCCTCCTTCTATCATAATAGCTCTTCTGCCTATCCTGAGATGCTTTTATCTTCTCTCGAATCAATTTCACTTGTTCGGTAATCTGTTGTAGCATTTCAGGTCCAAGAAGTACTGCTTCTCCATCATCGTACCAACAAATAGGAGTTTTGCACTTTCGTCCATATAGAGCTTCAAAAGGAGCCATACCTATACTGGCTTGGTAGCTGTTGTTGTAAGTAAATTCAATCAATGGCAAACAATCCATCCAGCTTCCTTGCTGCTCTATAATACACGCCTGAAGTAGATCTTCTAGAGTGTGAATGGTTTGTTCAGTCTGACCATCTGTTTGAGGATGATAAGCTGAACTAAGCTTCAGCTTTGTCCCCAATGCTTCATGTAGACTTGTCCAAAATCGCGAAGTGAACCTCGGATCCCTGTCGGATACAATACTGGAAGGAATTCCATGCAACCTTACTACTTCTTTGATATACAACTCCACTAGCTTCTCCATCCTATACTTCATATTCACTGGAATAAAATGAGCAGATTTGGTAAGTCGATCTACTATGACCCACACAGCATCATGTCCACGACTAGTCTTGGGTAAACTAGATACAAAATCCATAGATATGCTCTCCCATTTCCATTCCAGAATTTCTAGTGATTTTAATTCTCCTCAAATCTTGGTACATCTTAGTCATTCCTGGATGGAAACTAAGACGACTTTTATGCGCTTCTTCCAATATCTTAACTTTCAATTCATCCAAAGGTGGTATGCATATGCTCCCCTTGAATCTAATTAATCCAGTTGTGTCTTTCTTAAACTCCACCTCCTTATCTCCCATTACATCTAACACCTTGCCTTGCAAAAACGGGTCATCCTCTTGAGCCTCGCGTATATGATCTACGAATTCATTTGTGATCTGCAACGCTCCCACAAATAAGCTCTTGGGTCGCATCTCGATTGCTAGATTCAGATATCGGAATTCCTCTATCAATCTCTGCTCCAAACTCATCATAGTCGCAACATGTAAGGACTTCCGGCTTAGTGCGTCGGCTACTACATTAGCCTTTCCTGGATGGTAAGAAAGACCAAAATCATAATCCTTGAGGAACTCCATCCATCTTCGTTGCCTCATATTGAGTTCCTTCTGATCGAACAAGTATTTGAGACTCTTGTGGTCACTGAAAACTTCAAAACGAGTACCGTATAAATAATGCCTCCAAATCTTTAAAGCAAAGACCACCGCTGCTAGTTCCAAGTCATGGGTCGGATAGTTAACTTCATGAGGACGTAATTGACGTGAAGCATAAGCCACTACTCTTCCCTCTTGCATCAACACACACCCTAAACCTTGCCCGCTTGCATCGCAATACACTTCAAATGGTCTCTTAGGGTCGGGCAAAATTAACACTGGAGCTGTTGTCAACCGCCTCTTCAACTCTTGGAAACTTTGATCACACTTCTCGTTCCAAACAAACTTCTCATTCTTACGAGTCAACTTAGTTAGGGGCAATGCCAATTTAGAAAATCCCTCAATGAATTTTCTATAATAACCAGCTAACCCCAAGAAGCTTCGAACCTCCGTTGGAGTTGTTGGTTGTTGCCACTCCATAACTGACTCCACCTTGTTCGGATCCACCGCAACTCCGTCTTTAGAAATCACGTGTCCCAAGAACTGCACTTTCTCCAACCAAAATTCACATTTCGACAATTTGGCGAACAATTTCCTATCCCTCAGGATATGCAGCACAATCCTCAAGTGCTTCTCATGCTCCTCCTTATTCCTTGAATACACAAGGATATCATCAATGAACACAACCACGAACTGATCCAAGTAATAATGGAATATGCGATTCATATAGTCCATGAAAATAGCCGGAGCATTAGTCACTCCAAATGGCATGACCAAATACTCATAATGCCTATACCGAGTCCGAAACGCAGTCTTTGGGATATCTTCCTTCTTAACTCGGATTTGATGATACCCAGATCGTAAATCAATCTTCGAAAATACCGTCGCTCCCCTCAATTGGTCAATCAAATCATCTATCCTTGGTAGAGGATATTTGTTCTTGATAGTGTCCTTGTTTAGCTGCCGGTAGTCTACGCACATCCTCATACTTCCATCCTTCTTTTTAACCAATAAGACCGGCGCTCCCCACGGTGATGCGCTTGGACGAACAAATTGTTTGCTCAAAAGATCCTGCACTTGTGCCTTCACCTCTGCTAGTTCTACCGGGGACATTCTATAAGGCGCGATTGACACTGGATTCGCCCCAGGCACCAAGTCAATAATGAATTCCACTTCTCTCTCTGGTGGTAATTCACAAATATCGTCAGGAAAAACTTCAGGAAATTCCGACGCCACCGGTATACTACTAACTTCAGTGTCCCCTTCCACATTCATAGAGAATAACACCATGTAAGTTCGAACGTCCCCCGTTCCATCGTTGGTCGCATCCTCTTTCAATAGTTCATTTGGAACTACATCTCCACCAAATACTAGCATCTTCTCCTTGCAGTCTAGAAAGATATGGTTAGTAGATAACCAATCCATCCCCAAGATCACATCTAGATGAACTAAAGGTAGGCAAATCAAATCCACCATAAAAGATCGACCCTCAACAATTATAGGACACTTCAAACACACCTGAGAGGTGGTTACAGGCTCGCTAGTTGGAGTAGACACCACCATGTCATATGGTAACTCCGTCGCACATAACCCCAACCTCTCCACACATGCATGAGATATGAAAGAATGCGTGGCACCCGAATCATAAAGTACATCTAGTAGTTTATCAGCAATCAAACACTTACCCCGTATCAAATCGTCGGAGGCAGCCGCTTCTGAACCACTCATAGCAAATACCCGGGAGGGTACTTTTGGTCTTCCACCACTAGTGTTGTTGTTGCTAACATTACCGCTCCTTGTGGAATTAGTGGGTCCACGATTGACGGTGTTGGAATTGGCGGTCACCGTCGGTCTCTCGGTCACCCTTCATTCTCGAGCATAGTGGCCCACCTTGCCACAAACATAACAGCGATTCTCCTGTGTCTGCTGGAGCTGTGGGCAATTCTTCCTAAGATGCGGTCCCCCACACTGAAAACACTGCACCCGAGTCCCCCTTGACTGACTCATGTTGGATGCAGCCATGGGTTGCTTCCCCTTGTTGCTAGCATACGGCTTCATCCTCTTATTACTATCTCCTCTAAAAGGATGGTTTCTCTGTGGTCCTCCAACGCCTCTAGCTTGCCTCTCCTTCATCTTGTCCTCAAAGATCCTGCACTTTGTCACCAGCTGATTAAAATCCGTGATCTGCATATAACTAACCGCTTATTGGATCTCCAACCGAAGCCCATTCTCAAACTGAGCACATAAATCTTCCTCATTCCGAGCATCTTGGTATTGAGGCCAATACTGCAGAAGCTCATTAAACTTAGCCGTGTACTCCCCAACAGACATGTTTCCCTGCTTCAAATCCAAAAATTCCCTCGCCTTCCGCTTCCTGAGATCTCGTGGAAAGTAATTTTCCAGAAATTTGTCCTTGAAGGCATTCCAAGGAATCACGCCTCCAGGTGCAACAAATGAAGGCTTTACAAACTTCCACCAATTCTCGGCCTCTCCTTGGAGCATAAATGTTGCATAAGGAACCTTATGCTCCTCGAGGCAACCCATCGCCTCGAAAATCTTCTCCGTCTCAGCTAACCACAACCTAGCACCTTCCGGATCATAGTCTCCACTGAACTTTGGCGGGTGGTTCTTACGGAAAGCCATGAGTCCCCGATACTCCGCCGGCTCCACATCACGTTCCTGCACCAGAGTTTCCAGCACAACTGTGATGCGGTCGAGGACGTCACGGTTTGGATCCCTACCACGTCCTGCCATACCTATCCTGTAGGGAAACTATTAGTATCCACAAAATCCTATTGAGAGAGTGTACCACACAGACTATGACAGTTATAACAATATCCTTCTCTCTATACATACATATACACACAACAATCCTACTGAATCAATCACACATTCATGCTTAAGACAAGAAGGTAGAAATACACACAATGTGTGACTTAACGTCACTCCCCGAAACCTACTTCCAAGTTTCAGAGATACACAACATTCACACAGCAAGACCATAAACAGGTTCACTAGAATCCAACTTTTGCTCTGATACCACCAATTGTGGCGTCCCCAAAATAATGACCGGTTTAATAGTAATGATTTAAATAACAAAAACCATGGTAAATAATTTTTTTTTCTTCTTTTTCTTTTTCATTTCTTTCTCTTTTCACAATAATTAGATTCAGAAGGAAAATCCTCACTATAGAGTCTTGAATGGCCAGTTCACAACTCTATTCGGAGTCATTTCTTTCTTACCACTTGTAATCTCTAAACTATTTTGCTGTTTCAAAAGGCAGAGTATACCAGCCATTACTTTAGGTCATCACGTGAAAATAATAAAACAAAATACGGTCGGTGAACTCTTTTGCAAATGAAGTTTGCTAATGCTTTCTTTTCAAATAACAAGATTAAACATAAATACATTTATCATTTAAAGCTGTCCAAATATGGGAGTTTTACAAAATAAATAGTGTCATCCAGAGCAAAGGTGTCCACAGTGGTGGCTTCAGCCACATGTATACAATCATCAAATTCCTATACAATAGGTCTACCCGTACAAAAACAAAAGAGTAAACCTAATAGTCAGTCCTAGATACACCCACCCTAAAAAAGTATATAAAACTAGTCCATAAAACTGTCTACTATGATGAAGAGCCTCCACTGATCGTCATCTCTCCAGGGCCACTATCCTCCGTAGAGTCTGCCTCGGATGTCGACATGACGTCCTCGGGAGAATCCACCTCAGGGAGTGGGTCCTCATCACCCTCTAGAAAATCAAGAGCATCCACAGCAGGCTCAGGAGGTAGCTCCTCGGGATCCTCCTCTGGGTCTTCCTCGGATGACGTTACCTCAATCACTTGGACTGGCTCCACTAGACGGTATGGTGTAGGCGTGGGTAGTATCCACTCCATAGTACGCTGAAGCGTGCGCGCGGGTTCATCTGGATGCACCAATGAAGTAGCTGTAAATCGAATCGTGCCCCGAAATCGGCACCTCGTGTTGCCTTCGAGGGTCTCCCAAGCTCCCTCTAGGCACTCCATCTCCACTCGATCATGGATTAGCTGCGCCACCATCATGATCTACAAGAAAGAAAAGAAAGGGGTAGACTCTTTCACGCGATATCTAACTACGTAGCAACACGATGCGTCCCATAACACTACATGCAAGTAAAAGGGGTATCTCTAGGCTTTTCATCTCTGGTAATCGATTACACCTCATTGGTAATCGATTACCAGAGGTCAAACTCGAATTACATAGCTTCAGGACATGAAAACCTGTAAAATGCATTGTGTAATCGATTACACATGACTGGTAATCGATTACCAGTGGCTTATTCCTCTGTGTAATCGATTACACAGCTTGGTAATCGATTACCAGAGGCTCCTTCAACATTCCAGTCCCATTTCTAAGCCTGGTAATCGATTACACGCCTTGGTAATCGATTACCAGAAGCCCTCCTAGCTTCCTGATCTCGTTTTCAAGCCTGGTAATCGATTACCAGAGACCATCTTAGTCTCCTGTCTTTATTTTTAAGCCTTGTAATCGATTACACCCCTTGGTAATCGATTACCAGAGGCCATATCCCATATATCAATCAAAGTTTCACAGCTGGCCAACCACCACACAAGCCTCCTTGCTTTGTGGTCTTTGTTCCTTTTATCGGTTGACTGCCAGGAGCTCGCCTGTTTAGGTACATCACAGGTTCTCACTGATTGACTATGCCCGGGTTGGGTCGGGATTGGTCAAGCTTGGTTTTGGGCAATAGCACCCCACCTGACGTCCCCAAGGTCTCCTGACCCCCGCGACATATCTCCAGGTACCACTCTGTGGTCAACGAATAAAAGCAGGAAGTCTCACCCTTCTACACTTCCTCATTTCAAGCTTGTCGGATTATGGGGTACCCATCACATGTGGTACTAGGTGGCGGTCGGGCGATGGTGCAAAATGATTCTCCACATCCACAAATCACGTATAACCCACCATCCCCTGTTGCCCACCTCCAACTGAGCTCACGTACTCCCACGTAGCCCTTATCCTCGTTCCTCTCAACGCCGGGTCCCCATCAATTCTCCCAAGCTTCCACAACATCCAGGTAATTCCACATCCAATCATCATGGACTAACAAAACCAAGCAAAACAGGGCAAAGGCAGAAAACTCTGCCCAAAACACAACTCAAAATCACAGCTTTTCACATACAAATACCCCAGTAACATTTCCTTCGTTCCAATTCGTTAACCGTTGGATCGACTCGAAAATTTTACTGGAAGTCTCTAGTACATAAGTCTACATTTTGACCGTTGGGATCTGCTAGTAAATATCCAGAACTCCATATGTATTACCCTTTTCACAACCAGCCATACACAAGCATTTTTCTGCACTTATACAAAATTCTGCTGCACATTTCAACAGCAAAATTCTGCATAAAGTACAGATTTCGAAAACTACTCTTGCCTTCATCCAATTTTGCCCAAATCGAATCCTACAAGTCCCAAATCATGTATCAATCATGTCTAAACCAAGGACAAGCTTCAGACCAAAGCAACACAAAATCTAGGTATCCAAAACCCCTCAATTTAATGGATTTTCAAGGTTTGAGAAGTGAAATTGAGAATGGGGTAAATTTGGAGCAAACTCTCACCTCACACAAGTCTATAACATCAATTTAAACTTGCTCAAACTGGATTTACACCTAAAATTCTACCGAATCAAAATTTGACTCCTCAACACCCAATTTTACCCTAGAAATGGCTCTTTGTTCACTTTGGTCATTTGTTTTTCTCTCTTGCACAGCCCAAGCTTTCTCATAAGTCCTAAATGACATTTCAAGCTAGGATTAACTCACTTTAACCTCCAAATACCACTAAATCCAGATTTGGCCTTCCAACTCTCAAAACCTCACTCTTTTTCCACTCATAACACCATATTCTCACTTTCTAACCCTAGGTTAACTCTACCCTTCATCTCTAACAGTTTTCCATAAGCAATTTCAGCACATAAACATCACAAGCATCATCATAAAAACCCTAAAACTAAATGGGTAAGCTTAACTCATCCAAACATGGCAAGTTCAACATGCTTTCAACAAATTTCTTCACAAATAACTATCATGAAGCAGAAACCTAGCAAAACTACCCATCATATCTCCTAAAACCCAATACCCACGAAAATCAAGTGAGAAAGAAGTCTACCCAAACTTGAAATTTCGAAATCCCACACGTAGAGATGTGCTTCACGACTCCGAAAATGCCTTCTTTTCGCGATTTGGAGCAGAAATGATGATCAAAGGTTGGAGCTTTGTTGGAGCTTCAATGGTGGTTGAGGAAAGAGGAAGAAAGCTACGTTAGAGAGGGAGAGAAAAGGCTTCTGAATTTTTTCTGCTGAGTGAGGGAAGAGAGAGAGTTGCTTTTTGGTTTAAAAAAAGGCTTTTCTCTTTCCTATTATTTTATTTTAAGCTATGCCACATGTCTCCATTTGAGTGGAACAAAAGGGCCCACTTTTTCTCTTGATGTGACTCATACTCAGCCACATGAAGAGAAAAATCTGACCTTTGCAACGCTAAAATCCTGCCTCGGTTTGCGTGTCGTTTCTCTGGTTCTAGTTCCTCGCGTTTCTCTGCACCCGTCGGGGCCAGTTTTCGAAAGTAGGCAATATATATATCAAAATGCTCAGAATGAAACCCCGAGCGTGGTTCAGAGGTTGGTTTTGTTAAATTTTAAGTTGCACGCAAAACGATGATTTTTAGACTAATTAATTGAGAATTAACTTATAACCATCCAGTTATGGATTTCTCTTCCTTAATTAGCCTAACCCGCGTATCTTTCCCCCAACATACTTACTTTAACCAGGAGTATATACCTATATACATACACTGAATAATACATATAGATATATAGCCATTCGAAATGCACCGTTTACAAAAATTTCCGGGTAGAAATTTCCAGGATGTCACAAAGTATTGCTTCAAGATTAATACAAGGTTGCTTCAACAAACAAGCATTGCTTCAAGATTCATTCAAATCAGCTTTTTCCTCAAAACACATTGTTTTCAACATATCAAGGCACTGGTAATCGATTACCAGGCAGTGTAATCGATTACTAGAAGACAATTTTGCAAATCAACTTCTTAAAAGGGTTTGAAATTTGAATTTTGAAAGTTGTAATCGATTACCATTGATGTGTAATCAATTAGCAGCAACGAAACTCTTGAAATTCAATTTAAAAAGTCATAACCCTTCAAAATATAAATGTGTAATCAATTACCAGAAACCTGTAATTAATTACCAGTGAAGAATTTCAGAAAAAGCTTTTTGAAAAGACACATATCTTCAAACCATTTTGAAAAGGCACGAAAGGCCTATATATATGTGTGTGTCTGACTTCAAAAAGCAAGAGAGAGATATTCTAAGAGAACTTCATTGTCAAATGTTTTCTCAACAACTCTTGGGCAAACACTTGCAAATCTATTGAGAGTTCATCCAGGAATATCAAATTGTATTATCCAGTCTAAAAGAGAGAAATCTTTCTGTTCATCTCATAAAGTAAGTTATAATCAAGAGACTAGTTGTCTCTTGAATTGTGAGTTTCCTGAACACAAGGGAAAGAGATTCCTTAGGTGTTCAGAAGTTGTAAAAATGTTTTTTACAAAGTTAGTGATAATCTCAAGTGGGTGACTTGAGGACTGGATGTAGGCACGAGAAGTGGCCGAACCAGTATAAATCAAGTTTGCATTTCTCTCTTCTCTTATCTCATTTATTTATTGCAATCAATTTTATCTTACACATTTAAAAGAACATTGTTAAATTGATTGCTTCTTCTTCTTCTGCATTCTAAGCTTATCATTTAAAAGGGGGTTAAAGTTTGTTAGTGGGAAAATTGTACAACTTAATTCACCCCCCTCTTAAGTTATTGAGGTCACTTGTCCAACAAAAACACTTTTTACGTCGGTTAAAAGACACATTCGATGATGGTTCTTAACCATCGTCGTAGGCAATGTCGTAGAAAGTGAAGATTCCGTGAAAAATCGTATTAGAAAAAGGTACCCTTCTAAGACGGTTTTTAGCTAAAAATCGTCTTAGAAGGGTCAACTTTCTAATACGATTTTTCATAGAGCCGTCTTAGAATGTATTTCTTTTAAAAAAATTAAAATATATTGAGGATTCTAAGCTGATTTTGTCAAAATATTTTTTAGATAATTGTCTTAGAATGTGCTTTTTTTAAAAAAATTTAAAAACCACAATTGAACCACATGCATACACTGAAAAAAAATTTCAAACATTTATATAATTTTCTACAATTGTGAAATTTTATACATAATTTATATAATCTAATACTATACATGTAAAAATTCTCAAAAAAAAAAATTACTCAAAATTCATGATATTCACCATCAACAATAAAAAGGCATGTGTCTTAAACAAAACAAACAAGTAAATAGAAAACTATTATTAAGTGAATTTCGTATGAGTATATGGCAAAGAAAAATGTGAAACGATTACCTCAAAGCCAAGCCGAATCAATTGATAATATTGAGCAATAATTTGACAAGATCCTGTCAACATAAATACAAGGAATTGGGAAGGACAAAAGAAAAAATAATATTATGCTAAAACATTCATATGATTGCTATAGAAACCAAATAACACTAATTGTTTTCCCCATGCTTATTATGACAAGTATCTAATCAACATATTTAACAATTAGATCTATACACACAATCCTTTATCACATGTATGATCCAAACAAATTCAATGGGGTTGAACTCAATTTTGTTTGCAAGAACACAAGTTAGTTTTCCTCACAAAATAGCTTGCAAACAACAACACACAAACAAATCTATTTGAAATCTAGCAATAACATGTAGAGGTCTCATAAAATCTACATTTTGGGGTAGGACTTAAGCAGATTCAAAATTATCAAAGGCAAACTGAATATAAAATTATCAATAAAACATCATTTTTTAGACAGTAAGGCATTATTCATTTAGACATAACATAACACTCTAAGCTGAAATAAGATAGTTGTTGCTCACTTAAAAAGGGTTTCAATGGATTATGTCATTCAAACAAGGAAACAAAAGATAGATTCTTCAAAACAACTATTAATTGCATTTGAGACATATACAAATAATGCCTAAATTGCATATAGATACAAAGATATTAATTGCATAAAAAAATCAAATACATGTATCAACTCATACATTTGTTACCTTTGGAGAAATTCAATGTGAAAGTGGGCTGATCAATCTTTCAATCTCAAACTTGGTACATGTACTAGTACGTGGTACCTATAGGCATGCAATTCGTCACTTTTACATTATTATTATAGGACTTTCTTCAAAGAGAACCTGTATGCAGCATGTGATAAGGTGAATTCCGGTAAGCGATACAAAGGATTATTGAGAGAATTCTTAAATGTACCTATTTCCCATGATATGATCATGCTCCTTGGTTCTACTATAAACTAAAGCATTTTGGTTCTACTATATTTCAAAGTAATTTTTAGGATTAAATGTAGCAATTTCCCATGATATGATCATGCACCTAACACAAATTAAAAGTTGTTTGAAACTACATGGCATCAAAAATAATTTGAGACCTACCTGCACATTAGCCCCAGTAACTATGTTGGGCTTATCATATCGTTTGCCTTTTGTTTTTCTCTTTGTCTGGCATTTCCTTTAATAAGCTAGACCTACCAACATTATTGCCTCTGATGACCCCACAGTTCCCACACCTATTGCAGTCTCATCATCACATATAGGAACATGAATAGATTTGCTATGATATTAACACATCGGTTCTGCAGAATTTAACAAAATGAAACTAATCAATCTTTTAGTCTCAAACTTCATCTGAAAATAATCATATAAGGATCCATATATAATATCAGTATCTTCAAATTTACTAGTGAACTTTAGATATAGAACATTGGTATGCAATGATTTTGTTTAAAACAAAGTAATCTACAATAAATCTTCATCTGACAACGAAAAACATAAGATCTAAGAAGTTACCATCAGATATAATAAATTTTCATTAGTGTAAAAAAAATCAGCAATACTTTATTTTTCTTAATACCCCTACCTTTTCTTTGAAAAATTCCCTTTAATAAAAAATGCAACTTGAGTAGAGAATAATAATTTTAGGGGGGCAGAGGAAGGGGGAAAATTAGAAATATTTGGCATACAAAAAACTAAAATTCTACATAATTAAACAAATGAATAATCAAACCTTTTCCACACTTAATAACTTCAAAACATAAAACATATTTCCCACAATTGTAGACTACTAGTATTTTTTAAAATCCTTTTTTGACAGACTGAACTTCAAGGACCTAAATATCATATCTAGATCCAAAATTCCTTTGCATGTTTTTAGCAGTCTCATGAAGCAGTCATTCTCTTAAACCACGGTCCATTGTGACATGAAAGTTTGGATTAAGGTTGCAGGTAGACTACAAGACTTTATACCACTAGTAATTTCATAAAGGAGAGATAGGTACCTTTGCAACTATGTTTGCACCACTGACAATGGAGTAAAGGCTATTGACCTTCTTTGCAACCACAAATTTGATAGATGGAAAACTATTAGACAGCTTCATTTCATATTTCCTTGCATCTCCAACTATATCTATATAAACCTGCAAGGAACAAATTATGCTTTTCTCGCCTCAATAATTGAATTATCATCTACTTACTACTTAATATCACACCCAATATACTTAGCAACAACAAGGTTTAACAGACTCTCTTTTGGTACTTAATTCCACTTAATGTCCAAGGGAAAAAAATTAACCACATTGCTCTCATTGAACCTCTAATCATTTGAGCTACATGTTCATGGTCTATGATATTATAAGAGGACAATAAGCAAAAAGTATCATAGCACCAGTCTTGATTTTCTATCAACTCCAAATCTTATAAGGAAAAAATAAAAATGCTCATCCCAATGGCAGAGGTGTGAGACTTGAGAGGCATTGAAAGGAGAGTACTTAATTAGTGGAAGTTGTAATATGAAAGAATGAAGATGTGTTCATTTATGTTGCTTGGCTGTGATAAGCCATTAAGTGTAGTGACCATTCAAGAAAATGCACTAGCAGTACAAAGATACAAGCCAACACACAAACTTTGATACACTAAATGACCTTGGAATGATGACAAAGCTTTTAGGTGCTTTAATACACCAAAAACCCTGTACAAAACCAAATAATTTTGGAAGCATACTTGATGTAGCAAACCCAGTGCATGAAATTGTACAAGGGATGCTCTTGATTCAACAAATTCCTAAACCTCATTGCTCCATCTTTTTACAATTGCAGGATACTTAGGATACTTGATAACTCAGTACTTCACAGGAGCTACTAGTTTTTTATTAGGATACTTGATAACAAATATCCCTTGGATCACTACTAACTCAGTACTTCGCAGGAGCTACTAGTTTTTTTTTTTTTTTTTATCAAATTGCTGTATGTCGAGTATGATTTTGATATTATAACCCCCTCCAACCACTGTCATAGAAAATATCAAATATCACCAATATATTTGACACTTATTTTTCGTATCTTTACATTATTAAGTTGCATTGATATTTTGGTGTAGAAATAGTATATTCACCATATATATGTGTATATATATATATATATATATATATATATATATATATATATATATATATATATATATATATATATATATATATATATACACACACACACACATATAAATAATAAGGATTAAGCTTACTGTCGCAGAGAAATGAAAGAAAAGGGATAGGAATACATAAAAGTTGAAATTTGGAAACAAATGTTCTCAAAAACATCTTTTAGTGTAATTATCTCTTTTAAATATTTAGTAGTTAATATGCAAGTCATATTTGATGTTTTCTAATGGTCACATAACATGGTAAAGTTCATAATGAAACAAAAATAGAGAAATGTTATTAACTAATATTTGTATGACATTTTCTGATCTGTATAATTTAAAAATCTGAGCAGGCTCCGAATTGTTAAGATACTCTTCCTTCTTCCTTGCAGCTTGTGCCTCAATCATCTTCTGGTTAGCTCCAAGCATTAACTTGCTTTCCACACTACTTTTGTAACCCACTACAACAAAAATGAAAAGTACTTTGGATTGGATTACTAAATAGAACTGTTGATCTTATCTTTATGCAAGAACTTACAAGATTTTTTGCTTTATTCCCAAATCATAGTCACTTATTTATTTTCAAGGGAAGTCCCATTTCAACTTTATTGTTAATGGATTGAGAAATTTTTGCACGGAGCAGTTAAATGTAAGAGAAAAAGCCTTGATATAATTTGTAATTTATAGAAGATCAAAAGAAGAGAGGTTTATAGAAACTCACAGGAAGAAATTTGACTTCTTTCTTCGTAATGGCTACTGTGCTACCAAGGCAACCTGAGCGCTGTCAGAAATAAATCATGTGTGTAATAATAGTGTATTATGCATAGTCAAAATCATTTCTAGACAAAACCAACTAAATTATTATGAAATTACTTTAACTAATGTACTCTGAAGCAAAAAAACAAAGATGTAATTTACTGCTATCATAACACGACTACATGACATACTTGTGCATTTTAATAAATTCACATATAGTAGGCACCTAAGCTAAGACCCATCCAATAAGCCAATCATTGATGAGTTTTCCTTGTTCACATTGTTCAGCATTGGACCAAAAATACAAGAGAGAATGCAGGGGGAAGCCATAGCCACCACAATTAGGAGTCTAAAGCACATATAAAATTACTACATACAACTAAAAGTGATATATAAATTTTTTGCTTGATCAAGGAGGGAAAGTAGAAGAAAGGAAAAAGACTATACAATTTCAAATTTCAATTTCTATACTTCCTGGTTTCCAGTTTGTGCCATCTTTAAGGGTTTCCTATGAATCATTGTCCATGCCAAGGGTGAAGAGAGCAACTGCTTGAAGATAGTATGCAGTGGGCCAAGTGGGAGATGTTGATTGAGCTTGCATGGCATCTCCAAGTGCTTCTTGTGCCATGTCATTCATCAGGTAGCACAAGCAACGATTAGTGATACCATGGTTCCACCATCAATGAACTACACACAAAACAAGTATTGTCAAATTTTAACATAATAACATTTCCCTATTTCTGCAACTGGCAAGATATATAATAACATTTTAAACTATCCCCAACCATAATTTCCAAAAGCTTTTAGATGATTCTAAAGTGACAAGCCCTTTATTCTACCAATCCATCATCACTATTCTAACAAAAATATTCAACTAGTTAAGGCAAATGTTGGTGGACTTGCCAGAAAATACTTCATTAAATTGACAATGGAAAACTTCTTATATATTTTGCAAAGTTGAAGGATTGACACTGACATTACGAAGAATTGAAGTTCAGATGTTTGAAAATTTATTCCTAGAATTTCTAGCTGACTTACTTGTGTATAGCAGTCAATGGCCATGGAGAAGTCTCTAGCATGAAAAGCAGAATCGCCTTGCTTCTTAGAATTTAGAGTTTCTTGTATTTGATTTGTTCACATTTGAAACAACAGCTGTGATATAATGAAAGGGCACAAATGGATTAATACTATCATTTTACAAGCAAGATCTTGCTCTACTAGGAACTACAAAAAAATTAGTGAAGAACACATTTTTTGCCATACTACAAAAAAATATCAGCAAATATAAGCTCAAAATCCTTAAATAAAATAATATTATGCTACCAAAAATGCAGGATATAGACCTACAAAATATAGACATTAAGTTTTCCTTTAAAGTAGGACTTCGGTACTAACTCTTAATTTTGAATCAACATGTTCAACTCCAACAGTACCTACATTCAAGGTCAATAATGTATAAATATTGAAGACCAAACAAAGAGAAATATATAAAAGCCAAATTAGGTCTTAGACATAATAGGGCAGAAAACTGAATACACTTTCAAGATGTATTAGAAAATGATTAAACAATGGTTAATGATCTTTTTCTCCTTTCTTATATACCCTTTTCTTTATTATACAAAATTTTACCCCACCCATTTGCAAATTTAGCCAAGGGCTAGAACTTGTAGGTTCTATGGTTCCTCATCCAATTGTATCCAAATATATGGATATCAAAATGCAGTCAGCTCCAAACAAGTAATGTGCTTCAATTACTTCTAGACTTTGTGAAGAAGTATAAGAAATTTACCTTATAGCTAGGAAATTCATACCAGCAAATATTTATAAGAGTACATTAATCTATGACCCCTCAAAAAAATTATATATGCATATGAAACATTTATAAGAGTACTAGTACAAAAACAGTAAAAAGGAAAACTATTTCCAACAAATGTTTGCAATCAAACAACATCTTCCATGGTCAGCCAACATCAGCCAACATCAGCATCTTTCACGGATAATCTTCTACCTGCACAATAGAAATACAATATTACTCAAATGTGATTCTGAACAAAGACATAAAATTTGACACTTCTTGTTCCCCTTCATCTTTGCTTTGTGAATATCAGCTTCTTCGTGCCATAATTACTGCTTTTTCCCTTTCATTTAGTGACATTGCTCAGGGTAAAATACCCCCAGTCACAAAATCTCAAGTGTACAATGATTAGAATTACTCCTTGATGACATTGTTATCACATCTTAGTGAGATATCTAGCAGTGTAGCACATCATGGTTCTAATTATAAAAAAAAACCTAGTCTTTAGTATGTGGAAAAAAAATGCTATTCACAAGCTTAGCCAAATGTTTGTTTTCCCATTATAAGTGTTGTTACATCTATAAATTTAGGTTATATAAGAATGATTATGAGAATGCTATCCAAATAGCTATAGCTTATTAATTAGTCAAGTAATTAATTTATAAGAATGACTTGCCAAATAAACTCCTAATATGATTTTTTAAAGGATTTTTGTATTTATTTTTTTTTGAAGAAAAAAGAAATACTCTGAAACCTTTTTTTCTTAAGCATGTATGTTGAAATATTTGATATAGATGCTCATAGTTATGTGCACAAAACTGGTAAACTTCCATATCAATAAGGATTGGCGGCGAAGCCGCAAAGATACAACGACATTCATTAGGGAAAATAAGAGTTTGGTAAAATAAGGGGGCAGGGGTTGAGGAAGAATCAATTGCTCACAGAGCATGCTAAAACACCTAAATATTCCACACAGTTATTGAAACAACCCAATACTGAGAAATTTTTTCTTTGGTGTATTATAAAGCAAAACCAAATGACTTGGAAAATTCTACTTTCTTATACCATTCACTTGGCAAGTTCATTGCGGATGAGTTTTGCTACGACAACCATGTTTGTGAGGGCTAGTTTCACCTCAGTGTGCTTACAAGTCATGAGCCCACAGTCAGGGTTCACCCACAAGATGTTGTTCTTGAGCATTGCCAGCATCTTGTTGATTTTGTAAGCAATTTCTTCAGTTAGTGGTATTCTTGGGGAGTGGATGTCATAGATACCAGGGCCAATTCCAACACCATACTTCACACCTTCATGGAAGACTGACAAAAGCTTCTCATCAGAGCGAGAGTTCTCAATGGTGACAGAAGCTTCCTTTCCTGCTGTAATGTGAGTGTTTGATGTAGCTCCATTGGAGCTTCTAGGCCTTGGATCTTCTTCATCAATGGAGTCCTTTGCTTTTTGAATTTTAATGGCAGCGGAATGGAGAAGAAGAAGAGTTGAGAGGAGACGCCACTTCAAGGAGAAGATGAGTCAAGAAGAATCTCACCACCATAGGAAGCCATGGATAAGAGCTTGAAGGTAGGAGAATATGAGTGGAGGGAGAAGGAGAGAAGGAGTACGAAATTTTTTGCCTCAAAAGAGGTCTGAACTTTGAAGTATAATTCTCAAATGATCAAAGTTGAAAAAGTGCACACACATGGCCTTTATTTATAGCCTAAGTGTCACACAAAATTGGAGGGAAATTTGAATTTTTATTCAAATTTCACTTGAATTTGAAATTGAATTTATGGAGCCAAATTTTGGAGCCAAAATTTCACTAATTATGATTAGTGAAATTTAGCTATGGTTCAGCCCACTAATCCAAGATTAAGTCCAAGATTCCCACTAAGTATGCTTAGGTGGCATGAGGCATGTAAAGCATGATGGACATGCACAAAGTGTGACTATATATGATGTGGTAATGGGGTGTAGCAAGCAAATGCTCACCTCCCCTTCTAAAATTTAATTGGATTTGACTTCTCCCAATTTAATTAAATTTATTTTCCAACACACACATCAAATATTCACTTAATGCATGTTAAATTACAAAACTACCCCTAATACAAAAACTAGTCTAGGTGCCCTAAAATACAAGGGCTGAAAAATCCTACATTTCTAGGATACCCTACTCACATTATGGAGCTCTAAATACAAGGCCCAAAAATAATGAAACCTTAATCTAATATATACGAAGATAAGTGGGCTCATACTTAGCCCACGGGCCCGAAATCTACCCTAAGGCTCATGAGAACCCTAGGGCCTTCTCTTGCATCTCTGGCCCAATCTTCTTGGAGTCTTCTATCCAATTCCCTTGGGGGGTAGGATTGCATCAGTGTTGGGCTCGGATATTATGTTTTTTCCTCTTTCAAACAGCACCAAGCACACATGCGATTTTTATTTACCACAAAGTTGCTGATTCCCAACGGCACACATCCGTTGTTGAGGTTGATTCCAGCAATGGTGCAAATCTTATGATTGTTCGACGCTGGAGCGCAAAAAACGTAGGAATGTGAGAGAGACAGAGAGAAAGAGAGAGAGTAAGTATGGTTTGTTTCTAGGGATTTTGGAACTGTGTGAAGAGAAAAAGAGAGAGAGAGAGAGAGAGAGAGAGTGACGCGACGAAGAAGTCGAGGCACTAGCTCCCTCAGCGTCGCGATGAAGAAGTTGAGGTGACGAAGAAGGAACATGAGAATGAGAGAGAGAGAGAGAGGGGGGGGGGCAGTACGTTGCCCGATAAAAGAGAGAGAAAGCAAGAAACTAAAAATAGTAAACATTCAAAGACGGTTTTGCGAAAATCGTCTTTGTTTTAAAGTATTCAAAGAAGGTTTCGTGAAACCTGTCTTTCAAATGTTCATAATATTTACAAACTGGCATCATTAAACAAATGAAGATGGTTTTTTTACGATCGTCGTAGATACTTGTCATGCCCTAATTTCGTCCGGGGACCATCTGTTTGCTGGGATGCGACCCTCGTTTGACAACTTCGAGGTACTTGGCACCCATCGTTAGGCAATCTGTGAAGTTTCGTGACATGCCGGAACTCAAAAGGAAGCATTGTTGCACAATCCGTGAAGTTCCGTAACATGCCGGAAGTCAAAAAGAAGCATTGTTGTGCAATCCGTGAAGTTCGCCAACATCCAGGAAGCCAAAGAAGGGATGATTGCGTAATCCGTAAGGTTTCGTGACATTACGAAAAGAAAACAAGTATCGTTACATAATTCGTAAAGTTCCGTAACGTTACAGAAAAAGAATCAGCAAAAAAAGGTAGGGATGTATTTAGTAAACAGGGGGTGCAAATAGCAACCAGGCCCACTTGGGCCTTCCAGGAAGTTCTCCAGAAGACGGTGCCTTCTGGAGGAAGCAACCTAGCTCGCCTGGGCGAGCTGGGTGGCAAGCTCCTACCTCATTTTCCTATAAATAGGGGGAGGAGGGAAGAACAAAAATGTTCAACCCTCCTGATATCTGAGAATCACTTAAAATTAGTGAAAAAAAATTTTCCGTGAAGAAAATCCAAGCCGAGGCGCTTCTGTAACGCTTCCGAGATGTTTCCGTGGGTGATTTTCTCGAAGATCTTCCACCGTTCTTCGTTCATTCTTCGTCGTTCTTCGGTCTTCAATCGGTAAGTTCCCGAAATCGAACCTTTCAATTCATTCTATGTACCCTTAGTGGTCCCCACTTGTTTCGCATGCTTTTATTTTCATTTCATTTACTTTTCATACCCCCTTTTGACGTGCTCTAGTCATTTATTTAAGTCATTTTCTCGCCTAATCAAAAATAAAATAAATTTCCACCGATCATTCGTATTGTAACATCCTTTAATTTCTGTTAAAATGAAATCCGATCGTTTGGTCATGCCGTAACCACGTTTAAAACCAAAAAGAGGCAAAATAATAATATAATAATAAAAAAATATCTTTTAGTAAAATAATCAAAAAAATCAACCGGACGTTTTTTCTTTGGGATTTTTCTTTCTTAATCGAATTGACTAGTAACCAAAGTGAAACTAAGGCTAAAATCAATTCATAAATCAAACTTTTGTCATCACCTAAAAAAGCCATTTTAAGGTCCAAACACCTTAAAATGGTCTTTTCCGCCTTTATTAGTTAAACGTAGATTTCTAAGAAGCCTAAAATCAACACGTAGTTTTATTACCTCTTGCAAAAAATAACAAGAGCTCATTAATGGTCCAATGCCTTAATGTTTTCTCTCCTTTCAAAAGAATCGAAAGATTGTTTAATGGTCCAATGCCTTAAATGACCTTTCATTCAATAAAAACATATTTTGCAAAAAAGGGATAAAAATAGTTTAACCAACGTTTGGTTCTCAAAGAACTACGTAGGTCTGATTTCCTTATCACAAATTGAGGAATACATAGGAGCAAGGGAAACACCCTCATCGACCACAAAAAGATAAAAAATATAAAAGGTACAAAAAGACATAAAGACGTAAAAGGGAACATAAAACAAATTGAAGTCATATTCGCACACTTGATTAAAGGTTGTCGTCCTTTGTGACGGACGCGTGGGGTGCTAATACCTTCCCCGTGCGTAAATATAACTCCCGAACCTTTCACTTAAAGTTCATAGACCACGTCTTTTCTGGTTTTTTCGACGTTTTCCTCAAATAAACGTTGGTGGCGACTCCGTGCGTATTCCTTTCTTGGAAGACGCATCACGCGAATCACGCATCGCCCTCCCGCCGAAGGGTAGTTTGCGATAGTTGGCGACTCCGCTGGGGACTATTTTTAGAGAGTTAGGCCTTCTAATCTTGTGCAATATCATGACTTCCGTTTTTGTCTTTTTCTTTGTCTTTTTTCTTATGTTCTTGTGTATATAAAATCTTTTGATGCTTTTAGTATGTTTTAAAATGTATGTATGAGGTAAATATTTATTCATTTTGTGCACACAAACACCAAAACTATTTGCACACACAGTGAGTTGAAAAAAGGGCCCTATACCCGGGTTCGTGGGAACATAAGGAGTGGAGGTTGTGATCATGCTAGGTCTCCAACTTGCTTGATTACAGTGAACCCTCATCTAGAGTTTTTCTCTTTGATAACATATTGTTGCTAATAGTCCCTACTGCTGCAATATGTTCTTCGAAGGGGATAATACCTCTAGAGACCATCAAGAGAGATATAACCACCTTGGGAATTATCACTAAAAAGCCCTTTTAGCTCCCTCACATGTAGGTCCCTAAAATAGGGGCACGGAGCAAACACGCTGCGTGCCACTTTTCACACTGCCATGCATGTAGTCCTAAGTGTCATGTACCCCTTTGCTTATATTTGGTTGTGAATATTGTCGTACTATGTACATCCCCGTGTTGTGCCTTTCGCATAGGCATCATGCATGAGTTCTGTCTTGATCCCCTCTCTTTGGCAAACCAATGGAGGGTTCGTGTCACCTTCTTAAATACATACGTCGGGCACTGTGCTACCCCAAGACTTTGTATCTAAGAAGGAGACAATTTCCCGGGCTCCCGTATTCATAAATTGCATCTATATCATATGCATTTCTTCATGCATCCATCCATTCCACCATGATAGATGTCGGAGTTTTGATTCGCACTTGATTTTGTTTCACTTTAGTAAAACATGGGATCAAGTCAAACGCCTTCGCTTAAAAGGAGGTTCTATCAAGTCAAGGTCAAGAGCCTAGGAATCACCAGTCTAAAAGAGTTAGGGTAGTTGATGGGTCAGCTCCAGCGGCAAGCTTTTCGCAAAGCTTACGGTAAAATCTAGGACCTTGCCATGGTAGAAGTCTCCACAGAGGCCATTGCCTCCCTCGCCCAGTATTATGATCAGCCGTTGAGATGCTTCACTTTTGGGGACTTCCAGCTATTGCCCATGGTGGAAGAATTTGAAGAGATCCTAGGATGTCCTCTAGAGGAAGGAGACCATACCTCTTCTCAGGGTTCTATCCCTTATTAGCTAGAATTTCTAAGATAGTCCAAATCTCGGCGCAGGAATTAGACTACAGAAAGAAAGTAAAAAATGGGGTGGTTGGAATACCGAGAAAATGTTTGGAGGCAAAAGCAAGAATCTGGGCAAATAGAGGCGAATGGGCCCCGTTCATAGACATTCTCGCACTGTTGATCTTCAGAGGAGTCCTCTTTCCAAATGTGGATGGGTTGGTGGACCTAGCAGCGATCGACGCTTTTCTCGCTTATCATGACCACAAGGAAAGCCCGGTTGTCGCTATGCTAGCCGACCTATATGACACCTTCGATCGAAGATGTGAGAAGAGCAGTACGAGGATTGTTTGCTTTACTCGGGCTCTCTATGTATGGTTGGTTTCACACCTTTTTCGCCAGGAGGTAAGGCATGCTTGCCCGCTAGAAAGCCATCGTTCATGCACAGAGAAAGGAGGGGCAAATTGGGACCGACTCTTAGCAAACAAAGAAGGAGCGTCTGTCAGCTGGTTCCTTCGATGGAAAGAAGGAGGAACCGAGGTTCTTATTTCGTGCGAAGGATTTCCGAATGTTGCCTTGATGGGGACAAGGGGTTGCATCAGTTACAATCTCGTTCTTGCTATAAGGCAACTTGGCTACCCTATGAGAGGGACACCACTAGAGGAAGAGCTCACGCCTGTCATTTCACGAGGTTCCAATAAGACCAACGTGGAGGTACTTCAGAAGGTCCGCAAGGCCTGGGAGGCGGTGCAAAAGAAGGACAAAGAACTCAGAGGCAGTAACAATGGGCCCATCGGTGGCTACCATAAGTGGTTGAAAGCCCACGTGCAAGGTTTGGATTGGCTCCCGAGTTTGAGAACCGCTAAAAGGGAGGAAGTTGAGGCACCAGAGGTAGACGAAGAGATGCAGGCCCTTAGGGCAGAACTCGAGCAAGCCTAAACAGTCAAAGAAAGGTTCAAATCAGCAGCTCTGAAGATCTGAAAGGAGAATGTCGAACTGAGAGATATAAATATAGCTACCACCAAGGCCTTGGAACAAGAGACCAAGAAGGCTCGTAGGGAAGAGCACGGCCGGAACAAGTTCTGAGGGGCTCTGTGGGGCAGCAACAGCGAGCTTAAGCTCCAGAAGGAGGAAAGGGACCACTCACGAGTAGACAGTTTAATCTTGAGAGATGAGTTGAACGTTTGCTCAGGGTCCAAAAGAAACTTGTCTCAGCGGTTATGCGAGACAGAGACCAACATGCTAGTCATCGTCAGGATCCAAACCTTGAATGATGGGTGATCAAGAGGAGACACAGGAACAGATGAAAGCCAACATGTCGGCTTTGAAAGAACAAATGGCTTCCATGATGGAGGCCATGTTAGGAATGAGACAACTCATAGAGAAAAACGTGGCCACCGTTGCCGTTGTTAGTTCGGCTGCCGAAGCAGACCCAACTCTCCTAGCTACCGCGCACCATCCTCCCCCAAACGCGGTAGGACGAGAAAGGAGCACACTGGGGCACACCAGCAACCCCCATTTGGGATACAACCAGGTGGCTTACCCTTATGGATTACCACCTAATTACATGCCGCCAGCCATGCATAATGACGCAGGTCATGTCCCTTCCCCCACCCTTGAAGGGGAGCCTCCTCGACAGCCCGACGAGGTTCACGAGGATCATCGAGAGTATGCCCAAGGGGATGTCGATTTCTACCCCCCAATCCCTGTCGAGGGGCCGGCACCCAACACATTGCCTCAGCACAACCCCACAGCACAACCAATATTCTTGTCCACAGAAGGACCACCCCTGGCGGCGGAAGAAAGAAGGAAACTCGATCTCCTCGAGGAGAGATTGAGAGCTGTTGAAGGCTTTGGTGACTATCCGTTCAAGGACATGATGGATCTTTGGTTGGTACCAGATGTCGTCATCCCCCCAAAATTCAAGGTACCTGATTTGGACAAGTATAAAGGGACGACTTGTCCTAAGAACCATCTCAAGATGTATTGTCGAAAGATAGGGGCACATTCTAGGGATGAAAAGTTGTTAATGCACTTTTTCCTAGATAGCTTGGCTGGAGCCGCGGTTATTTGGTACACTAATCTGGAAGCTTCCTGCATCCGTACTTGGAAGGATCTGATTACTGCCTTCTTGAGGCAATATCAGTACAATTCTGATATGGCTCCCGATCGCACTCAACTGCAGAACATGGTTAAGAAGGAAAGTGAGACCTTTAAAGAGTACGCTTAGCGGTGGAGAGACCTGGCAGCACAAGTGGTCCCTCCCATCGTTTAAAGGGAGATGATTACCATGATGGTAGACACCTTGCCAATGTTTTAATATGAGAAGTTGGTAGGCTACATGCCTTCCAGCTTCGCAAACTTGGTATTCACCGGGGAAAGAATCGAAGTCTGGTTGAAGAGAGGGAAGTTCGATTATGTCTCCTCCACAAGTACCAATGCTAGGAGAATTGGAGCAACTGGGGCAAAAAGGAAGGAAGGAGATACCCATGCCGTCACTTCAGCGCCCGCATGGGTCAAGCCCCCGCAAACCTCTCATGGTACCCATCAGTACGCACAACATCATCCGAGATTCTCAGCTCGCGTCGGGAACTCCTCCAATTCAGCACCCGTATAGCCTAGAGTGCCTACTCCCATCCAGAGGGAGGCCTCCAAGCTCCGGCTCCAACCACGACTCACCCGGTCGGCAATGCCCACTTTGGTGCTGGTTCCAACGTGATGAGGAACTTTCCCCCGAGGCCAATTCCAGAATTCACCCCGATCCCAATGACGTACGAAGACCTCTTACCGTCCCTCATCGCCAACCAAATGGCCGTAATAACTCCCGGGAAGATCTACCAACATCCTTTCCCAAAATGGTATGACCCCGACGCAACTTGCGTGTACCATGGGAAAACCCTGGGCCATTCCACTGAAAAATGCCTGGCCCTTAAATACAAGGTCCAACATTTGATAGATGCCGGATGGCTGACATTTCAAGAGGATCGGCCCAACGTGAAAACAAACCCGCTCGCCAATCATGGAGGGGGAGCAGTTAATGTCATTGAGTTAGATAGGCCGCGCAGGTCTAAGCCTTTAAAGGACGTGGCGACCCCCAAGAGGTTTATCTCTAAGGCCCTACAAAAGGGGGGTGTAATTCCCCACAGTGAGCATGAAGAGGATTCTTGTTTGTTGCATCTCGGCGAGCTACATAACATGGAAACATGTTTAGCAATGGAGGACTTGTTGCAACAGATGATAGATCAAGGCCGACTGGAAGTCGGTGATGGGGGGAGGGAAGAGCAGCATATATGTATGCAGTCCGCAGATGAGAGAAGTTTTGGAAGGCCTAAACCTTTGGTGGTATATTTCACCAAGGACGTAGCTCCACAAAAGCCTCGATACCCCTCGGTAGTTAAACCTGTTCCTTTCCCATACCGAAACAGCCACGCAGTCCCGTGGAGGTATGCACCTCTAAGTGAATGGAAAGAAGAGGCCACCGACATCAGCTCGTTGTCAGCTAAGGTAACCAATATCACGGGGCTGAGCGGTGTGACCCGCAGCGGTTGCGTGTTTGCACCCCCCGACTTGCCGACACAACCCGCAAATGTTAAAGGGAAGGCAAAAAGGGTGGAAGAACAAAATAACAAAATGACCCTCACTTCAAATGAGGATATTCCGGTGAAAGGTATTCCAGAGAAAAGGGATGGTTGTGGCAAGAAGGAAGTGTCGCTAGAGGAAGCAAGCGATTTTCTCCGCATTATTCAGCAGAGGGAGTTCAAGGTCATTGAGCAGCTCAACAAAACCCCGGCCAGGGTCTCTCTTTTGGAATTACTCATGAGCTCTGAGCCTCATCGGGCTTTGCTAGTAAAGGCTTTGAATGAAGCTCATGTGGCCCAAGATATCTTTATAGAAGGCTTTGGATGACTCGTCAATAATATCACCGCCAACAACTATCTCGCCTTCGCAAAAGAAGAAATCCATGCCGAGGGGAGAGGACATAACAGGGCTTTGCATGTATCAGTCAAATGCATGGACCACGTCATGGCCAAGGTGCTCATTGATAATGGTTCCAGTTTAAACGTAATGCCCAAAAACACTTTGGAGAAATTACCGTTTAATGCTTCCCACCTAAAGCCAAGTTCCAAGGTGGTTCGTGCCTTCGACAGCACCTGCCGAGAGGTTAGGGGAGAGATCGACCTCCCTGTACAGATAGGTTGATGCAATCCTACCCCGCAAGGGCATTGGATAGAAAACTCCAAGTAGATTGGGCCAGAGATGCAAGAGAAGGCCATAGGGTTCTTATGAGCCTTAGGATAGATTTCGGGCCCATGGACTAAGTACGAGCCCACTTATCTTTGTAAATATTAGATTAAGGTTTCATTATTTTTGGGCCTTGTATTTAGGGCTCCATAATGTAGTTAGGGTACCCTAGAAATATAGGATTTTTCAGCCCTTGTATTTTAGGGCACCTAGACTAGTTTTTTGTATTAGGGGTAGTTTTGTAATTTCACATGCACTAAGTGAATATTTGATGTGTGTTGGGAAATAAATTTAATTGAATTGGTAGAAGCCCAATCCAATTAAATTTTAGAGGGGGAGGTGAGCATTTGCTTACTACACCCCAATGCCACATCATATAGTCACACTGTGTGCATGTCCTTCATGCTTTACATGCCTCATGACACCTAAGCACACTTAGTGGAGAATCTTGGAATTGATCTTGGATTAGTGGGCTGAACCATAACTAAAATTCACTAATCATAATTAGTGAAATTTTGGCTCCACAAATTCAATTTCAAATTCAAGTGAAATTTGAATTGAAATTCAAATTTCCCTCCAATATTGTGTGACACTTAGGCTATAAATAGAGGTCATGTGTGTGCATTTTTTTAGAAACTTTGATCATTTGAATATTAACTTCAGATTTCAGAGCTCTTTTAGAGCACAAAATTTCGTGCTCTTTTCTCCCTCTCCCTTCATTCATCTCCTTCTTCCTCCAAGCTCTTATCCATGACCTCCTATGGTGGTGAGCTTCTTCTAGACTCAGCTTCTCCTTCAAGTGGCGTCTCCTCTCTCTCTTCCTTCTCCATTCCACTGCCATTTATCTTCCAAGAAGTAAAGGAATCCATTGATGAAGAATATCCTAGGCCTACAAGCTCCAATGGAGCTTACATCATAGGCCCTTATACCTGTCAGGTTACCTTTCAAATAATGGATATTAACCCCGCTTACAGCTGCGTTTTGGGACGCCCGTGGATCCACTCGGTGGGAGTCGTTCCCTCTACACTCCAGCAAAAATTGAAATTCGTAGTAGAGGGGCATTTGGTTATCATATCGGGCAAGGAAGACATCTTGGTGAGTTGCCCATCCTCTATGCCATATGTGGAAGCCGCGGAGGAGTCATTAGAAACAGCCTTCCAGTCTTTTGAGGTGGTATGCATTGCCTCAGTAGATTCCTTCTCTAGGAAACCTTGCCTATCCGATACAGCAGTAATGGTGGCCCGGGTGATGTTGGGGAATGGTTATGAGCCCGGAATGGGATTAGGCAAAGACAACGGCGGCAGAACCAGCCTGATAAGCGCCAGAGGAAACCATGGGAAGTTTGGGTTAGGCTATAAACCCACACAAGCGGACATAAGGAAAAGCATTGCAGGAAGGAAGAGCGGAGGTCAAGGCTCGCGATTGGGACAAGAAGTCGAAGGGGGCCCACCCTGCCACATTAGTAGAAGCTTTATAAGCGCGGGTCTAGGACATGAAGGCCAAGTCATTGCAATATGCGAAGATGATTCTCCGAGTGGGGCGGATTTGGTACGACCATGGCCTCCTGGTTTCCAACTAGGAAATTAGCGAGTGGAGGAGCGCCCGGACATTTACGTGACAAGCATAATGTAACCCTTTATGGCTTTTAAACTCTACGATTAGGCCTAGGCTTTAGAGTTTCCTTTTGTTAAGGCTTTATGTCTTTTGTTCCTGAATTTATAATACAAAAATCTTTCTTCATTTGTTCCTACGTCTCTACCCATTCTCATTGATTTCCATGTTTATTTCTTTACGTTTAAAAATGACAGATCCAACGACGAGTCCCTCGAAGGTACTAATACTTGGGACCCGACCATCGATTTCGAGCAAGAAACGAATCAGACGGAGGATGAAGAGAACGAAGATGTGGGACTTCCCCTGGAGTTGGAGAAGATAGTCGCCCATGAGGACCAAGAGATGGGGCCTCATCAAGAAGAGATGGAACTAGTGGACTTAGGAACCAGCAGTGAGAAAAAAGAAGTAAAGATAGGCACGGGTATGACCGCACCCATCCGTGAAGAATTGACAGCTTTGCTAAAAGACTGTCATACCCTAATTTCGTCTAGGGATTATTATTTGATGATGTACAACCTTTGATTGGCCGCTTCAAGATACTTGGCACCCTTTGTTGCACAATATGTGAAGTCCCGAGACGTGCCGAAAATCAAAAGGAAGCAGGTTTACGCGATCCGTGAAAATTCCGTAATGTGACGGAAATCGAAAGGAGGTGTTTTTCGCAATCCGTGAGTTTTCGTAACTTCTTCAAAAGCTAAAAAAGAGTAAATACATAATCTGTAACGATTCGTTAACCTTGCGGAAGGAAAATAAGTATCGTTACGAAATTCGTAAAGTTTCGTAATGTTACGGAAAAAAAATTACCAAAAAAGGTAAAGGGGGGTGCATTTAGTAAAAGGGGGGTACAAATAGCAATCAGGCCCACTTGGGCCTTCCAGATTCTTCCTCCAGAAGGATGTTGCTTCTGGAGGAAGCAACCTTGCTCGCCTGGGCGAGCTGAGCTCCCCTGGGCGAGCTGGGTGGCAAGCTCCTCCCCTATTTTGCTATAAATAGGGGGAGGAGTGAAGGGAGAAGGGGTTCAGCCTTCTTGGCACTTCGTATTCTCTTAAATTTGCTGAGGAAAATTGTTTCCGTGAAGAAAATCCAAGCCGAGGCGCTTCCATAACGTTTCCGTGAGTAATTACGCGAAGATTCTCGACCGTTCTTCAACATTCATCGTTCGTTCTTCGTTTTCTTCAATCTTCAACGGGTAAGTACCTCAAACCGAGCTTTTTAATTCATTCTATGTACCCGTGGTGGTCCACATTTTGTTTCATGTATTTTTATTCTCGTTTTCATTCGCTTTCTATACCCCCTTTTGACGTGCTTCAGTCATTTATTTAAGTCATTTCTCGCCTAATCTAAAAATAAAATAAATTTCCACCGATCAATTGAATTGTATCATCCGTTAATTTCGGTTAAAATGAATTTCGACCGTTTGGTCGTGCCGTAACCACGTTGGAAATCAAAAAAGAGGTAAAATAATAATATAATAATAAAAAATATCTTTTAGTAAAATGAAGCGGAAAAATCAATCGGACGTTTTCTCTTTGGGATTTCTCATTCTTAATTGAATTGACTAATAACTAAAGTGAAACTAAGGCTAAAAACAATTCGCCAAGTCAAGCTCGTCCACCAAAAAAATCACTAAAAAAGGATTTGAAAGTTTTATCTCAGCTTTTTCTTACCAAGTTAAATGGATCATTTTTAAAGGCCCAACACCTTTAAGTGATCACCTTTCAAGTAAAAGAATCACTTGATTCATCTTTAAAGAAAGAACTACGTAGGTCTGATTTCCTCTTTGATGGAGGGTACGTAGGAGCAAGAGCCCCGCTTTTGTCGACCTCAAAAAATAAAAAGAACTAAAAGTTAAGAGAACACAATTTCCACAATTCTGAAAAATAGGTTGTTGTCCTTTGAGACAAACGTAAGAGGTGCTAATACCTTCCTCAAACGTAAATACAACTCCCAAACTTAGAATTTTCATTTCGACCGGTTTCCTTTGGTTTTTCTGACGTTTCCCACAAATAAACGTTGGTGGCAACTCCGCGCATCTTTCCTCCTTTGGAAAGCGCACCCGTGAGCCTCGCCTTCGCTCGCCCGCGAAAGGGCACGTTGCGACAAAGACTACCAAGACATCTTTGCTCGGTCTTACCAAGATATGACCTTGTTTGAGTTTTGATATCATACAACACATATTACCTCTAAATCCTGAGTGTTCCCTGGTAAAACAAAAACTGAGGAGGATGAATCCCGAGACATCCTTGAAGATAAAAGAAGAGGTAAAAAAACAATTTGATGCTGGTTTTTTGGCTGTCGCTCGGTACCTAGAATGGGTTGCCAACATTGTACCAGTCCCTAAGAAAAATGGGAAGGTGCGAATATGTGTGGATTATCGGGACCTAAATCGAGCCAGTCCCAAAGAAAATTTTCCTTTGCCGCACATCGATATCCTCGTCGATAATACGACCAATTTTGCTTTGTTTTCCTTTATGGATGGGTTCTCCAGTTACAATCAGATAAAAATGACGTCGGAGGATATGGAAAAGACTATCTTCGTCACCCTGTGGGGAACGTTCTATTATAAGGTGATGTGCTTTGGACTCAAGAACACCGGGGTGACTTATCAACGGGCTATGGTGGCTTTGTTCCATGATATGATGCACCGAAAAATCGAGGTCTATGTGGATGACATAATTGCCAAGTCTAAGACCGAGGAGGAACACCTTGTCAACCTGCGGAAGTTGTTCGAAAGGCTTAGGAAGTATCAATTGAGGTTAAACCCCGCTAAGTGCACCTTCGGGGTCAAATAAGGGAAATTGCTAGGTTTCATCGTGAGCCAGATAGGGATAGAGGTAGACCCCGAAAAGGTGAAAGCCATCCTTGAGATGCCGGAACCCCGTACCGAGAGGCAGGTTCGAGGTTTCCTGGGACGTTTGAATTATATTGCCAGATTCATATCACAGCTCACCGCTATTTGTGAGCCGTTGTTCAAACTCTTGCACAAAAACCAATCCGTCCACTGGAACGAGGATTGTCAAGAGGCGTTTGGAAGGATCAAACAGTGTCTCATGAACCCTCCTGTGCTTATGCTGCCGGTACCAGAAGGCCTCTCATCTTGTATATGACGATTGGACGAATCGATGGGATGTATGCTGGGGCAACATGACGAGTCCGGGAAGAGAGAACGCGCTGTCTACTACTTGAGTAAGAAGTTCACGGCCTGTGAAATGAATTACTCCCTGCTCGAAAGAACGTGTTGTGCTTTAGTCTGGGCGTCCCACCGTCTACGACAATACATGCTGAGCCATACCACCTGGTTGATATCCAAGATGGACCCAGTTAAGTACATCTTTGAGAAGCCTGCTCTCACAGGACGGATCGCCCGGTGGCAAGTTTTGCTATCCGAGTTTGATATAGTTTACATCACCCAAAAGGTGATAAAAAGAAGCACCTTGGCAGATTATTTGGCTCATCAGCCTCTCAACGACTATCAGCCCATGCATCCCGAATTCCCGGATGAGGACATCATGTCCTTGTTTGAGGGAAAACTAGACGAGCACCAGGACAAGTGGACCGTGTGGTTTGATGGAGCATCAAACGTTCTAGGCCATGGCATTGGAGCAGTATTGGTCTCTCCAGATAATCAAAGTATACCTTTCACAACCAGGCTGGGGTTTGACTGCACCAACAATATGGCTGAGTATGAAGCGTGTGCCCTGGTTGTCCAAGCGACAATTGACTCTAATGTCAAACTGCTCAAAGTGTACGGGGACTCAGCGCTGGTGATTCACCAGCTGAGAGGGAAATGGGAAACTAGAGACCCCAAGCTGATACCCTACTAAGCCTATATCAAGGAGTTGGCTGATTCCTTTGATGAGATCTCCTTCCATCACGTACCCCGGGAGGAAAATCAAATGGCAGACGCGCTTGCTGCTTTGGCATCCATGTTCCAGCTAACACCGCACGGGGACCTACCATACATTGAGTTCTGGTGTCGTGGCAGACTCGCGCATTGTTGTCAGGTGGAAGAGGAACGAGACGGTAAGCCTTGGTATTTCGATCTCAAGCGATTCGTTGAAAGCAAAGAGTACCCATCGGGAGGTTCCGACAATGACAAAAGGACATTGAGGAGATTGGCGGCCGGTTTCTTCATGAGCAGGAGCATACTATATAAGAGAAACCATGACATGACCCTCCTGCGATGTGTGGATGCTAAAGAGGCGAACCACATGATCGAGGAAGTCCCTGAGGGTTCGTTTGGAACGCACACCAATGGGCATGCTATGGCCAGGAAGATCCTGAGAGCAGGTTATTACTGGCTCACCATGGAAAGTGATGTCAATGCCCCACCACATCCTCTGAATGTCATGTCTGCCCCTTTGCCTTTTTCCATGTGGGGGATAGACGTCATAGGGGCCATCGAACCCAAGGCTTCGAACGGTCATCGCTTCATTCTCGTGGCAATAGATTATTTCACCAAATGAGTCGAAGCGACTTCCTACACCAATGTCACGAGGAGTGTAGTGGTCAGATTCATAAAGAGGGAGCTGATTTGTCGGTACGGACTCCCTAGGAATATCATTACTGACAATGGCACCAATCTGAATAACAAAATGATGCTGGAAATGTGTGTGGATTTCAAAATCCAGCATCACAATTCCACGCCCTACCGACCAAAGATGAACGGAGTCATGGAAGCAGCCAACAAGAATATTAAGAAAATTATTCAGAAGATGACAATGTCATACAAAGATTGGCATGAGATGTTTCCTTTTGCCCTGCATGGATACCGAACTTCGGTACGAACTTCTACTGGGGCAACATCATATTCCTTGGTTTATGGAACGGAAGCAGTACTCCCGTTTGAGGTAGAGGTCCCTTCCCAGAGGATACTAGTAGAATCAGGCTTAGAAGAATCAAAGTGGGCTCAAACACGCTATGACCAACTCAACCTTATTGAAGGTAAGCGCTTGACGGCCATGAGCCATGGGCACCTATATCAACAAAGAATGAAGAACGCGTTCGACAAGAAGGTGCGCTTGCGCAAGTTCCATGAGGGGGACCTTGTGCTGAAGAAGATGTCCCACGCTGTTAAAGATAATCGAGGGAAGTGGGCCCCAAACTATGAAGGGCCTTTCGTTGTGAAAAGGGATTTTTCCAGAGGGGCCCTGGTGCTTACCAACATGGATGGCGAGGAGCTACCTTCACCCGTGAACTCTGATGTTGTCAAGCGATACTATGCTTAGAATCTGGGGCAATTGAGGAAGTCACTGCATGTTCTTTTATTTTTATGTGTTCTTCTTGGTTTCCCCCAGTGATTCCTATCCGCTGTAATTTTCTCGTCACAGTCGTTTAAGAGAAGAGAACATGAGATTGAGGCTTCAGTCCTCACTTTGTGCTTTAAACCATGTGCAGTTTGTGATAACCTGAGCCTTTTCGCTCGGTTCATGGGATGCCCCAAGCGCTTAATTAAAACTGAACCTGACCAGCTTTCATTAAAAAGATTGTTGCATTTGAAAAATTCATGCATAAGCATACACATGCATATTTTGTTATCTAATGACATGAGCAGAATCGTCTTAAGCAGTGGTCAAATGCCGGGATGAGGCTGAAGGCATAAACCAATCAAGGTAAAACGGTAACACGACCACAGTTTTGCTGCGCGATGTCGTTTCCTACTTTCAGGTACTTAGGGACGTGCGCAAGTAGAGGCTAGGGTCACGACCGATAGATCGTCGTCCCATGCCCAACTCTGGAAAAATGGAAAGTGCCACTGGGAGGCAGCCTAGTATCCTTTAAATTCCCAGTAATTATTACTGTTATGTCTTTAAAGTAAATATTGGATGCCTAATCTACCCCAAGGGGGTTCGAGTAAGCGAATGCTGACCCGCAAAGAGACATACTTATGTCTTCTCTAAAAAAAAAAAAGTACAGGTTAGCTTGCCTGGGCGAGCAACCCCTGCACGAGATGGGTTAAAAGAGGGGGAGGGGAACGTTTTCTTCACCCAAAACTTTCCCCCCACTTTCAAAAAATGCAAAGCCACGGGACTTGCTGTTTTTGCTCCCCCAAGCCACCTTTGGTTGCATTTTGCTTTCATTTTTGATACTCCTACTCACTCCAACAAGTAAGTATCTCATTCTTGGGCTTTCTAGTTTTCCATTGATGTATCTTGGTCTTCTTTTGGTGCTCTAAATTATGTGAATGTGCCCAAATCTGTGGGGCAATTTTGGCTTTGTTTCATGCTTGATTGGTTTGAGTTAGGGGGTTGTAAGGGATGGCCCTAGGCCTATGGTGCATTCTGAAGCAATGGGGCATGCCACATTGCCCCCATTCCCTTGCTATTTATGCCTAAACATGCGCCCACCAAGTGTTTGGTGAAATGCCTCAATGGCATTTGCGCATGATTTTGTGAAACTTAGCTTGTGGAACGAATTATGCACATATGGCTGCCATTGTGAGTGTGTGGGCAGTTTTGTAGAAGCTAGAATAAAGTGCCAAAAGCATGACTTACGCCTAGGAATCTAAGTTTTTGGTTTTGAATGTAAAAGATGCATGAATATTAGAACATGTTTGTGAGGTTTTTGACTAGAATTTGAATTTGCTGCCTCATGAGGAGTACCTTGCACCTAGGTAGCATGAAAAATACCTTTCAATAGTATGTATATATGTTGAATATATAGCATGAAAATGCCTTGCAAAGTGTGTGAATATATAGCAAAAAATGCCTTTCAAAATGTGTATATGTTGGATAGGTAGCGTAAAAATGCCTTTCAAAATATGTATATTTGTGAGTAGGTAGCATAAGGAGCCTTTCAAAAGAAATGTGCATGTATGTGGGATGTAGCATGAAAATGCTTGTAAAAAACATACGTGGATATGTGTTATAAAATGCCTTTCACCAAAAAAATTATGTGTGTGTGTGTGTGTAAATGCATGTATATAGGTATATGTCATAAAATAGCACATGCCCCAATACGATTGTTTTGTAAAGTGCATGTTGACACTCACACCATATAAGTGTTGTTTGGCTCTTGTTTGTAATGATTGGTATTTCCTTGTAAATTAACTTTCCAAATGTTTGTCCTCACAGGAAATGGCTCCAAAAAAGCTTTCCGCGAAGAAATCTAGGAGGGATGCCGCGGCTGAAGGGACTAGTGTTGCCCCCGAGTTTGATAGCCATCGTTTCAGGAGCGCCGAGCACCAGCAGCGCTTCGAGGTCATTAAAGGATGGTCATTCCACAGAGAGAGACACGTCTAACTCAGGGACGATGAGTACACAGATTTTCAGGAGGAGATAGCTCGCCGACATTGGACGTCGCTGGAGACTCCCATGGCTAAGTTTGACCCTGATATAGTCATGGAGTTTGATGCTAATGCTTGGCACACAGAGGAGGGAGTGCGAGATATGCGGTCATGGGTGAGGGGTCAGTGGATTCCCTTTGACGTAGATGCCCTCAGCCAGTTCCTGGGAGACCCGTTAGTGTTGGAGGAAGGCCAAGAGTGCGAATTTAGTTAGAGGAGGAACAGGGCCGATGGGTTCGATGAGGAGGCCATTGCCTAGCTATTATGCACACCGGGGCAGGATTTCGCCCGGAACGCTGCAGGGAGGCGGGTGCGGATCATGCGCACCAGCATGACCACCTTGACCCAGATGTGGATGACATTGCTGCTCAGCAATGTCTTGCCTAGTGATCATAACTCCGACCTTCCTCTGTCGAAGTGTCAGCTGGTGTATGCCATCCTGACACGGATGAGCGTCCATATGGCTCAGTTGATTGCTGACGCCATCTATTTGTTTGCAGGTATGCCACCCACCAGGCACCCTCTAGACCCGGATAAGTGTAACAGGGCCCTGGGGTTTCTGGCATTGATCACGGGCCTCTGCCAGTCATTCGGGGTTCCCGTCACCCCTAGTAAGGTGATCCGACCGCCGATCACCTGGGCCTTCATTGAGAAGTATTGCACGCCTAAGCAGGAGCAGGGTGATGCACCTCAGGCCGCAGACGCACCGCTACCACCTCATCAGGCTGATCCCGCTGGGTCACTAGGCATGGAGCGTTATCTACATCACTTGGTTCGCCAGCAGGCGGCCAACCACCGGAGGCAGGTACAGATACATGAGTGTCTTTACCAGCTCAGCCTCAGTCAGCAGGGGCAGGGTTTCGCTCCTTTTGCGTGCCCTACTCCAGAGCAGTTTAGGGCTGAGGTCGCATGGCCCGGAGATTGGCCCAAGGCCCGTGCAAGGGAGGCACTTGCAGGATCCCCCGCCGATGCAGAGGAGGCCTGTATGGATGAGGAGATGACGGACTTGCTCGGTTTCTTGGGAGGAAGCGGA